>NC_133364.1:18775233-18832733 GCF_049309525.1 Garra rufa | reverse complement strand
TAGATGAACATAAAAGAGATGGGAGATTTTGAGAGCATTTAAAAAAAAAAAAAAAAGCTTGTCCCAATTTTGTGGAAAACTGTATCTTTCTGAGTCATATCATGCTCACCTCACCTTTTTTGTCATCTATACTCATAGTATGTTAAAGAGAGGTCATGGAACAATGTACAAGTTCAGGAAGTGTTGCAAGCTGGATTCAAACCTTTGTCGCCAGGGCAAAGCTTTCCTTGGTGGGATATGTGTGCATGTGAAAAAACGCTGGGTTACAGTATGTGCAAAAGCCAGACTCACTTGTTTAGTGTTCTTTAGTACTTATAATATTAAACTAACATTTTAGGTTTGTAAATTGTGTAAATTCATAAAAAAAATAATAATAAAAATGAAAAAAGAAACAGTAAATATTAGAATTGTATTTTTAAGTGTACTATAAAATTATTTTATTGTTTGATTGTTTCTAGATTAGTATCTATGTTTTATATATACAGTATATATATATATTAGGGGTGGAGCCGAACCCGAATACGGTATTCGGAAAGGCACAAATAGCGTGTTTTTTACAAATACTCATTTCGAACAAATACTTAAAAAAATATTTGTATTCGGGAACAAGAAAAACTTTATATCAAAAAAGCTGCGTTTCCTCATGAGACTGCAGTGCATGCCCGCATGAGTGAGTGAGTGAGTGAGTGAGTGACATTCAGGAGTCGGGGGGGTTGGGGGTTAAAAGAGGTGACTGACACAGGCTGCTCCACACAGCAACAGAGAAGACTCGGCTGAGCGAAAAAAGACTTCACTGCATCACTATTTTTGTTGAATAGATTTTTGTACCTTAACTGGGATCCGGAGGCAGTTTATAACTTTCGGGAAGCGGAGTTTGATCGGGAGATTATTCCATTACGGGCCGTTCACATGTAGCGTCTTTTGCGCGCTCAAGTTCATTATTTCAAAGGTAGACGCGTGGTATGCACGCTCATAATGGAAGCGACGCGGTCGCGGCGCGCTCGTTTTTTCCAGGCGCGTCCGCGCCGCATCCAGATGAAAACATGTCAGCTTTTCAGTATGCCGCGCTTAGCAACGGCAGACGCCACGAGAGCGCAAGCTGCAGAGCGCTTTGGAAAGATGGAGAAAGCGGCGCGCCTAGCGTTTTCCACGCGTTTTTAGGCGCGACATGTGAACTGCTGCTTATATAGTACGTTTAAGTTACTCTGTCTTTTGCAGACAGCAAGATGTAGGCTATAGACTAGTTAACCTTAGCATAGCTTCCCGTCACTCATTATTTTTATGGCTATTTTGAATTTTACTCGAATACAAATACTTTTCCCCCCTCAACAAATACAGATACAAATGCCAGCTGCTTTGCACACCCCTAATACTGTGTGTGTATATATATATATATATATATATAGAGAGAGAGAGAGAGAGAGAGAGAGAGAGAGAGAGAGAGAGAGAGTATTAAACATTCAAAGTGGATCAAAAAAGTTCATCAAAGTATCCTAAGATAAGAACGGGTATTCTTTTTGGTTTCAGGACAAATCTGATGATTTAGGATAAAAAAAAATTTAATAAATTTTTTTTTTATTAAAATTTAGCAAAAAGTGTAAGTATATTTTAATAGTTTATTTCAGTTAAAGTTTGAATAAGTAGTTTCAGTTTTCTTGAACTTTAATAGTCCTGTTTTCAGCAGTAATTATGGATGTTTCTTGAGCACCAAATCAAAATATTACAATGGTTTCTGAAGGATCATGTGACACTGAAGACTGAAATAATGATGCTGAAAATTCTGCTTTGCACAGGAATAAATTGCATTATATGCATTTAAACTATATTTAAATAGAAAACAGTTATTGTAAGTAAAAGTAATAATATTTCTCAAATACATTCTTTAAAAAAAAAAATTACAGGTGAAATATGTATAATTGTAATTATTTATTTCTTACACCTAGAGATCCAGACAGTGGTCAGGCAGTTGTGTCTCTGTTTCTCTCTCTCTCCTCCAGTTTTCCCACCTCTCTTTCCTCCTGAGGCCAACAGCAGCAGCAACGGTGGAACGGCAGCATCGGCATTCCTAATTGGCCGTGCGCTCGACGTCGCCTGTTGTGATCATATAAATTTATTGGTGCTTAGAAGGCACAAGCTATTAAAACATTACAATAGACATTAGCGCAGGCCCGAGCAGCCTGCTCGGCCTAACGAACATATGCTTCCCTACCAATGCCTAAACTCTTATTTATGGATTTAATTTAATGTGCGGGAAGAATTCTAAATTAAATTTGGTGTGTGCCTCTGGAGAGTGTCGGTGTATAATAACATGGTAATTTTTACACATCTTTATGAGAAATGAGAAAATTAATTCTTTCTGACAAGCTGTAATTACTGGGCTTGGACCAGTCGCAGCTGAACAGTTTGAGCTCAGCTAGTCTGCCAATGAACTGAAGGAGAGGAGAACAGATAAGGAGGACACACACAATTATAGACGCACACCCACACGCACACACAGACACAAAGACACATAATTATATACACCCACAAACACACTCCCCCACACACACCTACAGACCAACATACACGCACGCTTATTGCTAAAACACACGGTCACGTATGCCCACCCGAACTAACGGACTCCTACACACATAATTAAACACACAAATACATAGAAGATGCCATAAACCAGTAGTTGTCAACTGGTTTTGCTTTACAACTCAGATTTTGCATTGGGGCGTCAAATGGTAAACCAACATGGTAGCGAAATTGTAACTATGTTCTTAAAATCAAAAAATGAAAACATTAAAGTTACATTAACATTAAAATTAAGGTTTTTGAGGAAAACATTCCAGGATTTTTCTCAATATACTGGGATTTAATGGGCATTAGCAGGTTGAAGGTCCAAACTGCAGTTTCAATGCAGCTTCAAAGGGCTCTACACGATCTCAGCTGAGGAAGTAAGGGTCTTATCGAGCAAAACGATTGATCATTTTCTAAAAAGAATACGATTTATGTACTTTTTTAACCACAAATGCTTGTCTTGCACTAGCTCTGTGATGCACGTCCACAACTTCTCGGATTATGCAATCATGTTGGAAAGGTCACGCACGATTCGTTCCTCTATTAGTTGGGAAGGGTGAAAAACTGTGTCTTATTTTCTCCTCCAACTGCAAAATCGCCCTTTTTTTGTAAAGGGTGTTTTGCACATTCGCTTTGTGAACACTGGGCCAGTACTACTAAACCACACATGACCTTTCCATTGAGGTTACATAATGTGTAATTCAGCTAGTGCGAGATGAGCATTTGTATTTAAAAAAATGTGTTTTTTTTTTTCTTAAGGTCAATCACTTTGTTATATAAGACCCTTATTTCTTGGCTGGGATCATTTAGAGCCCATTAAAGCTATATTGAAACTTTGAAGTTAAAGTTTGGAGCTTCAACTCATTGGCCACCATTGAAGTCCACTACATGGAGAAAAATCCTGTCTTTTCGACTGAGTAAAGAAAGACTTGAACATCTTGGATGACATGGAGGTGAGAACATTATCAGGAAATTTAAATTCTGGCGTAAACTAATCCTTTAATATTAAAATGTTCTCAAATTCAAGCATTTAACACAGCTTGTCCTTGTAGGAATTTGCGTAATTTGTCTAGCTTCTTGAAAAGTGGAATTTGCGTCAAAACAGTCTAGAATCTGAATGGATGCACACACTGTTAAAAAAAAAGAAAAAAAAAAAAAAAGAAATTTACAGTAAAAAATGTCAGCTGTGGTTGCCAGATCATTATGGATTTACCTTATTATTTACAGTTCAAAACATGTTAATGTTTTATTTTTAATTATTTTGACAATAATATAGAGTTTTAATATTGGCCATTTATCATTCACTGTAACATAATATAATTATTAGCTTGTAGTCTGAGTTTTATGCAAAAAATCATTAGGATATTAAGAAAAGATCATGTTCCATGATGTTGTAATTTCCCTGCCGTAAAAATATCAGAACTTAATTTTTGATTAGTAATATGCATTTGCTAAGAACTTCACTTGTACAACTTTAAAGGTGATTTTCTCAATATTTTGAATTTTTGTCACCCTCAGACAAATATTTTTTATCTCAGCCAAATATTGTCCTATCCTAACAAACCACACGTCAATGCAAATCTTACTTATTCAGCTTATGTATAATCTCAATTTCACAAAATTGACTCTTATGACTGGTTTTGTGGTCCAGGGTCACATTTTAGCACTTCAGTAACACATAGGTTCAACCTAATTGGTTCCCTTTAGAACAGCATGTGATTGGTGGAAGGCGAAACGGACATTTCGGACACAGTTATGGGTGAGGTCTCAGCCGGTAGGGGGTTCTGTTGCCCTGTCTGATGTCATCAACATGAATTGCTAGCAGGTCTGCCCCGTTCAAGGTCGTCTGCCATTTAGTATTCACAGCAAAGCTTGACCACCCCACCAGGTCTCATAGCTAAATAATGATCCCACATACTTTGCCCTATTGCATTTCGGAGCTGTTGTATAGCTGTTGTTTCTGTTGCTATCAATATGACATGATGGGTCACTTTAGTTTCAGCACTGTAGTTGTGTGTGTGTGTTCTGGTTAAGGATAGGTGTATGTGCATGGCACACGCTGACTGTGCATCCAGGGGCCATTTCAGTTTATTTATTCATTCTGTTCCGTTTTGTCATGCGCTGTTAAATGTTTAATCCTCTCATCCCTGCGGTTGGGGACCGCCAGGGGAATGCCGCCCTAGTGGTCACCGGGGTGAATAATACATGATGGTGTGTGTATGCATGTGTGTCTATAGTGATGAAATGCAGGTGTCACTCCATAAGATGTCTGTTTTGATGACAGTCTCTCTCTCTGTCACACACACTTTAAAACACCAGGTCAGAGTCTATTAACTCTTCTGAAGGGCGGCCTGTCAGAGTGCGTTAGCTGATGGCTCCATTGTCTTTCACTCTCCGTGACTTCGCTCACTCTAAGATAACAGGTTGGGCTCTCATAAGCACTCAGAGCTGCTCTGACTGCCCTCTGTCTGTAGATGGAGAGGATAAAACATTTATTCACCTGGAGTGAGGAGTTTGGGAACAGACCACCACTCTGATCAACAATGACAAAGCATGCTGTCATATGTTGATCAGTCAACAACGTAGAGTATTCGTGACTTGTCCCGCACCATTTGTGCTGCAGACATGAGTAATGCCTCAAATCATGCGGTTTGTTGAGGAAAGTCATGGATTACTTTTAGTGCCACCACACACCACTAGGCTGAAACTCAAAGTCTATTGTGTTTTTTGTGTTGGTACGAACTAATCACAGACTAGGTTTGTCAATTACAAGATCCTGTTTTGTAGATGTTATCCTAAAATTTATTTTCTCCAAAACAAACAACGTGGATTGCACAGAATGAGAAGAAAAAAGCTTCAAACTGTTTTCTGATTTCAGAAAGGTTTTATGTGTTTAATCAGATTTCACAACAGTTACAAATTTTAAGCCAGTTTGAAATCAAATTTCAAAGCAGTTTAGATTTTAAAGCTTTCAAATGAGAATTCAAACAGTTTTAAATGAGGTTTCAAACCAGTTTTAAATGAGGTTTCAAACCAGTTTTAAAACAGATTTCAAATAAGTTTCAAATTAGATTTTAAACTGCTTTCAAATTTCATGCTAGCTTGAAATTCAGTCTCAAACCAGTTTCAAATCAGATTCCAAACCACTTTCAAATTTGAAGCCAGTTTGAAATTGAATCTCAAACCAGTTTCAAATCAGATTTTACAGGTTTTGGATTACAAGCCAGGTTAAAATTAAATTTCAAACCATTTTCAAATCAGATTTCAAACTTTCAAATTTTTTTTAAATTTGAAGCCAGCTTGAAATAAAATCTCAAACCAAAATCAGGTTTTTAAACCACTTTTAAATTTCAGGTTAGATTGAAATTAAATCTCAAATCAGATTTCAATCCACTTTTACATTTCAAGCCAGCTTGAAATTGAATCTCAAACCAGTTTCAAATTTAAATTTCAAATCACTTTACATTTTCAAGCCATCTTGAAACTCAAACCAGTTTCAAATCAGATTTCAAACCGCTTTCAAATGTCAAATTTCAGCCTTGAAATCAACTTTTAAACCACCTTCAATCAGGCTCAAACCAACTATTATTTATATGTATTATATATTTCAAAAGTTACAAATTAAGTTTCAAATTGTTTTTAAATTTTGTAACTTCAAATTAGATTTCAAAGCAGCTACAAATTAGATTTTAAACAGCTTTCGAATTTCAAAACACCTTAAAATTAAATCTCAAACCTGTTTTAAACAAATTTCAAACCACTTTCAAGCCAGTTTGTAATTAAATCTCAAACCAATTTTCAAATCAGATTTCAAAACGCTTTCAAGACAATTTTAAATCAAGTTTCAAACTTGTTTCATGGTAGATTTTAAATCAGCTTGAAATCAACTTTTAAACTAGCTTCAACCAGGCTCAAAGCAGCTTTTCAATATATTTTAAAAGTTATGAATCAAATTTCAATCTACTTTCAAATTTTATCCAATTTCAGATTAGATTTCAAAGCAATTACAAATTAGATTTAAAACCACTTTCCAACTTTAAACAAGCTTGAAATTGGTTGCATATCTATAAATATTTATTGCGTATCTCACATCTGAGCATGACAAAGTGCAAACTTAAAAAAAAGCTGAAGACAATTTTGAGTAGGATGTTCAGTTCAAAGAAGACACATTTTAATGCTACATGATACATAGACACTCTAGAGTACTGCTTCCTGCATCAGTTTGGCAAGGTTATTTTCTATCCCGCCACTACAATGCCCTCGTGTATAAAGAACTTGAACAGCCTCCTCAAAGCTCAGACCTGACACAGTGCTAAAGACACAGTCTCACAGTTGCTGGTTCATTTCACTGACGCCCTCTTGTTTCCAAGAATCTGAGCATGCACACAAAACTACTAATCAAACCACTCCCTTTATGCAAATCAGCCCCTTGTTAACCCCAATCAGAGAGGTCGCTGGATGCTGCTTTCAACATCCCTCAATGCAGCATCTCCGCCACTGCTGTAGCCTCATGGGTAATTACAAAGCTGCCCGGCCAGTCTGTCAGACAGCGTTGTGCCGCTATGCTCATGACCCCGGCATGACCTCTGAGAGTGTAGGTAATCACCTGTGTGTCCTGAGCTTAGATCTCTATTAGCGCAGAAGCACAGTTCAGCTCCACAGAGGAGGGCGAACACACCCCACATTCATCTGCTCGCCGTGGGGTCAGCTCACCTATGAGAGGGAGACTTGCCTGCCTGGTTAGCACATGGCCCAGTGAATTGTGGGATTGCATTTCAGCTTGATGGATGCTGTCATGCTGACTAACGGGTCTTTGTTTTACAGTGTATGATAGTGTACTCATATAGTTGGCAGGTATACACGCAAATTTCCAAATTTCATTCATATGTGTGTGTATGTATATACAGTCAAACCAAAATTTATGCAGACACCTTCAGCATTTCTCACATTATGACAGTTTATTCACTGTAGTTTAGAAAATGGTAATAAAATATGACAAGAACTCAGAGTTAAACTGTGTCAGAACAGATTTATCTTTGATAATGTCAGAAAACTTTGATAGAAGGGTATGTAATGGATTACAATCAATTAAAAATTCAGACAACTGTTAGTATGACAATATTTACACAACTATCAATCACTTTGTTAACCAATTTTCAAGCAATATTTAATTTTGTTCAGTCTGTGGTGTAAAAAGGTCGCATTAGCAATTAAATAAAAACACTTAAGCAAAACATTGTCAGGTCAAAATAATTGATCAATTTTACTGGTAGTCCACTGTATAAATTTTTTTGGGAAAAGTATGTCACAGTTTACTTTATTTTGCTATCATCACTTACATTACAGTTTTTCTCAATTGCTTAAACACATTTCTTGAAATTATGCCTCTTATTTGCGAAACTCTAAACACAAATCCACAACTCCTAACTCAATTCCCCAAACTTCTTATATTGAGGTCAAAATGAAGCTCTCCACTCAAAACAACACAATCTTGCTGAAAAACCAAACTTTGCTCTCAGACATGACACACAAATCCTCAAAAACACACACACTACAACACAGTTTTACACACTGATGAGATAAATTCAAAACAATACAACCAAAACAATCCAAATAAAAAACTTTTCACATGATGAAAACAACAAATCTATGCCTTTGCAAGTGTTTTATTCCTTAATTCCTTAATTAAAAAACTGTAGAGTACAGTACAAAACAGCAAACAACAACAAAATATAATTTTTCTGCCCAGAATCCTGTCTTTGGTCTGGGACAGGCCAAAGAACCTCTTCAGCATCACAGGCTAAATTAGCCCTGGCCAGGCAGCAGGGGTCAAATCCTCTTGCATGCCTGATCCAACCCTGGCACTCATCAACTAAAATATATGAGACTGCTTGTTTTCTCGCCCTTGCCCTTCCTCTGTCTCTTCCACGTTGTCGTTGTCATCCACCTTCTTCTCCTCCTCTTCCTCTTTCACCTCCTACTCTTCCTCTTCAAAATTACACATTACTGTATGTGGGATACTGATTGAAAAAGACTGGATAGGATTCACAGTTACACTTGTACTGTACTAGTGGTCTGAGAAAAAAAATAAAAATGCATTACAGTGTCATTGTGAAACAGCAAAGAAAAAGAAATATGGGCACAAAGGTAAAAATAAAAATTAGAAAGTCTACTGTCAGATTTTGTAACTCCTGCGTTGTCCTCTGTCTATATACAGTATGCTTTCCAATTGAAGGTTCAAGAGATGTACCTTTGAGCTATTTCAGAGAACTGCTTTATCATTGGTTGATATACATTATCTTCATTAGTGAAAGTCAAGATTCACTTGAATAATTCATGGCAAATTTACAAAAAGTCTAATAGAAATGTGTAGAATATATGATTGACAGTTTATAACAACTAGATCAAAAATTTTGCATTTAGGTAATGACTTATACGATGAGCTAATGACTTGATGTTTTGAGGGGTCAAACTATTGCACAGAGAACTATATCATACATTTTGAGCAACATGACAATAGCAACTGATAATGTGGGAAACCGCAGACAAATGTATCTAATCAGTTGTATGAATGTACCAAAGCAATCACAACTTGATCAGAAGAATGAGAAGCTTTTTATGATGTGCACAAGAGACTAGATGATGTGGATGTTGAACAAGTAGTTTTGACAATTTCATTTCTGATCTGAGAAATGCACCAAAGTGACTGAGAAAAACTGTAAGCTGACTTTGGCTTCTTTTAGGTTCTGATTTGTGTGTGCTAAATTTTGACTCCTAGTGTTTCCACTTGGATAATTGTGTGCTAATTGAGCTCAAACTTCACAGATTAAGTGAACAATGTTGAATGCTTGTGCTTTCTAAATGACCACATGGTGTAAGCACTGAGAAATGTAGGGGTTTGTGTGTAGAGTTTTGCAGTAACAGTTCACCAAATATAACTCATGTGTCAAAGCAGGGAATAGTGTTTATTGTTTAGGGAAATGGGTGTGCTTTTTCAAAAATGGCGTTATAGTTTTGAAATTTTAGTTCAAAAGACTGGTTATAGTGTTTTAGCAATTGAGAAAAACTGTAATGAACTAAAGTGTCCTGCACCCACTAGTAAAAAAAAAAAAATCTGTCACAATATTTTTTGGTTTGACTGTATATATTTTTTATTATTAAAAAAATAAAATATTCTATTTTACTGTTCAGTTTACAACATATATTTATAGAAATAATAGTGGTGTTAGAAAAAAGTCCAATTGTCTTTACATAAATTATTTTGTAATACATACATATATATATATATATACATATACATATACATAATCATAAAACAATAGTTGTTGTTAATTTTAGTGAAAATCAACAAACAAAAATAAATAAATAAATAAATAGTTTGATTTAGTACATATGTATAATAATAATAATAATTATTATTATTATTATTATTATTGTTGTTGTTGTAGTCTTTACATAAATTGTTAAATGAATCCACAATATAATATATATATATATATATATATATATATATAATTTTTTTTTGCTATTTTTATGATAATAAAAACAATAATAATTGTTGTTGTTTTTAGTGAAAATGGTAAAAACTAAAAATATTTTATTGTTTGATTTAGTACATATATACAATAATAATAATAATAATAATTATTATTATTCATTTTATTTTTATCAAATTAAAAGGATTCATTTTTACTGTTCATTTTACGACATAACATAATAAGTGTCAGAAAAAGTCAGTCTTGACATTAATTGTGTGAATCCACAATATAATAAATTTATATATTTGCTATTTTAATAATAATAAAAACAATAATAAATGTTTTTAGTGAAATTTGTAAAAAAAAATTCTTTGATTCAGTACATATGTATAATAACTTATTTTTATTATTATTATAATTTCTTTTATTTTTAATAAAAGTAAAATATATTATTGTATTGTTCAACTTTTACAACAACAATTAATTATTATTGTAAAAATAGTAAACTTTATTTTTTTTAAATAAAAATGCTAATGAGTCTTTATATTCAAACATATCATAGTATAAATTGTTCAGCTCTTCCTATAAACCTCTCACATTTATGCACTCTTCTGTTCTCTATTGTATGCCAACCCGTCTTTCTACACTACATGCTTATCCGTCTCTTCTGGCCAAGAAAGCGAGTGATTGCTACAGTATGAAAATAGTGTGGGAAAATGGCCAACAAACGATCTTGCTTCCCATTATAGACGTGATCTAATTAGAAGTATAATAAGATCACATGATCGTAGCCGTCCAGATGTATACATTCATGCAAAGCTGTGACACTTTGACAGGGGGCACGTCAGCTGTCCGCATTGGTATGCAGAATCGCTGTCCCCAGCCTAATGTATTCATGGACATAATCCCTCTATTGGTCCGACCGCATGCATATGCATGTTTTGTTTGGACCTTGTGTCCAAGAGGGCAGCTAATATGCTTCAAATGAAGAGCAGCACTCCATCAGAGCAGATTAACATCAGGTGCAGAATATAGTCATGTGGCTCCTCTATCTGGGGCTAAACCAGGATAAGTTTATATTTGATATCTATCTTCAAATTTGTCAAAAGAACATAAACTGTTGAGCCGCCTCCTTTCTAGAACTCTAGCCACATTGTCAGAAGAAGAGCGACACAAAGCCCATTGGTAGATAGAAGCCTCTGTTCAGGAGTTTTGCTCCTATTGTTGCAGTGTAAGATAGAAATACGAAAGTCTTTACTGAGAGACATGTTTGATAGAGTTGTGGGACGTCTGTGAATATAAGCTGAAGGACAACCATTGTCTCTGGGCGACCTCAATTTGGTACTGTATAGTCCTTTTCGCCACACTGTCTGCAGCCACAAAGCCACCATTCTCCTCCTCTTGCTCTCAAGAAAAAGGGATTAGTCAAATAACGCAACTGCGTGTCCAGATTTCTAACTATCAGACCACATTACAAAGCGAAGAATGAGTCCAGGGGAATGGGGCGGGAAGATGTTTCCAAGAACTTCTCTTTTTATTTCCCTTTTCCACATCTCTGAGCAGGAGTTGGGTCAGATGGATAGAAAATGATGGAAGCCCATTAGGAATGCAGGGTATTTTGGGACGGGGAGGAGGGGAGTAGTCCAAACGCAGCTGCATTTCCTGTTTATTCTTGGACAACTCTGAGGCGCTCCATGAAGAACAGGAGATGCATTCTTCTTTCTTTGCTTCTTTCTCTCTCTCTACCTCTACTTAGCCACCCATTTAGGCTCCAATACGTGTCTCCCACCATTTTTCTGCTCTGTTTTGCTCTTTCTCTCTCCTCTTTCTAGGATTTGACTGAGGTCTTTGTATGTGACGGACCAGTTTTTAGTGTAGACGCCCCTTTCATCACTAATTCTGTGGGTGCAACCCACCTTAGCTGACAAGAGGGGGCTGTCAAATCCCACCAAATGTCTCATTTTCAGTCTGTCTGTCCTTTGGTTGTCTTAAAGTTTGGGTTCTTTTGTAAACAATTCATCTTGGTGCATGTTATCCCAAAGAAAAGTCTTCAAAAATGTTTATTCAAACTTCTGAAAAGACCTTCTTTTTTTGTTCACGTCACCAAGCCCTCAATTTTTTTTGAACCCCTTCAACCACTTTTCCAATCAATTTCCAGTAGATGGAAGTAGGTGAAGTTCCTTCTTTTTTTGGGTTATGTCACCAAGCCATCTTATTTTTGAGTTTATTCACTTTTTTTAATCACTTTTTATGATTCCATCCATTTCCAATAGATACAATTAAGTCCAATCATACTTTTCCCATCTTAAAGGGATAGTTTACCTAGTGATTTGCTCAACCTCAAGCCATCCTAGGTGTATATGACTTTCTTCTTTCAGAGTTATATAAAAAAATGTCCTGGCTCTTTCCAGCTTTATAATGGTAGTGAATGGCTGTTGAGATTTTGAAGTCCAATAAAGTGCATCCATCTATCATAAAAAGTGCTCCACAAAGCTCCAGGCAGTAAACAAAGGCCTTCTGAAGAGAACTGATGTGTTTTGGTAAGAAAAATATCCATATTTAAAACTTTATAAACCGTAATCTCTAGCTTCCGCTAAATGTTCACGAGTGAGTGGTGTTCCAGCAGATGATATAGGATGTAGGCGAACTATATATATGATGTGACAAACACGGAAGCAAAGAGGAGAAAGCAAAGCAAAACAAAATACAGATGAATTAGAAGTACAAAACAGGATTTGTAAAGGAAAATGTGACCCGTGCTGGCAAAATGAGTCGGAATGCGCATGGTCTAACTTTGAGCTACAGGCAAAAGAAGTGAAAAATGTTTGTTTTGGTCGAATTTGAGGTTTTCACAAAAATGAGTTCATTAAGCCCTTTTCCAGCGATCCCAATGCTCCAAATTGTAATTAAATATCTAAAATTGCTGCTGCTTCTCACCACAAGTTGTAGGTCTAATGTTGCAAAACACAGCATTCCAGCTTTGTGAATATTCATATCGAATTCTCGATGACATGAGTCCAAACCAGTGAAATATGATTTTCAACCCATGCTGATGGAAAACGTCGCACTGACTGACATTTGCAAACGTGCTCATAAGACGTGGCTTTCCGAGCACGTGCAGTCACCCTATAAAGTGCATTATTGCAAAACGTCTTGATGAGATTCACACAAACTGTGATGTATTACATGAACATTTAATTAATGTTTGGGGAAGAATCTGATGTGTAACATTATATTAGATCCATGCATTACATTAGGTCTTAATATAGATCTGTCTCAATGTTAATCAAACATAAAAATCTTATTTTTAATAACAAAGATAAATTATAAATATTTAAAAATATTTTAAATATTAAAAAAAATATATAATGTAGGTAAACCTACATTATCCGCTGGAACGCCACTGTCTTTTAAACATGCATATGACAGTTAGGAAACTAGAGATTACTGTTTAAAAAGTTTTAAATATGGATATTTTTCTTATAAAAATGCATCAGTTCACTTCAGGAGGCCTTTATTAACCCCCTGGAGCTGTGTGGAGCACTTTTCATGATGCATGGATGAACTTTATTGGACTTCAGAATCTCTACTTCAGCCATTCACTGCCATTAAGTTTGGAAGAGCCAGGATATTTTTTAATTTAACTCCGATTGTATTCGTCTGAAATAAGAAAGTCATATACATCTAGGATGGCTTGAGGGTGAGGAAATCATTGGGTTATTTTCATTGTTGGGTAAACTATCCCTTTTATTCACTTGGAAGCCCATCACATTACGTAAGTAAAACAGATTGTGACTGTTGCATCTTGATCCAAGTCTATAGAAGTTGCTCTTCCTGCTGTTCAATAAACCACCTGTCTGGGTGTTACTGAACAGTGATGCTTCATTTGCCTCCATCAGTGCTATAGAAAAGGTCAGAATCTTGCATTTTACTATCATCACAGTTTCGAGTTTAAGACATCAGAGATGGCCTTTCTGCCCCTATCTCAGTTTCTTTCATCTGGTCGACTCTTTGGTCTATCAGATGCTGTTTTCTCCACTCTGTGAGCGTGTCAGAGGCTCAAACGTGCCCTTACGTGACCCTCATTGTCCTCAGATGGGAGACACAGAGCGGGGACTTGAGCTGACCTGCCTTTTTCTATTGTAAGACGTCTGAAATATCCAGAGAACCAAAGCAACAAACGCTGGGTGTCACTCAATGTTGCTCAAACTTTTCCATTAGCAACTTTGTGAAAGTCACACTATTCAAACGCAGGCTTTAGAAATGATGCCCAATGTGCTGAATGACCTTCTGGAGTCACTCATAGAAATGTGTAAACAGACCCATTGTGAAGGAGGTATGAACTTTAAGAGCCCTGGAGTTATATACCACTCAAAAATATATTATTAACTCCCTTAAGAGTCCCTTGATATTGAATAGATTGAAATCAGTTTGTCCTTTTCCTTCTCTTTTGAATAAAACACTTTCTGAGTTTGCTTTCCTTCAATCAGCATAATAATTCCCTATGTTTTGATACATCTAGTCTGGTTTCAAAAGACCAATATTGGCATCACAAAGATTAGTATTTTTTCATAATAATAGCATAATTTAATAAAAAAAACAGACCAAACACTGTGTTGTAACGGCAAAAGAGCACTTCTCCTTGCTTAACTTCACCTCTCTGTCATTCTGTCCTCGCCGAGTTTCAGATATAATGAAGACGGAAGATGAAACAACAAGACAATTATTTTTGCACGCAGATTAAAGCGCCATCCATCATGCTTAATAGCCTCTTTAAGATCGGCCCACATTCAAACTCGTGCTGTTTATTCTTCAAGGTTAAATTTGCTTTTGTTGCCCGTTATGTCGAAGGGGAATAAACCACAACCAGGTTGAATCGAGCAGCACACCGCAAGGACCACTAACCGAGTCCTCCGGCGGACTGGGACGTGCCACTCCGCTCCTAATGTATTCATTACCGAGAGGTGACTCGCGCCGTGAATCGTGTTGGCAGCTCACAGGTGTTCGTCTCTTTCATTTCTTCTGCTCCCGTTCTTGTTTTCCGCCTCGCTCATATTGCACGCGCACACACGCAGGCACAGGCGCACATGCCCGCAGACGCGTACAGCTGGTTCGTTGTTGTCGCAGGTCTGAAAAACAAAGCTTCAGCAGATGGTTGCTTTAGTGCCAGAGCAAAGAGGATCTACAGTTCCGTCACCATGGTCACACACACATACACACACGTTTACACTCACACTCACTTTGTCTCTGTCTTGCCTGTCCCTTTTTTTCTCGCTCTGTAATGTTTATCAAGAATATGATCCTCTCTCAAAGTGTGTTACTGTCCTGCATTCTGCTTTACTCAGAACAGTAGCACTTTTCACACATGCACCTACACCTTACCTAGCGATTTAAAATGAGGACACATCTAGACATCTGTTGTTTTTATGTAACAATTAGTTCTTGTCCATGAATTTTATTGGTTGAGCAGCATTCCAAGAGTGCTGGTATTTAGTTGAACAGCACTTTGGCTTTATTAGAAACCTTAAAGGGACAGTTCACCCCAAAATGAAAATTCTGATATTAATTACTTCCCCTCATGTCGTTCCAAACCTGTAAGACATTTGGTCATCTTGAAAACACAAATTAAGATATTTTTGATGAAATCCGAGAACTTTCTGACCCTGCATAGACAGCAATGCAACTACCACGTTCAAGGCCCGGAAAGGTAGTAAGGAGATTGTTAAAGTAGTCAGTGGTTTAACTGTAATGTTATGAAGCTATGAGAATACTTTTTTGTACAAAGAAAAGAAAAGTAATGACTTTATTCAGCCATTTCTTTTCTTCCATGTCAGTCTTCGACCCACGTTCACGACAGTATGCGTGTATTGCTGCTGACGCAGAAGCTGGCATTCTTATGTAAGCAGAGGAATGCACACGCATGTGTCATGAACAGAAATAAAAAAATACACAACAAAAGAAAACAAAAACAACAACTTTATTTAGCAATTTCTTCTCTTCCGTGTCAGAATACACTGATTTGTGTTTTGAAGATGAACGAAGAACTTGCAGGTTTGGAACGACATGAGGGAAAGTAATTAATGGCAAAATTTCATTTTTGGGTGAACTGTCCTATAAATGTTGTAGAAAAAATACTTGAGAAGAAACAATGGAAAATCATTGGCATTGATGGTTCCATGAAGAACCTTGAACATCCATGGAACCTTTCAAACGCAGAAAAGGTTCTTTAGATGTTTAAAATGTTCTTCAAAATGGTTCTTTTAAGAACTGTTCAATGAAAGGTTCTTTGGGGAACTAAAAATGCTTTTTCTATGGCATTACTGCAAAAACACCCATTTGGAGCCTTTATTTTTAACAGTGCATTATGGCTAGTAAAAATAAATTAATTGGATTTAATATAAATTTTTATTTACTGGCTTGTTGTTTTGTTAGTTTTTTTCCCAATTATTTCTATATAATATTTTATTAAAAATACTATAAAATGTATTTATAATTTTTTTTACTTACTATATCTGCTGATACTTTCACCATAATGTCACCTGTCCTAGTAATAATTTGCACATTGGTCTGTTATAGTAGGGAAATTAACTTTACATTTGCATGTCACTGAACATGGCATGGAACAAAACAAACTTTGATTGGTTGTTTTAAATGTCAGTCATTGACCAGTCTTTGGCCGATAAAAGCTGCTATAGACTCCAAACAGTCAGTCTGAAGGTTGTTAGTTGTTTTGTGAATTAGGCTCTTTTATCCTAAACTGTAAAGCTGAAATGAGCTAAAAGTATATGTGTGTTCACATACTAGTGTGTGTGTGTGTGTGTGTGTGTGTGTGTGTGTGTGTGTGTGTGTGTGTGTGTGTGTGTGTGTGTGTGTGTGTTTGTGTGTGTGTTTGTGTGTGTGTGTGTGTGTGTGTGTGTGTGTGTGTGTGTGTGTGTGTGTGTGTGTGTGTGTGTGTGTGTGTGTGTGTGTGTGTGTGTGAATGAGTAACTGCGGTTTGTGTGTTAAAAAATGTGACCCTGGACCACAAAACCAGTTATAAGGGTCAATTTTTTGAAATTGAGGTTTATACATCATCTGAAAGCTGAATACATTTCCATTGATGTATGGTCTGTTAGGATAGGACAATACTTGGCCGAGATTCAATTATTTGAAAATCTGGAATCTAAGGGTGACAAAAAAAAAAGCTGTCCAAATGAAGTTCTTAGCCATGCATATTACTAATCCAAATTTTTATTTTGATATATTTATGTAACAAATAGTTCTTGTCCATGAATTTTATTAGTCGAGTAGCGTTCCAAGAGTGCTGGTTGTCACGGGGAGGGTCAGAGACGTGCGGATCCATTTGCAGCATTTATTGAGAATAGTCAACAGGCAGGAATAATCACCGGAAAACAGGAACAACGTAGGAAATCCAGGAAACAGTTCGATACACAGGCAATGGTCGCAATGGCAGGTAGCAGGAATCGTCAACGGGGTACACAGTCCAGAGTCATACACAGGGAAATCAACACAAGGGAAAACGCTCGGAATTACGACCATAGGGAACGGTAAGACTTCGCAGAGTGGCTGTGTGTGTGAGAAGCTTAAATGCAGACAGTGTGATGAGGTGCAGCTGTGAGCGGTAATCAGTAAAGTGAGAGCAGGTGAATGCAGTGATTAGTGCAGTGGCTTGTGGGGAATGAAGTCCATGAAGTGTGGTGCAAGAGTTCATGATGACAGGATAGACCAGATACGTGACACTGGTATTTAGCTAAACAGCACTTTGGCTTTATTGGAAACCTTAAAGGGACAGTTCACCCCCAAATGAAAATTCTGTCATTGATTTAAACCCTCATGTCGTTCCAAACCAGTAAGACCTTCATTCATCTTCAGAACACAAATTAAGATATTTATTATTGTATTGTTAATGTATTATTGGCTATTGCTGCAAATATACCCATGCTACTTATGACGGGTTTTGTGGTCCAGGGTCACATTGCTTGGGCCTGTTGGTCTGACCAGCTATCAGTTTGGCCCCTTCGACAGACTATAAAGTGCAAAGTTCACAACACAGTTGACTCTCTCACACATTGTTTGTTTTCCTATCATAAACTTGTATTGAGCTAATGATTTTTTTTCTATGCACTGCTCCTAACCCCCTAAACTAAACATCACACAAGTAGCTTGAGATTTTCATTAAGACATTTCAATAGTTCGTATAATTAATTTTCATTCTAACATCATTTATTGTTTTTCATTTAAGCTGATTTCAGGTCTTACTTTGCTTGTGAGGGCATAATGTTGACAAAACCTGACCCACACACTGAAACAAAGGCATTATGAGAGATTTGTTTTGCTTTGCGAAGAATCCGAACCATAATGCATTGTTTTGCATTTTAGCCTAAGTAGCTTATTTTAGCATGTGATCATGTTTTTATTCTATTACCTAATTATGCGTTCTGTAAATACACAGAATATCCAAACGCATATACACTCATATGCTATAGGACAGGTATAAAATGTTTCCCTGGACTTAAGTAGCACGGTTATATTTGTAGCAATAGCCAAAAACACATTGTATGGGTCAAAATGATCGATTTTGCTTTTATACCAAAAATCATTAGGATTTTAAGTAAAGATCATGTTCCATGAATATATTTTGTAAATTTCCTACTGTAAATATATCCAAACTTAATTTTTTATTAGTAATATACATTGCTAAGAACTTAATTTGGACAACTCTAAAGGCGTTTTTCTCAGTATTTAGATTTGTTTTGCACCCTCAGATTCCCGATTTTCAAATAGTTGTATCTCAGCCGATGGAAAAGTTATTTATTCAGCTATAAAGCTTAAGTTCAAACTGGTTTTGTGGTCCAGGGTCACAAATGTCTTTATTTTAGCATCCATAAACTAATGTCCTATAAAACACATCAAAAAGTAAATTCGCTCAACAAACCGTGTCAATAATCTGTTGTGATGCTCCCATATTTCCATGTCACCGTGGCAGCTCGTCGCCATGGCAGCAGAGGAAGTGGATGCTTCGCTGCGGTCATTTGGCTTGAAAATTTGATCTCCACACTAAGATGACAGTAAAGATGTCACAAATCAAATTACGCTCATTGTCGAGCTGGGCCTGTGAACAGGACAGCCGTGCATGCAGTAACACAACGTACACACTTGAAGGATGATTGGGTGCAAAATACTTATTTAGAGTAAACGCCGTTACAATATTTGCCTTGATGAATAAAATGAAAAATATGAATATCAAAATTAACATTGAATAGGCAAATCATAATAGATCTGCAATAGAGCTGCTTTGGGCTTCCATCAGGGTGGTCAAATGATACTTTCAAAGTGAACCAGACTTTTGTCTAAAGTCCAGCAATGTGAGATGAGGGTCTACTCAGGAAAGGCTAAGATTCCCACAGGAACTCATAAAGGCCTGTTTTAACTCACTTAACACTTCTGAAGGTTTTTAGAATAGTCTTTTTACCTCAGTCGATGCCGTATTTAAAAGCCCCTTATGATTTTGGCACCCAAAGCACAAAGTAACCGCGTGAACCCACGATCGCTGGACACGTAGGTTTTCGCTCCAGCGGTTGGCGCCGCTTGGGGACCAAAGCTGCTGTCTCCGTGGAAACGGTGTGGCACTGAGGAGATCGAAGGCTGAAGTTCAGCTGTATTGATCTCGCGCTGTTCCCTCGGCACGCAGTCACTCTGAAAAATGGGGAACGAGAGACGGAAAGTGAAAATGACTGAATGGTGGAGTCCTCCGTTCGTTTCCCGTGGTTTTCTGACACTTGGAGACACACATACACACTGCCGTTCAAAAGTTTGGGATTAATACAATTTTTTTAAAGACGTTTCTTATGCTCATCAGGGCTGTGTTTATTTGATCAAAAATACAGTCGTTTTTCTATATAATATATATTAAAATTTAATTTAATCCTGTCATCAAAGCTGAATTTTCAGCATCATTACTCCAGTCTTCAGTGTCAGTGTTTTCTGAAGAAAACAGAAAACATCTTAATATGCTGATTTATTATTAATGTTGGAAATAATTGTGGTGCTTAATATTTTTTTGTAACCAGGTTTCTTTGATGAATAAAAAGTTAAAAAGAACAGCATTTATTTAAAATAGAAATCTTTTTTTAACAATATGCACTACCGTTTAAACACTTGGGGTCAGTAAATTTTTATTCTTACTTTTTTGGACAGAAGTTAATACTTTTATTCATCAAGGATGTGTTAAATTGATAAAAAGTGATAGGAAGGAGTTATATTGTTAGAAAAGATGAGCATAAGATTCTTCTTTAAAAAATAAAAATAAAACATGACTTACTGATTCCAAACTTTTAAATGGCAGTATACATGAGTCAGCAAACCAGGAGCTGAACACTATATGTAGTTTAAAAACTCCTCAATGTACTTTTGAAAACAGATACACTACCAGTCAAATGTTTTAAAGAAGTCTCTTCTGCTCACCAAGCCTGTGTTTATTTGATCTAAAGTACAGCAAAAACCGTAACAATTTGAAATGTGTTTACTATTTAAAATAACTATTTTCTAAATGTAATAAATAAAATGTAATATATTCCTATGATTTCAAAGCTGAGTTTGTAGCAGCATAACTTCAGTCACACAACCCTTCAGAAATCATTCTAAAAAAAACTAGATTTTTTTTCAGGTTTTTTTGATGAATAGAAAGTTTAGAAGAACAGTTTTAACTGATATAATAAACTTTTGTAACATTTTAAATGTCTTTATCATTACTTGTGATCAATTTAAAGCATCCCTGCTAAATAAAATTATTAACTTATATAATTTCTTTCCAAAAAAATATACTAACTCAAAACCTTTTAACTGTGTTTTGTAGAATGTTACATGAATATTTTTATTTCAGATAAATGCTGATCTTTGGATCATTCTATTCATCAAAGATAAATGAAAAAATGCAATATCAGCATATTAGAATTATTTCTGAAGGATCATGTGACACTAAGGACTGGAGTAATGATGCTGAAAATTTAGTTTTGCTCTTTGGATCAAATAAAAGCAGGCTTGGTGAGCAGAAGAGACTTCTTTAAAAAACATAAAAAATCTTACTGTCCAAAATTGTATATTTTTATATAATCAGCTTATTAGGCATGATTTGAAATGATATGAAGAGCATCTTGTGCTTCATTCAAAGGAAATCTGAATTTCTGCGCGAAGAATATTTGTTTTAACATTTATAAATGGTTTTATTTCCAGGTTTAATTTAGATATTTGTGTAGTGATCTAAGACTCGGCGCTCTCCGCAAATCGATGAAATCTTTGTTGAAGCTGTCATGTTCTGCAACGCAATTTGATTAACAGGTTAAAGTTCTCGCTGTTTCTCCGTCTATCTTCTTCTTTTTCTCGCTTCCCCTCCTCCACCCCCTGCTTCTTTCTGTCTCTTTCGCTTTGCTTTATTCTCTGTCTTCTATTTGTATCACCATGATGGTTTCATATCTGGAGCCAATCTCATGAGAAGAAAGCCTCCCACACTTTTATACAAAACGGCTGTAATTGCATTGAGAGTCATCCTGAATGAAATGGATGGAAACCTTGACCAGGTGTCGCCCCCTTCAAGAATCCAGTTGCCTGTGAGCGTTCGTGCGAGTTCAGCATGGTTATTTGGAATACAGACCCAGACAAATTGACTCGATGCTTTTTGTAAAGTTAACAAATTAACGTCTTCGTCGACGCTCGCAGCAGACTTGTTGCCTTCGGCGAATTGGATATTGCTATCTTTTGAGGTAGCACCAAAGAGCGGGTCATGCGTGGACAGCATAATCTTCCTCATGTTGCGAGGAATGTTTTTGTCGTCTTTTAAAACTTTTTATTACTTACTACTTTTCACTGGCCGTTTGAATCATGACTAGTTGTCTGTTCAAAGCACTGCAGAGGACTGTTAAAGACTTTTATGGGTTGTTAGTTAGTTTTGAGCCACTGATGGTGGAAGTGGAAGTGTCCGCTCTTTGAAGGCCAGAGACGGACAGTGGCGACAGCCCCGTCTCCCCCCTCTTCTGCCTGGGCCACAGAGAGACGCTCTCTCTGGGCCGCGGCTAATTGTGGAGAGTTCAGGAAGACCATCATTAGCACTCAAAGCCACACATGGCCACCAGATGTGTGGCTGGCCATAGAGACTGCCACGTTTCTCTCTTTCTCTCTCTATAGCTCTGTCACTTTCTCTCGCTCTCTCACATGCCTCCCCCCTCATCTTCCAACTTAATAATCTGCCTTTTGTTTCCATGCAGACTATTGTTCATTAAGATGGCCTCTGCCTTGTAAGAGAAGTCACTGGGTACTGAATAGCATTCTTTGTAACAAAGAGACGTGAGAGAGGGGTATAGGGCGGAGGGGGGCATCTAGGGGGATTTTGTGTGTCCCTCTGGTATTTTTATGGCTTGTTTGTGCAGTCTGAGAATTGGACATTGTAGTTTGCGAGAGAGAGAGAGACGACGTACCTTTTGGTGTTTGTTGACCGCTAGACAGTCACGCTAGACACTTAAGGGCCTGAGAGTCCATTTGAACAAATTCATGATCCTAAGTATTAAACTTCCCACTAAATCCATCATGATTCCTCGTGTAGTGTGATGTGTGTTTTAACTTTTCAAGGTGAGCAGATGTCTGATTATCACCTAGTGGGCAACCCAAGTCATTTCCAGGGACTACGATATCATATGAGCTTGGTTTGGACTAGTTTTAATACAATTGTAAAAATTGTGTGTATTATTTATTTTTAAATTATTTTATTATAATATTTAATTGTTTTAATTATTTGTTTTTAATTTTGATGTATATATTTATTTTCTATTTATTATTTATTTCTTGATTATATTATTATAATTTTTAATATTTTCTTTTTGTTTTGTTTTTGATATTTTTATTTATATATTTATTTTCAATATATTAATTATTTTTCATTTTTATTTATTATAATTTGTAATTATTTCTTTTTGTTTTGTTTTTGATATATTTATATTTGATATTATTTTCAATGTATTATTTTTAATTGTATGATTATTTTATTATAATGTTAAATTATTTTATTTATTTTTGTTTTGTTGATATTTTTATTCATATATTTATTTTCAGATGTTCAATTGTTTTAATGTTTTTATTTTATCATAATTTAAAATTATTTTAATTGTTCATTGTTTTGTTTTTGATATTTTATTTATATATTTATTTTCAATTTCTTATTTATTTTATTAATTACTATATTATTATTATAATTTGTATTATTTGTTTTTGATATTTTTGTTTACATGTTTATTTTCCATTTATAATTTTTCTAATATTTGTATTTATGAAAATTTATTATTATTTGGTTTTGATAGTTTTATTTGTATATGTATTTTTAATGTAATAAGTCTGTTTTATTTTTATTTATTATCATTTGTAATTATTTTTTACATTTTATTTATGTTTATTTTCAATGTATTATTTATTTTTAATTATATGATTATTTTATTATAATGTTTGATTATTTGAATTATTTGTTTTGGTTTTGTTATTTTAATTATTTTATCTTAATTTTTAATTATTTTAATTGTTTTTTGTTTTCTTTTTTATATTTTTATTTATATATTTTCAATGTATAATTTTTTCATTATTATGTTATTATAAATAATTACTTTATTTGTTTTGTTTTTGATATTTTTATTTATATATGTATTTTAATGTATTATTTTTATTATGTTATTATGTTATTATAAATAATTATTTTAATAATAAAAATTTTATTTATATATTCTCAATTTATTATTTGTTAAATTTATTTTATTATTATTTTTCATTACTCTGTTTTTTTGTTTTTGATCTTTTATTCATATATTTATTTTTAATTAGTCATTCCAATTCAGTGTTTTTTTTCCCTTTTTTCTAGTTTCAGTTAGTTTAGTTTCTTTTTTTACATTTGATGTTAAAGAATTTAATATTTAGTTTAATATTTTATTTAATTATTATTATTATTGTTGTTGTTGTTATTATTGATTTAATTTAATGATTATTTAATTTATTTACTTAAAGTTTAAAATGCATTTTCATGTCTAATGCAGGTTTTATACTTTTCTTTAATTATACAACATACAAAAAACTCTAGGAAAAATACTTAGCATCCATATAGCAATGCTCTGGCAACCATTCACAACTCTCTAGTATCATGTCATTAAATGGACTTAAAATACACAGGCGTTTTCGTCATTCAATGATATTTCACTTTAAGTGATGTTTTATTAACAAGTTTCGGGAGGAGCTCGCGCAGATAATTAACACGGCCAATACATCATTAGTAATCAGTCTCCCTGTCCAATCAACACAGGGAAAATCCCTATAAATAACACAACAATCCTACCTTCATCGTCTCTTGTCTCGTCAAACCCATCCTCCACCCCGTCTCCTCACCTTCAGCCCATAGGGGGAGCGCTTATAGGGTTCGGGCCAATGCTGAGCTCGGACCCCTCCCCCTGGGCGGGGGAGAGCCCCGGGCTCGGGAATTACCACCGTGCTCGAGGCCCTCTCCCGGACAGCACGCCAAACACGCACAACCTTTCGCTCAGTTTATTATCAGTAAGAGGGAACTTGTGAATGTGTTGTATTAACGTGAGCATATGCGTCTATTCTTGTGGGTGTGTGTGTGCTTTGAAAGTAATCATGTCCTTTATGTGAATGTATGTTTGTGTGCTTGTGTAATTGTTTCTATTTGTGTTTGTGTGTGTAATATTAGGACATTCATACACGTTGGTATATAATAAAGAAAACGGGCCATTCTTCGGAAGGGTTCTGCTCCAATGTCAGAGTGGCAGCGGTTGCCATGGCGCTGTTTACAAACACTTCTCCCTCCCTTTAGCCTTTCTTCCCCTCAAGCGGAGGGGCTGGTGGGGAGGTGAGTACAATCGATTCACAATCGAACCGACATTACTCTGTTTGGAAGCTAATGCACTTTCGACTGAACTGGAAGAAAGAGGAGGGGAGAAGGAAAGGGGAAAAAACGCACACAACAAAAACCAGTCGGAGAGTGTGTTACGGCGAGGAAAAGAAAGGATTGTATTGAGGCGGAAAACATGTTCTCGGGGAAGAAATCAATTAAAACGAACCTTTAAATTACGCCGCATGGCCGCGCCGTGTCTGTTAGGGGCCGGGGCACTGCTGTGGTCTGAGCGAGCGACGAGCCGCGAGGGCCCACAACCGCTGTGAAAAGTGCTGCAATAATGGCAGACTGGTGAGAGATGTCGAGTTGTGGCGGCGCCTCCGCACTAAACTCTCTTCTGTGTGGGGCTCGCTTGGTTCGCCGCCAAATCCTTGTTGCATATGGAAGACGTTCCAATTTCGGTTCAATTCAATTGTATGCATAAGGAGTCTTTCACAATGGCCATTGTTACCAAGCAGATTAACAGAATTGTATGGAGGTGTCGTGCTTGCATATAAAACGGTCTCAATTGAATATTTATGTCTCAGAAAATGAGCCCCTCCTGCACGCTAAAGCCTTCGCTAAGAAGCCTGTTATAAGTTGTCGATGGGTAGTTGGCTTAAAAATCGTTTTCTCAACATAACGTCTTGCCAAACACGTTTGACTTCCTTTTAACGTTTGAACACTTGACGAATGTTCCCGCTGCTCTTTTCCATTCAATGAAAGAATATGACTTGGGGCTGTCCAACATTAAAAATAATGAAAAAGCACAATGAAAGCCCAGTAAAAGTACTTCATGTGAGTCTTCTAAAGCATGCAGTAGCTTTATGCGGTAAACAGACCAGAATCAAAGATGTTAATTGCTATAAAGTGTGGTCACAATTTATTTTTGTTTGGCAATGAATTTTTCATGAACAAAATCCAGTAAATTACGTTAGTTTGGTAAATTTTAATGGACAAAATCCAGTAGTTTCAATAGGAATCCACACGTTGGCGAATTACGCAAATTACTTTTGTTTGGAAAATTTTCATGGATGAAATCCAGTAAATGACTTTAGTTTGGTAAATTTTAAAGGACAAAATCCAGTAGTTTCAATAGGAATCCACACGTTGGCGAATTACGCAAATTCCTTTTTTGTTTGAAAAATTTTCATGGATGAAATCCAGTAAATTACGTTAGTTTGGTAAATTTTAATGGACAAAATCCAGTAGTTTCAATAGGAATCCACACGTTGGCGAATTACGCAAATTACTTTTGTTTGGAAAATTTTCATGGATGAAATCCAGTAAATTACTTTAGTTTGGTAAATTTTAATGGACAAAATCCAGTAGTTTCAATAGGAATCCACACGTTGGCGAATTACACAAATTACTTTTGTTTGGAAAATTTTCATGGATGAAATCCAGTAAATTACTTTAGTTTGGTAAGTTTTAATGGACAAAATTCAGTAGTTTCAATAGGAATCCACACGTTGGCGAATTACGCAAATTACTTTTGTTTGGAAAATTTTCATGGATGAAATCCAGTAAATTACTTTAGTTTGGTAAGTTTTAATGGACAAAATTCAGTACTTTCAATAGGAATCCACACATTTGTAAATTTCACAATTACTTTTGTTTGGAAAATGTTTATAGACTAAATACAATAAATGAATTTTGTTTGGCAAATTTTCATGGATGAAATCCAGTAAATTACTTTTGTTTGGTAAATTTTCATGTATGAAATCCAGTACTTTCAATAGCAATACACACATTTGTGAATTTCACAATTATTTTTGTTTAGAAAATGTTTATGGACGAAATCCAGTAAATTACTTTTGTTTGGTAAATTTTCATGGACAAAATCCATTAAATTACTTTTGTTTGACAAAATCTAGTAATTTCAATAGGAATCCACACATTTGTGAATTTCACAATTTTACTAATTACTTTTGTTTGGCAAATTTTCATGAACAAAATTCAGTAAATTACTTTTGTTTGGCACATTTTCATAGATGAATTCCAGTAAATTACTTTTGTTTGGCAAATTTTAATGAATGAAATCCAGTAAATTACTTTTGTTTGGTAAATTTTAATGGACAAAATTCAGTACTTTCAATAGCAATCCACACATTTGTAAATTTCACTATTACTTTTGTTTGGAACATTTTTATGGACAAATACAATAATTTAATTTTGTGTGGCAAATTTTCACGGATGAAATCCAGTAAATTACTTTTGTTTGGTAAATTTTCATGGATGAAATCCAGTACTTTCAATAGCAATACACACATTTGTGAATTTCACAATTGTTTTTGTTTAGAAAATGTTTATGGACGAAATCCAGTAAATTACTTTTGTTTGGTAAATTTTCATGGACAAAATCCATTAAATTACTTTTGTTTGACAAAATCTAGTAATTTCAATAGGAATCCACACATTTGTGAATTTCACAATTTTACTAATTACTTTTGTTTGGCAAATTTTCATGAACAAAATTCAGTAAATTACTTTTGTTTGGCACATTTTCATAGATGAATTCCAGTAAATTACTTTTGTTTGGCAAATTTTAATGAATGAAATCCAGTAAATTACTTTTGTTTGGTAAATTTTAATGGACAAAATTCAGTACTTTCAATAGCAATCCACACATTTGTAAATTTCACTATTACTTTTGTTTGGAACATTTTTATGGACAAATACAATAATTTAATTTTGTGTGGCAAATTTTCACGGATGAAATCCAGTAAATTACTTTTGTTTGGTAAATTTTCATGGATGAAATCTTGTAGTTTCAATAGGAATCCACACATTTGTGATTTTCACAATTAATTTTGTTTAGAAAATGTTTATGGACGAAATTCAGTAAATTGTTTTTGTTTGGCAAATTTTCACGGACAAAATCCATTAAATTACTTTTGTTTGACAAAATACAGTAGTTTCAATAGGAATCCACACATTTGTGAATTTCACATTTACTTTTGTTTAGAAAATGTTTATGGACAAAATACAATAAATTAATTTTGTTTGGTAAATTTTCATGGACAGAATCCAGTAAAATACTTTTATTTGGTAAATTTTCAAGGATGTAATCCAGTAATTTCAATAGGAATCCACACATTTGTGAATTTCACAATTACTTTTGTTTGGCAAATTTTCATGAACGAAATTCAGTAAATAATTTTTGTTTGGCAAATTTTAATGGATGAAATCCAGTAAATCACTTTTGTTTGGCAAATTTTCATGGACGAAATCCATTAAATTACTTTTGTTTGACAAAATCCAGTAGTTTCAATAGGAATCCACACGTTTGCATATTTTACAAATTACTTTTGTTTGGCAAATTGTCATGGACAAAATTCAGTAAATTACTTTTGTTTGGCAAATTTTCATAGATGAATTCCAGTTTATTACTTTCTAGGCAAAATTTCATGGACAAAGTCCAGTAAATTACATTTGTTTGGTAAATTTTCATGGATGAAATCCAGTAAATTACTTTTGTTTGGTAAATTTTCATGGACGAAATCCAGTACTTTCAATAGCAATCCACACATTTGCGGATTTCATGTGAGAATGAAAGGTTTCCCTGTGCATATTTTGCAATGATTCATGAATTGCCGCAGTGACCAACAGAAAGCTGGTTCTTTGGAAAGTGAGTTGTGCTTTATACATCCCTACATTACTGACAGTAGACGGGCCTTTTTAGGAAATGTCACTAATGTTGCTGCAACTGGATTGAAATTGCGTGAGCAAGAGTAAATGATCACAGAATTGTAATTTCAGTTGATCTTTCACTGTAACATTTGGAAATCAAGATAAGTCCTCTTGTGGAGTTGAAGTAGAGGGTTCTTTATGTAGTGGACTGGGATGGGCCTCCTTGCGGAGCTGCGCCGTAGGCCCTTCCACTCTATCACAAAGACAGGCCTGTATACACAGTCAGGATGTGTTTTCAGTTATGTGTCCGTACCACAGTGTCTTGTTTGTACAAGGCTGGCCTCAATGTTGTGCTGTTCTACAAGGCCATGTGGCTAGACACAGCTGAGTGCCTCTCGAAGGAGCCGCATCAAAGGGCCCTATATTCAGAAACAGACAGGTTGAGCACGTTACCTGCACCGAACGGCTGTTTAGAAACGGGAGGGTTGTATTAAATGAAACATATTCAGCACTCTCAGGTAATTACATCAGCATGTAAAAGTCTAATTAGTGATCTCCAGCGGGACACATCTACTGACACTAATTAAATATAGTCAATCTTGCATTCCCCTCAACCCCACCATTTACAGTACACACATCCAGATACCTCACACACCACACAGACAGGTGAGTGTATGTGTGTTGAATGTGTGTGCAGGGCTCAACAGTAAGGTTTTATTTGCATGGTCAGTCAGACTAGTAGTTCATATTTATATTTCCCCTCACAAAAAAGATATTCATTCAAATTTTGAAGCCCATATGGGCTTTCTTAATACCATAGTTCATATATATGTATGTACACTGGCGCTCAAAAGTTTGGGATCAGATTTGAATGCTTTTTAAGTGATACTTTTCTGCTCATGAAGGCTATGTTTATTTGATTAAAAATACAGAAAAAAAATGTAATATTGTGAAATGTTAATGCAATTTTAAAAACATAGTTTTTTATTTGAATATACTTTAAAATCTAATTTATTTCTGTGATGCAAAGCTGAATTTTCAATATCATTACTCCAGTTTTCAGTGTCACATGATCCTTCAGAAATAATTTTAATAGGCTGATTTATTATCTGTTGGAAACAGTTGCATTGCCTAATATATATATTTTTTGGAACTTGCTACTTTTTTCAGGATACCTTGATAAATAAATCGTAAAAAAAACTTGTAAGACTGGAGTAATGGCTGATGAAAAATCAGCTTTGCATAAAATAAATAAATTCTGTTTTAAAGTATATTAAAATAAAAAACTGTTATTTTAAATTGCAATAATATTTCATAATACTATTATTTCTTCTGTATTTTTGATCAAATAAACGCAGGCTTTATGAACATATATATATATATATATATATATATATATATATATATATATATATATATATATATATATATATATAATAAAGTGTAGAAATAGTCATCTTTATTACTATGTATTATTAGCTGTTTTATTTGTTGTTTTTATGATCTGCTATAATCTGCATGTTAGTCGACCATATGATTTTGATTTGATGGGCAAAAGTTGTTCAAATATTAATAATCCGTTTTGTTCTTTTTTTTTTTCAAAGAAATTTTAATAAAAGATTATACCAAACTACTTAATCATTCTTTCTTTTGAAGAACTTTTCTCTTTTAATTAGGCTTTTTTTCTTCTTTGTGACATAAAAACAGGCTACTTTTGACTTTGTGAATATTAAAAAAGTATCAAAATGATATTTAATTCAGAAAATTAAAAACATGCTCATCATAAAAGAGATTTATTCAAGTCATTGTACATATGAATTGCATTGTATAGTAATTTTGAATAAATTAGCATATCTAATAGACTAAAAACACTGACATTGACAGAATAGATTCTTAGATGCACATTAAAAAAGTCACATGAAAGTCATGTCACTGACGAATTCTATAAATAGACCTAAAAACTATTGCAGAATCTTTACAAAGCTAAACATAAAATACAAATGTTTATGTTTGCAAGATATAAAAGCACAAGATCAACAAATGTAAGTATGTCAACACAGAGCAACACCATAAAACACTCTCACAGCGTCCCAAGCCCCATTTATTAATAAATACTTCTGCCTCTGGTGTGTGAAAGCTGGTATTTAGGAAAGAGAGCAGGGAATAGATATAGATCGGATACTTCTCAATGTGTGTATTGTGTCTCCGTCTGTTTTAAGGTTCGACTGTGGGCCTCATGTGGCATTTTTTCGTCTTTCAGTCAGTGGCCTTTGACCCCGAAGTCCGTCTCTGATGACTGCGTTTGTGTGTGCGTCTGGTTCAGAGTGACTTGTGCACGGTTACAGTACTAATTTACTACCCCACCGTTTGTGTCTCTTCTAATTAAGGCCAAGTCATGGCAGACTAGAGCTGGGCCCCATCATACGTCTGCTCCTTATTATACATTGAGCCTCGCACACTCTAACACACAGTCACACACACAAATGGAGAGATTACCCTCAGGTCCAGTTTAATCGCTTCCTTCAAGTGCAGGCTCGGGGGGCGGAGCATGCTAATTCCGGCAGGGGGTCGCCAAGGTAGCGAGGGGCTGCAAGGGCGGGACAATGGCAGTGTGCAGGGCATTGATTTGAACCATACCTCTGCACATTCCTGCACAAAACACAATGAAGTGCATTATCCTGCTCGACTAAACCCCCCCCCCTTCATCCCGACCCCTTTCCTCTTCTCTCCAACAAAGAGCCTTTCACCCGGTAATGTCTAAAGCTTCTCGTCCCACTTACTAACTGTTCTCACCTTAGACACACACGTATGTCTATATGTACAGGCCAATGTTGTTACTTTGTGTACTGTAGTATCCCAACTAAAAGGTGTTGTCATAAACCTTTATATATACATTCAAGCCCGAAATTATTCATACCCCTGGCAAATTCTGAATTAGTTACTTTTATTCAATCAGCAAATTTTTTTATTATAAATGCCACAGATGTCTCTCAATAGATAATAAGACGATGTACAAGAGGCATCATTGTAGAAAAAAAATATTACTCATCTTTTATTTACATTTGAACAAAACGTGGCATGTCAAAATTATTCATACCCTTCTCAATAATCAATAGAAAAGCCTTGGCTATTACAGCAATCAAACGCTTTCTATAATTGCTGACCAGCTTTTTGCATGTCTCCACTGTATTTTTGGCCATTCATCTTTAACGATGAGCTCCAACTCTTTCAGGTTTTAGGGTCTCTTTGCCATCACCCTGATCTTTAGCTCCCTCCACAGATTCTCAATTGGATTTAAGTCAGGACTCTGGCTGGACCACTGCAAAACGTTAATGTTTTTGTCTGCTAACCATTTCTTCACCACTTTTGCTGTGTGTTTTTGGTCATTGTTGTGCTGAAATGTCCACTGGTGCTCAAGGACAAGTTTCTCTGCAGACTGCCTGATGTTGTTGGTGAGAATTTTGATGTATTGTTCCTTTTTCTTGGTGCTGTTTACTGTGATTAGGTTCCCTGGTTCACCGGCTAAAAAACACCCCCAAAACATTAGGTTCCCACCACCATGTTTGACAGTGGGGATGGTGTTCTTAGGGTTGAAGGCTTCTCCTTTTTTACGCCAAATGAAGGCTACATCATTGTGGCCAAGCAATTCAATTTTTGTTTCATAAAACAGACCAGAAGTCGTCTTCTTTGTCCAGATAAGCATTTGCAAAGGCCAAGCGGGTTTTTGTGTGCCTTATCTGGAGAAGTGGTGTCCTCCTTGGTCTGCGTCCGTGGAACCCAGTGGTGTGCAGTGTCTGTTGGACTGTCTACCTTGAGATGTTGCCTCCAGCAGAGCCCAGATTCATCAGGATGACCTTGGTGGTGATCCTTGGATTCTTTTGTACCTCTCTCACTATCCTCCTGGCCAACACAGGGGTCACTTTTGGCTTCCGACCACATCCTCTGAGATTTTTCACAGTGCTGGACGTCTTGTATTTTTTTTAATACTTTGCACTGTAGCCACTGGAACTTCAGAACATTTAGATATGGTCTTATATAGGTCCTCAGTGAACTCCTTTGTCTTAGCCATGACTGTCCACAAACCAACAACAGAGAGCTTCTGTTTTTCAGCTGTTGAGTTGATTAAAACAGCTGTTCCCAATGAATCAGGGTAATTAGGATGCTTTAGAACAGCTTGGACTATTTGGAATGGTATAGAACTTTGGATTTTCCCATAGACTGTGACAGTTTGCAAAGGATATGAATAATTTTGGACATGCCACTTTTTGTTCAAATGTAAATAAAAGCTGAGAAATATTTTTTTTATAAAAAGTATAAACCAACACCATAAAAGCACCTTAAAATGTATATTTTTTAACAGCTGTTGGGTAAACAAACAAGTTGTCACATGTTTGCTGTAATTGTTACAATGTTTCTTGGGCAAAAATATTTTTAGATTTTTATACATTATATTTAACATTTTCATGCATTTTTTTAACTTTTAAATTAAGCTAAAAATTCTACTCTGGGCTACTTAATGGTAGGTTTCATTGTGTCAACTTACCTTATAAAGTGTGACAAGATGCCCCACGATTGTCACCAATGGTCAATGTGTAGTCAGTGAACTGTTTTTTTCCTTGCCAATAACAGCAAGTTAAGCATATTTGCATTAAGGGCTTCTCAAAAAAGTACAAAGTAACACCATAAAAGCCCTTTAATTTTTTTAAATAATTTTTTTATTTTTAATAGCTGTTGGGTAATGTAGAGGAGTTATGTACTGGAAATCTTCATCATAGCTCTCAAATCTCATTTGCGATTGTGCATATTAAAATTTGCCCTGTTACAATTAGTTTTAAAGAGCGAAATCTAATTGTATATAAGAGCAAAACCATCTTAATGTCATAGAGTGTCACATCATGAGGGTAATTAATTATTTTTTGGGGTGCACTGTCCCTTTAAGAAACAGGATTTGTTTTAAAGATGGCAAAGCTGCCTTTTTTATGCGTCTATCCGCTTAATCGAGGGCCCGTTGCACACAAAATGACAGGGAATTTATGTTTGTATCTGTTTCTTAACAAATACAGATTATCCTTTAACTCGTATGGCTGTATATGTTTGCATATCAGCGGGGGAGAGAGAGCAGAAAAACACTTAAAGCACTTTATCGGACTCGTTCGCCGTGTAAACAGCGCAGAGTAAACAGTGTCAGGCTCGAGTGTCGAGTCCAAATCTATTCCAGAACCGTTCGGTTAATTAAAGCCATCCTTCCCCATGTACAAGCGAACAAATCAGCTGTCTTAATTATGATAATTAGCAGCAACATCCTTTCAGATTCCTGCGCAAAAAAACAGAGAAATTGAATCGCATGATGCCACTCGTTAACGAGGTCGTCAGTCAAGCAGCGCAGCTAATTACGACAGGAGGGAGATTTCTCTTCAGAGCAACGCAGTGATTTTTCACCAGCGAGTCAAGGAAGACGCTCACACACAACACTGGGGTTCCCCAATGCTATCGCACAGCACACACACACTCATATATACGGACCTCCTATACCCGAGACTGACCCTAGGGAGGTTTGCGATCACAACCGGTTTATATTTTTTAGTTCTGTTCTCTTTCACTAACCGTTTGAAACGGTTGACTGCGTCTGTGTGCAGCCTGTCTAGGTCAGTTCAGCCGCTTCAGCTTCCATTTAAAAGAACAAGTTGCAGCAGCCACACTTTGAGAGCGTACATCTGTATTGGAGAGCGCGAGAGGGTATTGTAGATGTGCACTTATGTAAGTGTGTTATCTGTGTGTGAGAGTGTGTGTAGAACAGGGCTGATTGAATTAGAGTAATTAGAGACAGCTCACAGTGTCAGTATTAATCACACTGCAGTCTCATTATGGGCCCTGCACATCACTCCTTTCATCTCGTAATGATCCTCAGTCACCAAGTCACACATATTAACCCACATCCCCCGTTTCTCTTCTTTCGCTGTCTCTCTCATTCCCTCTTACACACTTACACACATACAGTACATATATACATACATAAACATATAAAGGTACTAATAAAGGTAACCCCCCAACACACACACACATATACATATTTACATTATATATTTATATATTTTTTTTCTTATTAGATTTAATATTTCTATAATATATTTCTTTAAAAAAAAATCTAACACAGCTGTATTATCTATTTTAAAAAGTAAAAATATTTACAATTTCTCCAGTTTTTGCTGCACTTTGGATCAAATAAATGCAGGCTTGTATATTATTGTTAGCTGAATATTATTGTTAACCAAAAAGTTGACACTATTAAACTATTAAACTATTAAAAAACGTTTTTGGAATTAAAACAGCTGACATATATAATATAAATATTAGATAAAAAAAAGACTAACTAAAAATAAATTTACAAATAAATAAATATATAAATGTGTATAATATAATATTAGAATAATGCAAAATAATCATATAATATATAATTAGATATTATTATAAATAACTGAAATTTAATTTAAAGTACTAAAATTGCTAAACATAAAAAAACTTCATAAAAATAGTAATACTTTTACATAATAATAAAAAATATTTTTTTAATTTAATAATTTTTAATAATTGTTAATAATAATATTTTTAATAATTTATTTAAATATTGTTTTACATCTAAAACATAATTTATTAATTTTACACGCTTGTCTGGAATCATTTATTCTGATGCATTATATTATAATACAGTTCTAATATATTTATAAAGACATCTTCTTATAAATTGCTGTATATATATTTTTTTTATTTTATAGGTATATTTTTATTAGATTTAATATTTCCATTACAAATGTCTTTAAAAAAATAATTGTTATTATTGTTATCATTGTTATATTGTTTTTATAATTTGCCATACAGTTTTTTTTTTTCAGTTTTATATATTATATATTATATATTTTATACATTAAATATTATATATTTTTATTATATATTTTTACTAATACTTTTTTACATGTAAATCATCATTGATGAATCATTGATTCTAATACATTATATATTATATAAGGTTTTTATGGGTAGATTTATTTAAAAAAAAAACAATTCGAATAAACTGTTTTTATGTATTTTTACATACTCTCTGGAATAGCGGATTCTGATAGGTTCATCTTTAAAAAGTCAGAGAGAGAGAGCGAGTGAGAGAGAAAGAGAGAGTAGAGAAAATGCATTAGATAACAATAGCAAGTTCAATTCATCAGTCTCTCTGACAGAAGGGTGGCAAACACAAACCCTTTGTTGAAAGAACTCATATCACATCTAGGCTGAAGTTTGCCCATAGGGATGAAACAGCTCAATTTTGCAGAGCTTTTCTATGGCCTGATAATACCTTAACTTTAGGGCCTCAGGCAGTATGCAGCATCCCTGCAGTGAAGCATGGTGGATACTTCAGGGATCCTTCTCTGGGGCAGAAACTGGAAAACTCATAAGGATTGAGGGGGAAAATGGATGGAGCTAACTCCAGATAAACCCTAGAGGAAAACATGCTGAAATCCAGACAAGCGCTGGGCCCTGGAAGATGATTCAGATTCCAACAAGACAGTGACCTGTAACACACCGCAGTAGTCAGAGTGGAGTGGCTTGAAACCAGAAAGGTTAATGTCTTGGAGTGGCCCAAGATGAGCACCTGTGAAATGACTTACATGCTGCAGTTCAAAAACATAATGCGAAATACTGACAAAAATGAAGATGCATGATGACAGAGAGTCTCAGACATTAACGCCTCACATGACTGATGCCAAATGTGGTCCAAGCTTTGTTCAGTTTCTTTTTTACCGTTTTTTCAGATGATTCATTTGGCTTTTTCTTTGACTTTGTATTTGTTCCTGATGAAATTTTACATGGTAAAATTTAAGGCATCCGAAGAACCTAACCTGAATTCTGTAATTCTTGTGTGTTGCAGACTGTTCAGAGCGATCCAGCCACACATTCACACTCTCTACAGGAGGAATGAAGACAGGTGAAGCTGAAGACAGGTAAGAACCACATCTCCTACTTTGGGGATTTTTACTATAAAAAAAATTAAACATAGTGATCAGACATCTCATTTCTGCACCCTACATGGGAAACTAGGACTTGTTGCCACATGAGAAAATTGTCACAAGGATTATCCAATTATACGAATGTTTTCTCTAGTATTTCCACCCTTAATGTGGTTACACTTCTCACAACCAGCTTCAAACCACATTAGATTTTTGGTTGTTGGGTAAACAAACAAGTTGTCACATTTTTGTTATGATTTTGAACATCTCACACAACTGATTTTTATTTGTTTGTTTGTTTGTTTTTCTTTAGCTTTTTTTTAGCTGTTTGGTAAACATAGAAGTTGTATCGTCTGTGATTTTGTATTATATTTTATTTTATTTTGTAGTTGTTACAATATTTGTTGGCCAAGCAATGTTTTATATTTTTTTCAATTTTATATTTATTTGTCACATCTCACACAACTGTTTTCCTCCCCTTTCTTTTTGTTTAATTTTAGATTTTTTTTAAATAGCTGTCACAATTTGCTGTGGATTTTTATTTTGTTTTATTTTAATTTAATTTAATTTAATTTAATTTAATTTAATTTAATTTAATTTAATTTAATTTAATTTAATTTAATTTGTTACGGTATTTGTTGGCCAGAACTGATTTGTTTTTGTTTAATTTATATAATATATATATATATAATATTATTATTATTATTATTATTTTATTTTTTATTTTTTTTTTTTTTCCAAATAGCTCTCTGTAAATAATGAAGTTGTCACAGGTTTGTTGTGTTTTTTTATACTTGTTACCAAACATTGTTTTTATATTTTTATTGTTTTTTATTTAGTATTTATTTATCACATTTTTCATATCGCACAAAAACTGATTTTTTTTTTACTTTGTTTTAGTTTAATTTGAAATATTTTTAAATATCTGTTGGTAAACAAAGAAAGCATCACACGTTTTCTGTGATTTATTTTATTTTAATTTTTAATTTTTGTACTTGTTACAGTATTTGTTGGCTAAACAATGGTTTTATATTTTTATAGTTTTTTTGTATATTGATATGTCACATCTTTCACATCTCACAGAACTGATTTTTTTCCTTTGGTTTTGTTTAATTTTAGATATATTTTTTTTAATAGCTCACGGGTAAATGAAGTTGTCACATACTGTAATTTATTTTATATTTACTTTGGAATTGTCACAATATTTGTTGGCAAAAACAATGTTTTTAGATATTTTACACATTATATTTAACATTTATTTTTAAATCTACAAGCTAAAAAAAACCCTACTCTGGGCTATTTAATATTAGTATGTTTTTTCCTCGTCTATACCAGTGAAAACATTTAAGAGCTTGTTTGTACCCAAGATTTTTAAGGTATGTGTCTTTACAGAACACACAAACACACCGTATGAATGCATCTAAAGAAAAGAACAAAGGTTTTCATATTTTACTGCATTAACCATTTGAAAATTACAAATCTCTGGCAGTGTGATCTGTAACCTTTCACATTTTTGGCATATCAGTCTGCTTTAAAACAATCTAATCTTTAAAGTCAATGTGTCTGTTGTTTTATATCAAATGAATAAAATATCACTTACGAACAAGAATCAAAAACATCTATCAGCTCGCAGAAATGCTGAAATTAATATCCGATCTGGGCTCAAGTTCAGGTGTATGTTTTTCTCCGTTGTTGCTCATTATGTGCTAAAGTTGTGTTTACACAACAGCAAAGGGAAAATATCTCTGTTTAAGAAGAAGAGCAAATCTTCAGTGTTCCCAGTGTCATTATTCATCTTTTGTTCTAATGAATCTGAAATAATTATTTGGTTTGAGGAGTGCAATCCCTAATAAGGTGTAGCAAGAAAAACAACAGGGGAAAAAGGAATCAGGGGAGCGGCGTCTTTTGAGTACAGCCACTGTGTTTGTGTTAATGAATGCAGGTTGGGTTAATGACGAGGAATAGACTTCAAACAGCGCCGTGAGGCTGTTTTTCTCTGATGAGGGTCTTTTTGAAGCTTTTTCATAACTGCTTCTAAGGGTAAAGTCTTTGCTTTGGCTGCTCTCGTCTCTATGTCACATACACGCTGAACTCTGATCAGGGCTTGAGGTCAGCAAATCTGTTGTAGGAATCGGGTGTAACGCTCAGTGACTGGAGACATAGAAAATGCCTCGTCCAATCACAGACAGCCGTCCTTATGGGCTGGAGAGAGAGATGCAGTGTGACATTGCGTGAAATCATTTAACAGGTCTGCCGAGGTTAACAATGTGGGCTGATTTGGACTTTTAAATAACTCAAGGTGTCATATTATCATCAGGGTAGTTGTTAAAGAGTATGTTGTGTAGAAGTGAGTCTCAATACAGGTCAGACCCCATCTGTACATAGTTTGCAAAGTGACACTTCAATACATAAATGTAGGGCTGTCAAAGTTAACGTGTTAATTTAATTAAATGCAATTTAACACGTCTAATTGTTATGTTTTTCTTAACAAATCTGCATAGTTTTGTAAGGAGGGGTGTTGTTTACTACATAGATTGAGTTTAAGAATAGCTACTGTTGTTCCGTTTATATTTTTGGAGCTCTTCGCAAAGGGTTTGTCATATCTGAGGTCAGAAATGGATATATCTTTCTATATCTGCATCTGTTTTTATACCCTTTCTCAGTCATTCTCTTTGTATCTGTCTCATTTGATGTCGTAAGTGCATGTTGTCTAGCTGACTGAGGCCTGTTTAATTTGATCTAACCAGATGAACACAAACAGGCTGTTCTATCACTCATCTCTCTCCTATGGACTTTTTCCTTCCTTCCTTTCTTCCTTTTTTCAGTTCTGCTTCTCCGGTCATTCTTTTGTGCACACACCGTTCTGTTCACTTCTCCTTCATTTCACTCTCTCTTTCGTTTGTTCATTTTCTTTTGTTCTCTCAATCATTTCCTCCTCCATTTTTCTCCCCCACAAGCTCTATCCTGCTTTCTCTGGCACTAATTGTGTTGTGAAACACCTTTGCTGTGTGTTCGGGGCCCGAGTCCATCAGGGCCAGCGTGTGTGTGTGCGCGCGAGTGAGTGTTTGATGTGTAGTGCTGTCCGCGCTGCTCTGTATGCTGGTGAGAAGGGGATCATTATGTGTGCTTGTATTCGAGTCGTTTTTATTTAAGACGGCAGACAATGGACTGGTGATTGAAGAAAACAGCAGGCTGACAATGAGTCTCTGTGTCTGATAATGCAGCACCATCCTGCCGGGCGGCTTTAGGAGGGCCCCGGCTCATTGTGGCTCCGAGGAGAAAGGGAGAGAGGGAGAGAGAACAAACCCGCTGCTTAGTAGGAGGAATATTTTGTCGTGGTATGTCATTATTTTGCAAATTTGTATTATCTCATCATGTTGTCTTCATTGTAATTGCGGCTAATTAGAGGGCTAGTTAGAGGCCGGGCTTTGAGGCTAGCTTTAGCGTGAAAGAAGCCCGCCGATTAGCACTCTCCACCGGAGGAAGCACAGAAAGGGGAGATTAATCTGGTTACCTTGACGACACTCGCTTCCATCTGCGAGGAACAATGCGGTTTTGTTTCGTTGGATCAGTTCGGATCAACAGAACGTGGTGCTCTCGCTTTAACAATGCCCAATTCTGTCTAACCTTCTCTGCCACCCTCCTGTTTCGGGCCCCCCTGCCACCTCTACTCCTTCTCCTCCAAATCTTCATCCCCTCATCTCTTCACTCCTCGGTTTTCTCGCTTCTTGACGTCCCCGGGATCTTTCAGACAGCGTGACTTTTAAAGTCTTTGAAGTGTGAGTATTAGGGATGGACATTGTGGTTGCTTTTGTCGACCTGACATTAATCATCCAACTACTTAAGTACTTGAAAAATATATCATCTAACTTTGACAGGTAAAAAATTAGACTCGACAGACATAAATTATCCAACTATTCACATACTGGAAAAGTAAATGCTCCAACTAATCGAGAACTCGACAGATCAATCATTTGACTTCTTGACAGGTAAATCAGTTGACTATTTACGAGTTGGGCAGAAATGAATCTGTCTATTTGAAAACTCACATCATCTGAGTACTTAAGAACTTGACAGATTAGTCATCCGACTACTTGCAAACTTGGCAGATAAATCAACTGACTACTTTGAGTACTTGTAGACTCAACAAAATACAATCATCCAAATACTCAACAGACAAATAATCTGACCACTTGACAAGTAAATCATAAATCACAATTTGAGAACTCAACAGTTAAATCATCCGAGTACTCAAGAACTTGACAGATAAATCATCTGAGTACTTGTAAACTTATCAAATACAATTATCTAAATACACAACAGACAAATTATCCGACCACTTGACAAGTAAATCATTTGATTACTTGATCACTCAAGTACATGCCATATATCATCCAACTAGTCAAGTACCTAAATATATCATATAACTATTTAACAGGTCAATCATTTGACCGTTCAAGAACTTGAAAGGTAAATAATCAGACTACTCGACAGATATAAATTGTCCAACTATTCACATACTGGAAAGGTAAATCCTCCGACTAATCGAGAACTCAACAGATTAATCATTCGACTTCTTGACAGGTAAATCATTTGACTATTTACGAGCTGGGCAGATATGAATCTGTCTATTTGAGAACTCAAATCATCGGAGTACTCAAGAACTTGACAGATTAGTCATCTGACTACTTGCAAACTTGACAGATAAATCAACTGACTACTTTGTAGATAAATCATTTGAGTGCTTGTAAACTCATTAAATACAATCATCTAAATACGCAACAGACAAATTATCTGACCACTTGACAAGTAAATCATTTGATTACTTGATCATTCGGTAGATCAAGTACTAGTCAAGTACATGGCAGATATCATCAAACTAGTCAAGTACCTTAATGTATCATACTATTTGACAGATCAATCATTTGACTGTTCAAGAACTTGAAAGGTAAATAATCAGACTACTCGACAGATATAAATTGTCCAACTATTCACATACTGGAAAGGTAAATCCTCCGACTAATCGAGAACTCAACAGATTAATCATTCGACTTCTTGACAGGTAAATCATTTGACTATTTACGAGCTGGGCAGATATGAATCTGTCTATTTGAGAACTCAAATCATCGGAGTACTCAAGAACTTGACAGATTAGTCATCTGACTACTTGCAAACTTGACAGATAAATCAACTGACTACTTTGTAGATAAATCATTTGAGTACTTGTAAACTCATTAAATACAATCATCTAAATACGCAACAGACAAATTATCTGACCACTTGACAAGTAAATCATTTGATTACTTGATCATTCGGTAGATCAAGTACTAGTCAAGTACATGGCAGATATCATCAAACTAGTCAAGTACCTTAATGTATCATACTATTTGACAGATCAATCATTTGACTGTTCAAGAACTTGACAGGTAAATAATTAGACTACTCAACAGATATAAATTGTCCAACTATTCACATACTGGAAAGGTAAAGACTAATCAGAGAACAGACAGATTAATCAGACAGATTAGTCCTCAGACTAATCGAGAACTCGACAGATTAATCATTTGACTTCTTGACAGGAAAATCATTTGACTATTTCTGGGCTCAGCAGATATGATTCTGTCTGCCTGATTGAAAACTCGAGATCACTCAGCAGATAAGTCATCCAACTAGTCAAGTACATGCCAGACATCATCCAATTAGTCGACTACTTGACAAACATATTATCCACCTATTTGACAGGTAAATATATTTGACTGTTCAAGAACCTGACAGGTAAATAATTATATTGCTTGAAAGATATAAATGATCCAACTATTCACATAATGGAAAGGTAAATCCTCCAAATAATCAAGAACTCGACAGATAAATCATTCGACTTCTTGACAGGTAAATCATTTGACTATTTCCGAGCTTGACAGATATGAATCTGTCTGTCTATTTGAGTAAATATTTGATTACTCATTCACTGAGGAGATAAATTATCCGACTACCCAAGTTAATGGCAGTTATAATCCAGCTAGTGGAGTACTTGATAAATATACCATGCAACTATTTGACAGGTAAATCATTTGACTATTTCCGAGCTCAACAAATATCAATCTATCTATTCAAGAACTCAACAGTTAAATCATCAGTACTGACTACTTGACAGATAAATCATTTGAGTACTTTTAAACTCAACAAATATACAATCATATGAATACACAACAGACACATAATCCAACAACTGAACAAGTAAATAATTTGATTACTTGATCACTCAGCAGATAAGTCATCTGACTAGTCAAGTACATGCCAGATATCATCCAACTAGTCAAATATTTGGCAAATATTTTTCAAGAAGTTGTTTGACAGGTAAATAATTTGACTGCTTCAAGAACTTGACAGGTAAATAATACTATAAAGGTAACATACTATAAAGGTAAATCCTCCAACTAATCGAAAACTTGACAGATAAAGCATTTGACTATTTCTGAGCTCAACAGGTGTAATTCTATCTGTCTATTTCGAGAACTTGACCAAAAAGTCATCCGACTACTTGCGAACAATCATCCAAATACTCAACAGACAAATAATCGACCACTTGACAAGTAAATCATTTGATTACTCAATCACTCAGCAGATAAATCATCTGACTTGTCAAGTTCATGCCAGATATCATCCAACTAGTTGAGTACATTATCACTCAACATAGAAATCATCTGATGACTTGGACTCTTGACAGATACTTCTACTTGAGTACTTGGTGTACATGTGCCCTGTTTTCTGAGTACTCTGGCATGCTTGTCCATCCCTAGTGTGTGTTGATTGAAAGGCTGGAGAATGGGGTTATGTGTTGTGATAGGCAGAGGTTACCAGAGGTTGTGACCTTGTCACACCAAGCCTGAAGATTTGTCCCCAAATCCCCCCTCTGGGCTGAAAAGCACTTAATGAAATAATACACTCGCCTGACTGTAGACACAGCTCAGGGACTCCCCTGCTAACACCAACCTCGGAGACAGTGAGCTTGTACAGTGGAAGAGAGAAGACTGTTAAAAGTAAAAAAGTCTTTTGTTTTCTTTGTGATGAGGAGAAAAGAGAGAAGGAAAAAGAGGAAGAAAATCAGCCTTGCAGATCACATGTAAGTGTTCATTGTGATGATCAGTTAGAGTTGGAGCACAAAACGCGGTCTCTCCATCTGGTGTTCACTTTGCACTCTGAACAGAGAGAGAGAGAGAGACAATTGAAAGAATGCCAGTGACATCTGCTCCCATGGGCGCCACAATGGAGATCCATAGAGATCATACTCACACAGCCCTCACTTACAAAGACACCACTGTACGTGTGTGTGTGTGTGTGTGTGTGTGTGTGTGTGTGTGTGTGTGTGTGTGTGTGTGTGTGTGTGTGTGTATTCACAATCCATGTGATCTGGGACTCCACAGCATCTTGACAAAGCCATGCCCATTGTGCCATCCAAAGATGAAACTCTCAAACTTCTGTTCTGTATTAGAATTTAGAGAAATGTAGTGGGATACATTTATTTATTTATTTGTGTTTGGATATTGTTGACAGTCTGTTGGTCTGACAACTTTATGCCATTGTTAAATATATAACATGTGTTTCCAAATGAGTTAAGTAAGACATGATGTACAAGCAGCCTGTCGTTATTGCAAAAATAAACACAGACGGGGTGATCAGGTTTCCTATTAATGCATTATGACCGGCTGACTCTCTCACTTATTTTATAAAATGTATATATTTGAAATAAATATCTGACATGAAAAATTTATTCAAGCTAAAATTATTTTATGTAAAATTTGCTATTTTCCCACGCATTCTGTTGTTAAAAAATGCTGAGTAAGATTTTTCTTTTTTTAGAGAGAGAAATGAATACTTTATTAAATTAAAATTCACAGATTCAACAAAAATATTAAGCACACAGCTGTTTTTTAAGAACTGATAATAAGACATTTATTAAGAGTAGTAAATATGAAGTTTCAAATGGTTTCTGAAGGATCATGTGATGCTGAAGATTGCCATCACAGGAATAAATTACATGGTAATATATTGTAATAAAATACAATATTACAATACTTTTGATCAAATAAATGCAGTCATAGTAAGCATAAAAAACCTTTTGAACATTAGCTTGTACAACACAATATATGTTCATTTTACTTTAAATGTTATAATTCATAACTGTACCTGTTTTTGTCAATTTTTCCAGTTTCGACTTAAATCATCTTCAATCCAAGCAAATGAGGGTAAGGCTAGTGCGCGTATGTGGGTTTGTTAGTGTGGGGGTGTGTTTTTGTGTGTTTCTGCATACTTATCTTTGAGGAAAATTTCCCCTGTTGTGTTTCATGTGCATTCAAACTGGAGTCTGACGATACGCTCGTAATTTTCGTAAGTCATCTCTCTCCAAATCGCTTCAAAGATTTGCAGAGTGCCAAAGATTTTCACCGTTTTTTTTTCCTCAGGCCAGTTCTGGCATGGTGCGGCAAGGAGTGAGGAACAACAAAAAAATCCAAAAAACAACAATATCTGAACAGAAAGTGTTTTTAAAGGACCTCCGTTGAGATGAACTTTCAGATGCGTCTCCAACGGCACACATCTGCTGCGTGTGCTACATCTGTTCTTCAGCCACTGAAAGCTGACAGGAAATATCCTCATTATTGAAGCGTCGCTGATTATTCATACATTCACTCAATCATTTGTTCACCCACCTGTTTATTCGTTCACTCGTTCACTCACGCAAAAATAGCTGCTTGATTTGAATGAAGAGTGTCTTGTGTCTTCACACAGGAAATGAGGGTGTTTTGTGTGGGAAAATTGCTGTGGTTCGACTTTACATATGGAAGCCAAACGCAATGTTGGAATTTGGAGCCAAGATGGCTCTCATCATGCACTTGACCAGATAGAGCTCTGTGTGTGTGTTTGTGAGTAAGGGGCTATCGTGCCACGTCCTCTCCATGGTCTGCTTACCGTCATGGCAACCCAGCCGTGGCCCCGCTCTCTTAATGGCAGCGTTTATGACATGATGTCACCTGTGTGAGCAAGCTATTGTTTGACTCTTGCCCACGTGGCATCCCCCCCCACCCCCCCCAAACACACGGCCTCTCTGTTATATACACACTTAGAAGAAACCAAGAGAAGAAAGGATCTTTTGCACTGCTCTAAATTCTACTGCTTGAGTCGTGACTCCTTAATAACCTACGACACTTGTTTTTTCATGGTTTTCTTTATTAAGAATACTTAAATACTTGCCATTAATTACTCACCATCATGTTGTTCCAAACCCGTAATACCTTGGTTCATCTTTAAAACACAAATTAAGATATTTTTGATGAAATCCAACAGCTTTCTGACACTGCATAGACAGTATTGCAACTGACACGTTCAAGGCCTAGAAAGGTCTTCGATCTTTGTTGCTCGTGAACGCACCTCGAAGACTGACACGAAAGAGAAGAAAATGTTAAATAAAGCCATTTTTGTTTTCTTTGTGCACAAAAAAGTATTCTCGTAGTTTTATAAAAATTAAAGGAGAGGTTCACTTCCAGAATAAAAATGTACAGATAATTTATATTTAAGATGTTCGTGTCTTTCTTTCTTTAGTCATATAGAAATTGTTTTTTGAGGAAAACATCTGAGGATTTCTCTCCATATAATGGACTTCTATGGTGCCCCCGAGTTTGAGCTTCCAAAATACAGTTTAAATGCTGCTTTAAAGGACTCTAAATGATCCCAGCCAAGGAAGAAGGGTCTTGTCTAGTGAAACGATTGGTTATTTTCTAAAAAAATTACAATTTGTGTACTTTTTAACCTCAAATGCTCGTCTTGTCTAGCTCTGCGTGAACTCTGTGTATTCCAGTTCATGACAGTTAGGGTAGGTCGAAAAACCCCCATCTCATTTTTGTCTCCAACTTCAAAATCATCCTGTATCACTGTTTTACCTTTTTTTGTAAAAGACATTTGATCTTCTTTGCATGTTCACTTTGTAAACACTGGGTCGGTACTTCTACAGCGATGTAGGGCCATTTTTAAGTACCCTAACTGACTTAAACCAGAATACACAGAGTTCACGCAGAGCTAGACAAGCATTTGAGGTTAAAAAGTATATAAATTGTCAATTAAAAAACAAAAACAAAAAAAAACAATAGTTTCACTAGATAAGACCCTTCTTCCTCAGCTGGAATCATTTAGAACCCTTTAAAGCTGCATTTAAACTGCATTTGAAAGCTCAAACTCGGGGGCACCATAGAAGTTCACTATATGGGAAGAATTCCTGAAATGTTTTCAAAAACGCCCTTCATCGCTGTTTTACCTTTTTTCATGTTCACGATTTTGAAGTTGGGGGAGAAAATAAGATGTGAGTTTTTAAACATACCCTAACTGTCTTGTACCAGAATACACAGTTCATGCAGAGCTGGACAAGACAAACATTTGAGGTTAGAAAGTATATAAATTTTAACTACTTTTAGAAAATAACCAAACGTTTTGCTAGATACGACCGTTCTTCCTTGCCTGGGATCATTTAGAGCCCTTTGAAGCTGCATTTAAACTGCATTTTGGAAGTTCAAACTCGCGGGCACCATAGAAGTCCATTATATGGAGAGAAATCCTTAAATGTTTTCCTCAAAAAACTAAATTTCTTTACGACTGAGGAAAGAAAGACATGAACATCTTGGATGAAAAGGGGGTGAGTAAATTATCTGTACATTTTTGTTCTGTAAGTGAACTAATCCTTTAACAATGTCCTTACTACCTTTCTGGGCAAGGTCAGAAAGCTCTCAGATTTCAACAAAAATATCTTAATTTGTGTTCTGAAGATAAACAAAGGTCTTAAGGGTTTGGAACGACATGATGGTGAGTCATTAATGACAGAATCTTTGTTTTTGGGTGAACTATTCCTTTAAAAATATGATGCTGATCTTTTCGGTATAATGAAAAAGAATAGGGACTGGGGTTTTTTAAGCTCTGAAATGACAGAAAAAGTGCTCTGTGTGAGTCTTCTAAAGCTGTACAAGCATTTTGTGAGAATCGGACTGAAATATATTCTCTGAAATCGAAATTTCTACACTAGCTCATACTGGCAAATTGCGAGCAAAAATCTTTTCAATGCTCAAGTTCATCCAGTTTGCAAAAGCCGAATGCTTGTTCACAAACAGAATTGATCTGGTCATTTTGCTTAGGCTTTATTTAGTGCATAAGACATGCACTTTTATGGTGCTTTTGTATCCTTTTTGAGCTTGAAAGCTCCAGTCCCTATTCATTGCAATTGCTTAGAAAAGAGCCACCAGCACATTGTTCAACATTTCTTCCTTTATGTTGCACAGCAGAACATCAAAAAGGTTTGAAACAACATGAGGATGTGATTTTTTTTTTTATCTAATAATACATTCTTGCAACCTATATCATGGCATGCAACATCCTTGTATTTTTCTTTCCTAATGAAACAATCAAAAGTGTGCGTAATTATGAACGTGCTGTCCGTAGAGATCAGCGAACAGATGGGAATTAGTCGTTGTTGAATATCAAAGAGTGCATGGCATCGGAAACAGATCTTACAATGAGAGGAAGTGACATGGGAAAGAGATAAAAAGTGAAAATTACAAGCTGTAGATGCAGAAGAAGCATTACAACCCATGATGGTATAGGTGCCCCGTGAGATCTTTTTTTTTTTTTTTTTTTTTTTTGGTGATAGAGAGATATGGTTTGCAACCAGGGTATTGTCTACCCTAAATGCACACATTGACGCACACACATACGGGTCCCCTCCCCTCATCGTGCCATGCATGCAGTCTGCTTGGCGATGCCCTCTGTGCCATCTGTAGCCTGTGCCCTGTGCGTGTGCCCCTCCCCCGCCCTCCTGCACTGTGCTGGGTGGGCTTAACCATCTGTGTGCCAGAGGGGGATCACAGGAAATGGACATGATAACACACAAACATACACAAGCACATATACATCCATTCTCTGCGTGCTTGAGTCTTAGCTGCACTATCATGTCTTGTAACAGTCCTGTATGCTGGTAGTAATGAGAAATAATCTTGTAAGCCATATATGAGTAGTTCAATTAAGGTCAAGATTTGTTAGGTAGGAAGTATTGACCAATATCTAGTATTCATGCCAAGTAATTGGCTGACATTTGGGCCTCTTATTGCGATAATTAAATTGCGTTAATTTTAAAATTTTGCAATTTATTTATTTGTAAATGTATTTTGTATAATATTTTATTATATATTTATTATATTCATATTTTTTTTATTTTATTTCATTGCTAGGGACATTTATCAGTTATACTAGAATTTGGTCTAATTATTATATCATATTTAATCATACAACATTTGTTGAATACAATCATTTATTGTGTTTATTTTATTTTATTTGTTATTTTTCCATGGACATTTGTGAGTTATACTATCATTTGGACTAATTACTATATCATATTTAATCATAAAATATTTGTTAAATACATTTCATCTTATTTTTATTTTTATTTTATTTTTTTATTTTATTGCGCCAGGGAAACTTGTCAGCTATACTCATTTATACAGACTGGCAGATAAACACGTAGATAGATAGGTGTTTATGTATGTGTATAATTAAAATGTTCTATGATGAATAAGTACTAAACAAATATTTTGTAATAATTACATTGTAAAACCATTTTCCCTTCTGTCTTTGATTCTCTTTCTTTCCTCCCCTCTTTTGTTTTTCCGCTTTCCTCCTTTGCATTCCCAGAATCCTCCCTGAGGAAGTTAGTGCTGGATGGCAGTGTTTGAGGGTATTTGGCAGTCTGGGAATGGGGAAAAGTCTTGGATGTTTGGCAGGTTTAAGATGGTGTGTGACTCTGTGTGTGTGTGACTCTGTGTGTGTTTGTGTGTGTGTGTGTGTGTGTGTGTGTGTGTGTGTGTGTGTGTAAGGAAGGATCTAGGATGTTTGGATGAGATTACATGGCACCATGTCTGACAGTTTGGCATGGTAAGTGTTGGCCGTATGTGTTTGTTAGGTAGTCTAGGAGATTTGCCGCTCTGAGGGTCAGCAGTGTCAGGTGTTTGGCTGGAAAGGGGAGGTGGTGTACGGCTTCGAGCTTGTAGTCCTCAGGAGTTGACAGGACCGTGGTGGGCAGAGTGGAGTGTTTGGCGGCGGGAGCATGAGGGGGCAGAATGGGTGTTCTGGCAGCTAAATCCACGATGGACGGGGACGCCCATGGCACGGAGAGGAAACATGGCTGGAGGATTACGCAGAAAGTGAGAGAGAGTCGTTTGGGAGAGAGAGAGGATGTGCCTTCAGGTGAACAGGATTAAGAGAAAGATCTGTTTGCGGTTCCCCTCACAGCTCCCTCTGCCTCTTTTTCCTTCTCGCTCTCCCTCGAAGCTAATCGGCTTCCTCAAAAGCAGTCACTGCAAACATTATAGCTCCTGCAGAACAAACAGGAACACCACCGCCGCACCGTAACTTTCTATCCCCAGAGGACAGAAAAATTACAAATGAGATCCCTTTGATATCGACAGCATTTTTCCTAGGTGGCAATAAAATGACATGGAGAGCAAATGGAGTCTCCTGTTTCTTAGGTTTTTCTCCTGAGAGAGAAAATTTTCTTTCTGTAATAGTTGCAAATGAGTCCCTTAGTTGTGAAAAGATGGATCTCAAAATCTTACAGTCATTGTTACGAAGGGTTCAAATACACAAAAATGCTGAAAAGCCAAAGAATTTGTGGGACCTGAAGGACTTTTCTGAAGAACAGCAGGCAGGACAAACAAGGGACTCATGAACAACTATCACTAAACAGCAAAAAAAACAAAAAAACAGCTGTGGATCATTCAGGTAAGAACACAGTATTAAGAATCAAGTGGATGTAAACTTTTGAACAGGGTCATTTTTTATAAATTCATCTATTATTTTCTCTTGACTATATGTGAACAATTCTGAAAAAGGGGGGGGGGGGTGGTGTAAACTTTTGACTTCAACTGTATGAATGAAAGCCTGCCAACTAGGAGTAATAAATAAAAAGGCAACTGTGAGATAATAAAGTCCCATCATGAGAGATAAAGTTACAATTACAAGCTTCCATCCTGAAGTTCCTAAAGAGACGGCAACAGTATCTCAAACTAAAACCTCTGAGCTATAAATTTTAGCTTTGGTCCGATTTATAGGTAGACACAATCAAATTTCCAAACAATAAACTCTATTTTCATCTCACAGTAGAGCTTTGGTCTTCATTCGCCGTTAAGAGGTGAATGCGGTGGCAGCATCTGTAGAGGCGTGGAGGCAGGCGGCGGATGAGGAGGTGTTGTAGCTCCAGGCTGGAGATCTGAGAGCTTCGCTCCATCCAGCTTCTCACAGATGGACTTTTAGAGGAGGAGCTGCACATAGCCACTGTGGAGAATCATCTCAATGCTGTTTTCTCCCTCTCTTGTTTTACTTTGCTTTCTCATTTTTCACAGAAGTGTTGAGGCAGTGTAGGAACACGTGCTCTTGAATTTCCCTGAGAGACCTGTCAGGTGTATACTTTCGCCAAAATCTGTCACATGTAGAATCCAGAACTGACACTTAAATTTAAAAGCGTCTAGGGTTTGATATATAGGCATACTACAATGCAGGGGTGCCCAAACTCGGTCCTGCAGAGTTTAGCTTCAACTCCAATTGAACACACCTGAACCAGCTAATCAAGCTTTTACTAGGCATACTAGAAACTTCCCAGCTGGTGTATTTCTCTAACGCAAGGCTTTATGCTGCCTTCATGTGCTATCGTAATTATGGTAAATACCAAAATCCGACATCGAAATTGCACATGAACACCCACTCACGTTGTAATTTCCACTGGAAAGCTCGAAAATTTTTATGATACCCGAGTTGCCGAGATGGGATAAACTTTGACCTTTCAACATGGCGGACAGTAACGAAACCATAATGAATGGTAAACATTGCATGATGTTAAAAGTAAAAAAACTTATATAGGCTATATAAAATATATATACTATATATAGGCTTATATAAAAACGTATATATAGGCTAGCTAAAATAACCATTAGTAAGTATTGTCTTTAAAACAACTCTACTATTCATGATCAATAAGATACAGCCTATAATTTACCGTTTGCGTTTTGATGCATCCTGTAGCAGATGCATTAGGGAGTTTATAACCGTTTTAAAACTTTTACCTAAGTAGCATGTGAGGACAAATTCCGAGTTCGCCATGTTTCTCTTCACTACGACAACAAAAGCACCTGAATACGACACACTGGTAATTTCCACTTCACAAGTGGAAAGCATCATCTTTCCCATATCACATGAAGGCAGCATTATCCGCTGTTCATCCAGACCAGAGGTAGGCACGTTCAGTCCTAGAGAGCCGCAGTCCAGCAGAGTTTAGCTTCAACTCTAATCAAGCACACCTGAACAAGCTAATCAATGTGTTCAAGATTACTAAGGCTACAGGCAGATGAAGGTTTTTCAGGGTTGGAGCTAAACTCTGCTGGACAGCAGCTCTCTAGGACCATTTTTAGGACAATCGTTTTTGGAAACTAAGCTGTGCTTGTCATGCAACTGATCTCACAACCGTGAGGATATTAACACATTATAACCCACTTTTACATATCACACCTATTCAACATTCAGCAAGCTGGTCTGGCCTGATAAACAACAGTGTGAACTACATTGCTTTAGTGAGGTTAGCAGTCAATAACGTTTAAAGCAGGAGTGTCCAATCCTGCTCCTGGAGTGGCAAAAATACACTTGCCTGGAAGTCTCTAGCAATTCCAAAGACCTTGATTAGCTGGTTCACGTGTGTATTAGAATCTGAGCTAAGCTCTATACAGGACAGTTGCCCTCCAGGAGAAAGATTGGACAAAACTACTTTCTGTGGTGTCAGTCACAGAATTGTTTCGGAAGCTAATGATTAAATTGGTTGTGAACAGTGGGGAGTAACTAGTTACATGTAACAAAATTTCGTAATTTAATTACAAAATAAATGTAAATGAATGTGTGAGAAAATGTGTAATTAGATTACAGTTAAGGCCATTGCACACTGAGTTTGAAATTTTCGTCCATTAAAAAAATATACAATCTCACGTTATGTCAAAAGTTTACACACTGCCTCCGAAACTTTCATCCGTCATAAAAAGTTCAGATCAGGTTCGATTTTCTGCGTCTTCAAAACCGTAACAATCATTTTTGAAAAAAACAAACAAACAAAAATTTCTGAATCCCCAGTGACCTTTACAAAGGGTGATTACATCTGAATATTTTCACACACATACACAGATTTGATTGATTTCTTTCTGAAATTGCATTGACTAATCCAAAATACAAGACACCAATGTTTTAGGAGCTTAGGACACCGAATAAAACACATTTACTCAAGAACTTTCGTATTTGAGTTTGTGTATATGCTGTATTTTGTAAATTAACTGTTTTATTCCAAGGCATTTTTAGATGCCAGTGTTTCCTGTCATAGCTATGCAAAGATTTGATTTCAGAAACAGAACCATAGCTATTAAACTATGTCTTAAGATTTTAAGTCTGTATTTAATATTTACTTTGATCTCAAAGTAAAAACAGATGCTAAAGTCTGATTTTGTGGTGGCTGTGCTTTAAAATTAAGTTATTATAATCTTAATTCAAGCAATTAATCAAGTCTGAGATTAATTAGTGGTGAGTACTACTGTAAGGTTACTTCTGCTTTAAATGTTTGAGAAATATTACATTTAGAAAAAAATTGAAACAAAAAAATTATAATAGTAGAAATAGAAGTAGAATTATAGAAGTAGTTACAGTCTATCATTTCATAGCAATCCATTGTTGCAGAATAAAATAATTAATTTCTTTAAAAAAAAACTGATCCAAAACATTAGAAAAGTAATGTACTTGAGCACAATTACTTTTCAGTCTCTCTTTCAGTCTCTGAACTTTTAGTTCACTTCATTTAACTAAGTGGGGCTTTCAATTACGACTTGAGAATGATTTACATTTAGTCTTAAAGTTTCAGTAGCACTATTAGCTTATTAACTTCAAGAGTCAGATTGATAAAATAGTCACTACAAAACTGATACTATTTATGGACAAGGAAACAATTTTAATGTTTTAAATATTGTCAGCGGGCCTGTTAAGAAAAAAAGAAACTGGTCTAACATGACTGTTTGGTGTTAGCAAAACTAGATGAATAAGAAGATGAACAGAGGGAGGAGGTAGAGATGAAGGGATGAGAGAATGGCTGGATGGATGGGTTCTAGGGGGGCATTATCGTTCGTCATTATTTGAGCTCCTGCAGCGCTCCATCGCGGCTCTAATGGCGCGAAAACACTTGGTGTTTCTTTCCTCTTTTCTCTCTCTCCCTTTCATTCACACTATTCTTTCCCAAGCCTGGCATTGCAGAGTAGTTTAGTCTGTTAGAGCTCGTTTCAACCTTGTTAGCAAAGTGAAACACAACAACTGTCTGTGTGTATCTGTAATCCAGTAGACTGGTTCTTGACTGTCGGTTCACAGTTGTAGTGCTGTGATGTCTTCGTTGTAATGCATTGTTTTGTAGCGCCCGAGTCGCGTGGGGTTGGTACGTCTCTTTGAAAGTGAAATGAAGCGTAATTTTGCCCTCCAGGTTGTGAATATACTTCCCCTACTGAGAGCTTCAAAAGACACGCATCTCACTGGACTGTCAGAGGAAGCAAATGTTCGGTTGTGTTAATATTCAAGTCTGCCCTGTACGTTTATGTGTTCGTGTATCAGGAATTGGACACTACAAAAGAGTCTGTCAGAAAGTGTCATTGACATAAAGCAGGTGGGTTTAACCTTACAGACCTAGAATCCTCATTCAGATGCTTGGCCAAACCAGGGATTAATGTTAAAAAGATAGATTTTGTTAATTATCTTTATAACATCAACATTATTATCTTCTTTAATGCTGAACAGATCGATAAAGTCAATATATTTAGAAAACATATACAGTCAAGCCCGAAATTATTCATACCCCTGGCAAATTCTGACTTAAAGTTACTTTTATTAAACCAGCAAATTTTTATTTTTTTGACCGGAAATGACAGGCTTCTCCCAAAAGATAATAAGATGATGTACAAAAGGCATCATTGTGGAAAAAAATATTTCTCAGCTTTTATTTACATTTGAACAAAAAGTGGCATGTCCAAAATGATTCATACCCTTTGCAAACTGTCACAGTCTATGGGGAAATCCAAAGTTCTATACCATTTCAAATAGTCCAAGCTGTTCTAAAGCATCCTAATTACCCTGATTCATTGGGAACAGCTGTTTTAATCAACTCAACAGGTGAAAAACAGAATCTTTCTGCTGTTGGTTTGTGGACAGTCATGACTAAGACAAAGGAGCTCACTGAGGACCTGCGGCTGCGCATTGTGGCTGCTCACAAGTCAGGAAAGGGCTATAAGACCATATCTAAATGTTTGGGAGTTCCGGTGGCTACAGTGCAAAGTATTATTAAAAAATACAAGATGTTCCACACTGTGAAAAATCTCAGAGGACGTGGTCGGAAGCCAAAAGTGAGAGAGGTACAAAAGAATCCAAGGATCACCACCAAGGCCATCCTGAAAAATCTGGGCTCTTCTGGTGGCAACATCTCAAGGTAGACAGTCCAACAGACACTGCACACCGCTGGGTTCCACGGATGCAGACCAAGGAGGACACCACTTCTCCAGATAAGGCACACAAAGCCCGCTTTGCCTTTGCAAATGCACATCTGAACAAAGAAGAAGACTTCTGTTTTATCACTTTTTGTTCAAATGTAAATAAAAACTGATAATTTTTTTTTCCACAATGATGCCTCTTGTACATCATCTTATTATCTTCTGGGAGGCGTCTGTGTCATTTCTAATAAAAAAATAAACTTGCTGGTTGAATAAAAGTAACGTCAGAATTTGCCAGGGGTATGAATAATTTTGGGCTTGACTGAATATCAAAATTATGAGAATGAAGTAGAAATAATCACAACAAAGTCAAATCAATAGTAATATTTTGAGAAAAAAAATCACAATATTGTGAGACACCACACTGTTCCAGTAGCTTCTGTGTGAGAAATGGATGTGGAGGATTTAGTCAAATCCTACTTTAGGATAGATTTAGCAGTGAAGAAATCTGAAATGGCAACCAGTGGTTGATTCCTTGGCTAAAGTATTGGAGACGTCAAGTGTGCCGGTGTTTCACTTCTCCAAGGTCGATTACTTTGATTATGATCCTCATATTCTCTTGAGAAACAACATATCCTCTTTAAATAGCATGCAGATGTAGCCATCGATATCCTTGGAGTCGACCACTGGTTGCCATTTCAGACTGGACAAAAGAGACAATTTCCTGAATGTCTGTCTGTTTTTCTTCTAAATAAATTCACTTTCCTACATAACCCCTGAAGTGTCCTAATTATAACTCAGTGCTGATGTGCCAAAAGACCAAGGATTTCTTTATTGCTAAATCCTGTCTTAAAGGTTGTATCAGCGATTTCTAGCCTGAAACATAAAGTGTAAAATTCAGCTTATCTTTCATCACGATCCGCTCGCTGCCTGCCCCATAAATTGTCTGTGAAAAAACCGCGTCTCTCTGGTCAGCCTAGGGTCCGAGATATGCCAAAAAAACAATCGGCACTACCAACCTTTCCACAGCAAAAACAAACATTGTTCCAACCAATCAGCGTCAGGGGTTTGGTGTTGTGGACTTTCGCTCCGCCTCCCTCACATCCCTGCACCAGTAGGAAAGTCCACAACACGAACCCCCTGACGCTGATTGGTTGGAACACGGTTTGTTTATCTGTGGTTATTGTTGATAGCGCCGATTGTTTTTTTGGCATATCTCGGACCCTAGGCTGACCAGAGAGACGCGGTTTTTTCACAGACAATTTATGGGGCAGGCAGCGAGCGGATCGTGACTAAAGGTCAGCTGAATTTTACACTTTATGTTTTAGGCTAGAAATCGCTGATACAACCTTTAAAGTAGATTCAACTAAATTGTCCACATCCATTTCTCACATAGAAGCTAATGGAACAACGTTGTGTCTCACAATATTTTTTTCTTCTTTTTATTCTCCTAATATTGCAACTTTAATCTCGTATTTTGGTTTATTCGAACAATTTGTGACCTGGACCACGAAACCAGTCATAAGTAGCATGGGTATATTTGTAGCAATGGCCAATAATACATTGTATGGGTCAAAATTATCGATTTTATCTATCTTTTATGCCAAAAATCATTGGGATATTAAGTAAAGATCATGTTCCATTAGGATATTTTGTAAATTTCCTGCCATAAATATCAAAACTTAATTTTTAATTAGTAATATGCATTGCTAAGAACTTTATTAGGACAACTTTAAAGGTAATTTTCTCAATATTTTGATTCCAGATTTTCAAATTAGTTGTATCTCAGCCAAATATTGTCCAAACCATACATCAGTGGAAAGCTTATTTATTCAGCTTTCAGATGAGGTATAAATCTCAATTTAAAAAAAAAAAAATACCCTTATGACTGGTTTTGTGATCCAGGGTCACATATTACAACTTCATTCGCTCTGTTTTTGTTTTTTCATAGTTCTGGCACCCCAAATGGAAAAAGAAATTGTTCACCCAAAAATTCTGTTATGGAATGTCAGCCAAATTTTGTTTTAATAAAACAACAGTAGGTCAATACACTTAAATCAAACCACGATATGGACTGGTGTATGTGAAAAAGACTATTTAAATATGAATCCTGCATGTACTGCATGAATGGCACAGACGTGTGGTTTCGTTTACTACACGCATACTGAAGTGTGTGACGCTCGCAGTGTTTTCAGCCTCTGCCGTCTAAATATATGACTACATTAACACATAAACATAATCTCCAGAACTGCTCAGAGAGTCACTTCATATTTATCATCATATCATATACAAACAGAAACTTAAAGGTCTTCACATCAACCAGTTAAGTAAAAGTTTAGTT
>NC_133364.1:18688392-18774733 GCF_049309525.1 Garra rufa | reverse complement strand
ATATATATATATATATATATTTTTTTTTTTTTTTTAGGAAAACTTTATTTAAACTTGTGATAAATAGCTGTTAAATTTTGTAAGTTCCATGATTTCAATTAATTAGACATGCATTTGTATTCATATATTTTAATTTAACTATTAAAACAGAGTCTAGAAAACCTGAAATGGAAAACACATAATTTGGTAAAAATAAAAATAATTTTGTTGAAAAAAAACTAAAACGTATTTCATAGGGCCTTAAAATTTTTATTTTTGTTCAACTTGTAATAAATTGCTGTTAAATTGTGTAAGTTCCATAATTTTAATTAATTAGACATGCATTTGTATTCATATATTTTAATTTAACTATTAAAACAGAGTCTAGAAAAATGTAAACAGGAAACACAGAATTTGGTAAAAATAAAACTGAAACATATTTCATAGGGCCTTTAATGTAATTTTTGTTAAACTTGTAATAAATTGCTGTTAAATTGTGTACGTTGATTTCAATTAAGTAGACATGCTTCTTGAGTCATATTTTTTATTTTAACTGAATCCAGGTAAATTAAAATGTAAAAAATGGAATTTTAAATAAATAAATAAATAAAACAGATTTCATAGGGCCCTAGTTATTATACCCATGTTATTATCAAGACTTCTGGTTTGTGTTTGTGTGTACAACAAAAATCTGTGCCAATTGATAGGCTGTTAATTCACATCTACATACTGGCAATATGGATTGCCTAGTAGGTAAAACAGAGGGAAAACCGTCATTACGACAACAGAGCACCTTAAAGACCTGCATGTAAAACACTGAGAAAAGCTGTTGTTGTGTATTTTGTGATATGTTGATATTTACCATTGCCAGATGACTGACAGCAACAGAGGCAGACAGACAGAGATTTTCTGAATGTGTGTGTGTGTGTGTGTGTGTGTGTGTGTGTGTGTGTGTGTGTGTGTGTGTGTGTGTGTGTGTGTGTGTGTGTGTATAAAGGCGGTCTTCTGCTGAGGAGGGGAGATAAGGACTCTATCTTAATGGCTTCTCTCGTCTGCCACTCAGCCATCAGACAGAGATTTCCTCTCCCTCAGTCCAGATAAACACACTTCACAACCTTGTCACACGTCTTGCACAAGCCAAAGAGGGAAAGAAAGGAAGCGAATGAGAGATGGGCAACTGAGAGATGCATAAAGGAATAATTCACCCAGAAATAAATATTCTGTCAATTTACTCACCCTCAAGTCATTTCAAACCTTTCTTCAGTAGAACACGATAGGAGAAATGTTTAGGAATGTGCTTCCCAGGCTTTTCCATACAATAAAATCTAGAGTTTTTTGTATTTCATGAAGGAAATAAAGCCGTACAGGTTTGGAACAACATGAGGGTGAGTAAATGATGGCAGAATTCTGAAATTCTGCTTGATTTTGAACCACGTTATTTTGATGCAAATACTGATAGGCTTCAGGAAGCTGAAGAACTTTTCTGATTTTACCTCTTAGGGGGTAATAGCTGAACTCTAGCGCTGTGTGTGTAACAGTGTAAGGGAATTGTTTACTGCTTGTCTGTGTCAGACCCTCACTACTCGGGGCCTCTAATGCGGCACAGCTGTGAGGGGGCTTGGACACTACACATCTGCTGAAGGGACCTATTGTGTGTTTGCATGTGTGCATGTATTTGTAAAGATAAACGGATAAAGACCGTACACACGTGCACTACGTTTCTATACATTAGTAACATTTTTTTGCATGCATGCAAATACCTGCACGAACATATGTGCGCGGCACAGTTCAATTCTCACATAAAAGCCCTCAGTTAGAAAAGTGAAGTTTGTAGATTTGTCGGAATTGAGCGAATCAGCCCATCTGGAGAGTTTGAACCTTGAAAGCACCTGCCTTCTCCATTCACGCTCCCGTTCTCTTAAAAAGCCATCTTCATCAATAGCAGCTTTTAAAGTGGATGAAACTGTTTGGAACTGCTCTTTATTCTTGTTCTGATGGATTTTCTGCTCTCAGTCTTCGTCTCACTGCCTGTTGTTGATGTTATTTCAACTCTTTTTTTTATTTTCATCTATTTCTCCATCACCTTGCAGCCTTGACTCTAAAGATCGTTAAAATGTTTAACTACAGATAATTGCTACCTGAGAGAAGCTAATTAATGTGCCGCTTGCGCTGATGTGTATACGTGGATTTGAATGTATGTATGTATGTGTGTGCATTTTATTCACTATGTTCTCTTGCCTTTGAAACATCTCTACAATAACTTCTGTCACTACATTGTATTAGTGCTATAAGGCAAGCATCGCTATTACTACTGCTCATACTTGGGGTTAGAGGTTTAAACAAACCCTTAACCCCTAGTATTAAACTTCGGCACATATGTTGTCCAGACATATATGTAAATAAATTGTGTTGAGTAGAATTGTGCTATTATGTTTCTAAGCAATCACAGGATTATTAATGTAGCGAGACTTAGATTGACTAGAATCATGACTGACTTCTCACACCACATACAGTTGAAGACAAAAGTTTACACACACCTTGCAGAATCTGCGAAATGTTAATTATTTTACCAAAATAAGAGAGGTCATACAAAATGCATGGTATTTTTATTTAGTACTGACCTATTTCACATAAAAGATGTTTACATATAGTCCACAAGAGAAAATAATCTCTGAATTTATAAAAATGACCCCGTTCAAAAGTTTAAATACACTTGATTCTTAATACTGTGTTGAATACTGAATGATCCACAGCTGTGTTTGTTTTGTTTAGTGATAGTTATTCATAAGTCCCTTGTTTGTCCTGAACAGTTAAACTGCCTGCTGTTCTTCGGAAAAATCCTTCAGGTCCCACAAATATTTGGTTTTTCAGCAAATATTTTCAGCATTTGAACCCTTTCCGTCAATCGTATGATTTCGTACAGTTGTATGATTTTGAGATCCATCTTTTCACACTGAGGACAACTGAGGGACTCTCATGCAACTATTACAGAAGGATCAAACACTCTCCGATGCTTTAGAAGGAAAAACAATGCATTAAGAGCCAGGGTGTAAACATTTGAACGGAATAAGGATTTGTACTTATTTTGCCTAAATATCATGTTTTGTTTTGTTTTTTCATTTTCATTTTTAGTATTGCCCTTCAGAAGCTACAGAAGATACTTACATGTTCCCCAGAAGACAAAATAAGTTAAATATACCATGATTTTCAAAAGTTTTCATCCCCTGGTTCTTAATGTATTGTTTTTCCTTCTGAGGCATCAGTGAGCATTTGAACCTTTTGTAATAGTTGGATCTCATAATCATACAGTCATTGTTGGAAAGGGTTCAAATACACAAAAATGCTAAAAAGCCAAATAATTTGTGGGACCTAAAGGACTTTTCTGAAGAACAGCAGACAGTTTAACTATTCAGGACAAACAAGGGACTCAAGAACAACTATCACAAAAAAAAAAAAAAAATTTTCATATCAGATCATTCAGGTAACAACACAGTTTTAAGAATCAAGCGTATGTAAACTTTTGAAAAGGGTCATTTTTTATAAATTCAACTGTTATTTTCTCTTGTAAACATCCTTTGTCAAATATCTTATTCAGGTCAGTGCTAAATAAAAATGACATGCATTTTGTATGATCCCTCTTATTTTGGTCAAATAATTAACATTTTGCAGATTCTGCAAGGTGTACGTTAACTTTTGATTAAGGAGCTGTGTTTTTCAGTTCCACTGCACTACGTTTCAATTGTTTTTCTATGTAAACACATGCTAGACAGACGTGTTTGACCGTTGGTCTCACATCTCGTCGTTTTCAGCGCATCTGTGCACCCGCGATAGCATATCTGTGCACCCGCGAGCGCGCAGAACAGTATTTAGGAGCGGAAATGAATACTGGCGCAAGCCCCTGCTGCCTAGCGCGCGCAACTGCACATGAGCGCTCGCGCGACTCTTCAACACGCGCTCGCTCCTCGAGTTGACTTTTGACACTTTGAGGGCGGGGCAATGACTTTTGTCTTCCCACCTGTGATTGGTCATTTGTAAAACCCAAAGCGCCCTTTCCCGGCCTGCAACAAGAGACAGTGACTACGTTTACATGGACACCAGTAATCTAATTAATGACCTTATTCTGAATAAGACAATAATATGATTAAGGTGTTTACATGAGTTGCTTTTAGAATATTCCTTTCATGTTCCCGTTTTACATGTTATACATAGATCGACTAATGACATCATTACGTCCACACGCAACGCTATCAGTTCATCTTTGTTACAGACTTTTAAATGTTTCGGTTTTAATTTTACAAAAGCTTGAAGTGGCTCTGACATATGCAACACATTTTTGAGAATGTGTGAGTTCAAATTTGCCGTGGTCGCATTTGTGCGAGTGCATGCTGTTCTGCTCCAAAGCGTCTGCTCTACAGTGAGCGTTTCAGAGCCAGTCAGTTTTAAGGAAAAAATAAAAAATAAAACACACGCAAGCACGGTCACCGAAAGCCAGTTAAGTTTTACTTTTTTGTTTGTTTTCATTTTGAAAACCCTGTTATCTTTGCCGTTTACCTCACATTACGCTTTAGAGGCTTTCTTTTATTTTTATTAATTCATTTGCTTGCTCAGTGTTTGCGCGCCCTGTAATAATTTTTTTAGTCGGCATATAACACAGCATGTGATGGAGTCCATGCCTCGTCTTATTAGTTTTTGTTAATAAATGCTATATAAGCTAGTTTTGTTTTATTCTTGTTGTGCTGTTTAATTAAAAATAACAAATCCATCTTTTAGGAATTTGTTTTAATCTTAAAATTGGAGTAGCCATATATGTAAGCAAAACCAAGATCATGAATTCGAAAGTAAAAGTGAAAAGCATCCCAAGACATTCCAATAGCGGGAATCCCGTTCACAAAATTAAAAAAATCACAAATAATACTAATGAAAAAGAACGGGTTGAATGTTAACTATGTTACCATAAACTATAAATTATGATAACATACAAAATATTTATCAGCAATGAGCATTGATTAATCCCATGTTGTAGCAAAAAAATAAATAAATAAAAAAGAAACCAAAGCATGCACTTGCGACCAACTGAGAGAGTTATGCCGCGTTCCAGGCAACCCGTTACCCGTGTTTTTCCAAACTTCTACTCATGAAAGTGCACTGGAAAGGCAGTCAAACCCGTGAATTCCCACCCGTGAACTCGTACTAGATTGAAGTTCCGAGTTCTGACGTAACATAGCCCGAGAAACAACAATATCCGTCTCTAGGGTAGCGGTGTGTTTATGCAAGTGGCACATGGTGGAAAAATAGAGTTTAGGGCAATATAACGTTGCAATCAATTTTACACACACCTTGCAGAAACCTAAATAAGCTATATATTGCATTCAATCCAACTTCTTGTCTAGTGTGGTTTGTAGAATCTGCAGAACCTTTGTCAAACAAACCAAAGCAACACATTTCTAAAAATGTAAGCCATTACCACTTTAGGAAAGAAATATTACAAATCAGATATATTTAAGAGTAAAATGACTTTTTAAATGGTTACTCCTCAGTTAATAATAATATAATACAGTATATAGATTATTTAGGCAACTCAATTTTTATATTTTTAAATCAGTTATAAAATGAGCAAAATATGTACCAAGTCTACCCATGAGACTTTTAACCTTATTCATTTAATATCTTAATTTTAGATTATAAAATGCATGTCATGTAGCCATTACTACAGTATATATTAATTGAGAGGTAAACATGTTAACCTATTGTTTACCTTATGCCAATATCTCCGAAAAGCACATGTAGGTTTACACTTACACATTTACACTTAAATGTAGGTTTACACTTACCCTATTACTTTTATATTAAATGGTGATAACATTGCTGTTTTAATACCATGCATTATATGATCAATGTGCAAAATGATGTAATTGTCAATCTTTTAGAAAAGCAGATCAGTGTAACTATAGTTAAGGATGAGAACAATCCTCACTGTCTCTTGTTGCAGGCCGGGAAAGGGCGCTTTGGGTTTTACAAATGACCAATCACAGGTGGGAAGACAAAAGTCATTGCCCCGCCCTCAATGTGTCAAAAGTCAACTCGAGGAGCGAGCGCGTGTTGAGTAGTCGCGCGAGCGCTCATGTGCAGTTGCGCGCGCTAGGCAGCAGGGGCTTGCGCCAGTATTCATTTCCGCTCCTAAATACTGTTCTGCGTGCTCGCGGTGTACAAATGTGCGCTCGCGGGTGCACAGATGCGCTCTCGCGTTGTTATTTTCCTCTCGTGGGTCTGTTTTGACTCTATTTAAACGCCATACAAGGCGCTCATTTTTTAAAAAAAATTCCACTTCTTTAGACCTTGTTTTTTCTTTATTCCACTGCCAACATCTTGCATTTTATCAAAGAAAAAAACATGTTGTTTTATATATGTAACAATTATCAGTCCACTGAGACGGCGAGATGTGATGAACCCAAGTGCAGTTTATTTACAGTGACGATAATCCATAAATCCAAACAATCCAAACGTGAAACATAATCCAGACAATGACTTGACATAAACTTGACAGACTTGACTTGACTTAACTTGACATAAACAGACTTGACTTGACTTGACTTGGCTTGAACAGACTTGACATAAACTTGACTTGGCATGAACAGACTTGACTTGAAACAGACTTGAAAAACACTCACCAGACAGCAGAATTACAACTTCAATACTTCAATACGCGAAAAGGACCATTAAAACACAAGGGCTATTTATACTAGACAAGGAGGATCACATGATACAAACAAACCAATGAAAAACAAGGAACAAGACCATAGCAACCAATGACAACCAATCAGAACGTGACACATGAAACTAGGGAACCAATGACAGGAATACATGAGGGAAGGGAAGCAAGACACAACAGCATGAAAATGATTACATAATAAAAGACATGAAAACATGAACATGAAACAAAACCCCAAAACAAAACCAAAAACACCCGTTACATTTCCCCCCCTCTAAGGGCGGCTACCGACGCCCAAAACAAAACCCTAAACTAAAAAGTCCAGGAGGGTGGTAGAGCAGGAGTGAAATAGGGGGTAGGATGGAGGGCCAGGTCCATGTAGGGGAACAGATTCAGAATCATGGCATGGAGCAAGAAACAATGGGCAAGACCAAGGGTACAGTGGTGGACCTGGGCAGTGGAGTAATGGAGGACCTAGACAATGAAGCAGTGGCAGACAGTGGGAAACTGGAGGACCTGGGCCGTGGAGCAGTGGCAGACTGTGGAACAATGGAGGGCCTGGGGCATGGAGTAATGGCTGACAGTGAAGCATGGGAGGACCTGGGCCATGGAGCAGTGGCAGACAGTGAGACAGTGGAGGACCTGGGCCGTGCAGCAGTGGCAGACTCTGGAACAATGGAGGGCCTGGGGCATGGAGTTGTGGCAGACAGTGGAAACTTGGAGGATCTGGGCCGTGAAGCAGTGTCAGACAATGAAACAGTGGAGGGCCTGGACCGTGGAGTGATGGCAGACAGTGAAGCTCTGGAGGATCAGGGCCATGAAACAGTGGCAGACTGTGGAGTAGTGGAAGCCATGGCGGGGCCGGCAGAGCAGGAAGCCATGGCGGGGCCAGCAGAGCAGGAAGCCATGGCGGGGCAGGCAGAGCAGGAAGCCATGGCGGAGCCGGCAGAGCAGGAGGCCTTGGCGGTGCAGGCAGAGCGTGAAGCCTTGGCGGAGCAGGCAGAGCAGGAGGCCTTGGCGGTGCCGGCAGAGCAGGAGGCCTTGGCGGAGCAGGCAGAGCGTGAAGCCTTGGCGGTGCAGGCAGAGCAGGAGGCCTTGGCGGAGCAGGCAGAGCGTGAAGCCTTGGCGGTGCAGGCAGAGCAGGAGGCCTTGGCGGTGCAGGCAGAGCAGGAAGACTAGGCGGCGCAGGCAGAGCAGGAAGACTAGGCGGCGCAGGCAGAGCAGGAAGCCATGGCGGAGCCGGCAGAGCAGGAAATCCCGCTATGGACGCCGCCTCGGTAAGAGGCATGGGCGCAGCGGGTTCATGGACAGACGTGGCCTCTGGGACGCAGTGAGCAGCCCACACACTTAAAATGGCGATGGCCATCACAGGCAGCGCAGTGGATAGAGGGGAGCCCTCCAGGCTAGTGGGTGTGTGGCTTGGGAACGTTGGCTCTGTGGGTATGCCTGCAGCCCGTACCGACACTAAAGGAGGGTCCAGTATGCTGGCAATCAAGACCTGATGAGGCTTTGAAGGATAAATTGTGGCTTGGCATGGCTCTGGCGTGGCGGCCATCTTGGCCGGGGACTCTGGCGTGGCGGCCATCTTGGCCGGGGACTCTGGCGTGGCGGCCATCTTGACAACAGGCTTAGGGATGGCAGCTATCTTGGGTGCAAACTTTGCGTGAGTAGGCCCTGGAGCGGCAGGCTTGGCGTGAGCAGGCCCTGGAGCGGCAGGCTTGGCGTGAGCAGGCCTTGGAATGGCAGGCTTGGCGTGAGCAGGCCCTGGAGCGGCAGGCTTGGCGTGAGCAGGCCCTGGACGGGCAGGCTTGGCGTGAGCAGGCCCTGGAGCGGCAGGCTTGGCGTGAGCAGGCCCTGGAGCGGCAGGCTTGGCGTGAGCAGGCCCTGGAGCGGCAGGCTTGGCGTGAGCAGGCCCTGGAGCGGCAGGCTTGGCGTGAGCAGGCCCTGGAGCGGCAGGCTTGGCGTGAGCAGGCCCTGGAGCGGCAGACATGGTGTGAGCAGGCCCTGGAGCAGCAGACATGACATGAGCAGACATGACGTGAGCAGGCCCTGAAGCAGCAGACATGACGTGAGCAGGCCCTGAAGCAGCAGACATGACGTGAGCAGGCCCTGGAGCAGCAGACATGACGTGAGCAGGCCCTGGAGCAGCAGACATGACGTGAGCAGGCCCTGGAGCAGCAGACATGACGTGAGCAGTCCCTGAAGCAGCAGACATGACGTGAGCAGGCCCAGAAGCAGCAGACATGACGTGAGCAGGCCCTGGAGCAGCAGACATGACGTGAGCAGTCCCTGAAGCAGCAGACATGACGTGAGCAGGCATGGCGTGAGCAGGATGTGACATGTGAATAATTCCAGACATGGCGGTTAAGTGTGGAGAATGAGGAGTGGCAGATACTGAAGAATAGCAGGGTTCCTCGTCAGCTATCCCCACAGTAAATGAGGAACCACTCAACCTGAGAGCAAAGTCAATATATGTTTCCAATGACCAATGAATTTTTCCACCAGGCAATTGAGAACGAATGGGTTCATTTAAACCCACTCTAAAAATGTCCTTAAGTGCCACATCATTAAAAGCAACCAGATGGCACAGTCCACAAAAATCTTCTACATAGTCCTCTATCGTTTGGTTTCCTTGACGCAAAGAGAGGAGACGAACAACCGCTGGGTTCATTTTGTTGGTCGCGTATTCTGTAACAATTATCAGTCCACTGAGACGGCGAGATGTGATGAACCCAAGTGCAGTTTATTTACAGTGACGATAATCCATAAATCCAAACAATCCAAACGTGAAACATAATCCAGACAATGACTTGACATAAACTTGACAGACTTGACTTGACTTAACTTGACATAAACAGACTTGACTTGACTTGACTTGGCTTGAACAGACTTGACATAAACTTGACTTGGCATGAACAGACTTGACTTGAAACAGACTTGAAAAACACTCACCAGACAGCAGAATTACAACTTCAATACTTCAATACGCGAAAAGGACCATTAAAACACAAGGGCTATTTATACTAGACAAGGAGGATCACATGATACAAACAAACCAATGAAAAACAAGGAACAAGACCATAGCAACCAATGACAACCAATCAGAACGTGACACATGAAACTAGGGAACCAATGACAGGAATACATGAGGGAAGGGAAGCAAGACACAACAGCATGAAAATGATTACATAATAAAAGACATGAAAACATGAACATGAAACAAAACCCCAAAACAAAACCAAAAACACCCGTTACATTATATAACATATTACACACACACACACACAAAGAGAGGGACTGTTATTTGTATTTATCAGGGCCGCTCTGTACAGTGTACAGTCCTAGCAGAGGTCAGGTGGGGTCGATGTGTGTCTTGAACATTGTCATGCTGCTAACAATTTCCTCAGTGATCAACAGGAAAATGCACAAATAATGTTACCACAATGCTCTAACTACATTATTACAGTTTGTGCTGGAGAGGTCAGGGCACAGTGCTATTCTAAGTTCACTTACTTCCTCAATAAATTGGATTACATACCAAACATTATATGATTTTTTCATTCTTATCGTAAATTGAATACCATACAAAGACGTTGTTTGTTGTTAATATTACCATGACTGCAGAAGACATGATTAGTATTTACATGCATGTGTGTGCAAGATCACAAACTTAGACTAAATGTGTCTGCAGTATGTTCAGAAGGTGGACGGCAGTGTGTGTGTGCATGTGTGAGGAGGTTGAGAAAGACTGACGCTCTGTTTAAAGTTCAGCGTTAAAGTCTCGCTGCTGTATTTCAATCTGTCAGACGTGCTTTCCTCCGTTTAGAAGAATAGCTCCTTCTCTTTCTGTCTAGCTCTCTCTTTCTCCCTCTCTCGTTCTCGTAATAAAGAGTGACAGGGGCCGTGTGTTAGTTACACTGTGAAAACACAAAACATAGAGCTCGCTTAAACTCTGTTTGTATGTGGTTGACATGCACGTGTTCAAGCCACTTTTTGTCATTCATCTCAATTTAATGAAACTCAATACAAAAACAGGAGGTTTGCTGGTTCATGCTTGTTTACTTTTTTCATTTTGTTTTGTTCTTGTTTGATGTTTGAGTACAACAAAATAACATTTTGTGTATACAGTATGAACCTTGTCAGACTTATGAATGCCGTCGTTTGGAGTAGTGTGTGTGTGCACTTAGTTACTTAGTACTTGTATGACAAAACAAGTAATTTGCTGACCTTTTTTTTTTTGCAGACATCTGAGGACATCCTAAAATGGAAAATGATTCATAGATTTGGCAAATGCACCCCCCCCACCCCCCACCCCCCCGAAATGTTCCTTTTATGCTTAGGAATAGTCTGTGGTAATATGTAAAAACAATAGAAGCCTATGATACTGAACACTTAGATAAGCATAGCATATATGTGTGTGCATTTGATCAGACGCACAACAGAGGGACACTGTGGCTGAAGGAAGGGGGCAGTGCTGCTGCATGTGTGTGTGTGTTTATGTGTGTGTGAGTGTGAAGCTGCGCTCCGTGCTTCACCCTGTCATGCTCTGGCCCTTTAAGAGGCGATCTAGCAGCTTAGAGCCATAGAGAGGGGTGGAGAGAGAGAAACAGAGAGAGAGAGAGAGAGAGAGAGAGAGAGAGGGGAGGGAGTGCGAGGTTCGGCGTGTGAGAGAGTGTGTGTGCAGCGGAGAGAAACAGAAACAGTCTTTGGTTTTGCGAGAGGTTAGAGGAGCACCAGGCAGCGTGTGCGTGTATGTGTGTGTGTGTTCTCGGAGGTCCCCGGGTGTCGGACGTGTATGTTGTCGTGGAAGGACTCCCTGCATCTCAGACCCCTTGTTTCAGCATGCTTACTGAGCCTGAGCTTCCTCAGGAGTTTAACAGGTACGTTCACACACTCACGCACGAGACGTTCACTTTTTCAAGCCGTGCCGGGAGGAGGACAAGAAACGAGGGACAGGCAGATGAGCAGGAGATCGTGTGTGTGAGGGGGTGTTAGTGTAAGAGACTACTTTAATAGTTTGTTTAGTAGGCTGTGTGTGAATGTGTCTGTGGTTTAGAAAAGAGAAGAAAGTTCAGATGTAAGATGTGTGTTTTTGTAGACGCTGGGACTGTCTTCTCAATATCCCACTTTGAAACTAAGTTGTAAATGGCTTTAGGGTTTGGTCTAACAGTTACATGGTCAGCGTGTGTTTGCACAACATATGTCTGTCTCTCTTTTATATCTATCTCTCTCTCTCTCTCTCTCTCTCTCTCTCTCTTTCTATATATATATATATATATATATATATATATATACACATACATACGTGTGAGAGAGAGAGAGAGTTAGATGGTGTTTGATAAGGGTCGGGGCTCTCCCGTCAGTGTTTCCCTGGCGTAACATCTCTTTTTTTTGCTCATGTTGCACTTCTGGGCAACACGCTTGGCAACCAAAACACAGATCGGTTCACTTCTGTACAACTTTTTTCCCTCCCAAAGCTTTTTTTCCCCCATTTGTCAGTGTTGTTTTAATCTTGTTTATGTTGTTTTGGTCTTTTATTGTGGCCAGATGTCTGCATTGGCCTTCTGTTGTGGTGGTCCGAGGTGGGAAATGTTCTCACCTACTTTAATACGTCAACAAAAGTGGCTTTGCTATGGAATAAAGAAGGTTTGACTTTAAAGCTCCATAGGGAAGATTACCCATAATACTGGGTTTTAATGCAAGCTTCAACCCCGACACACACACATTTTTTATTGCATTAGAGCAGTGCACTGTTTTACCAGATGAAACTAATCTTTTGTTCAGCGATAAACTCTGGGGTTTTATCCCTGAATTAAGAACACATTTATACGTCAGGAAAATGTGTTTTTAATAAATCATCACGCTCTCTCCGGGGGGAGGGTGAGGAGGGGGGCAGAAAAAGATAACAACAACTACGAGGAATTAAACATTTAAAGGATTACATAGGAAAGCAGAATGTATAGTGATAAATGCGGGGATTACAATGACTTAGAAGAAAAGGACGGTTAAACTCTACTTTTCAGTAATGCTGGCTGTCAGTGGTTAAAGAGCATGAAACTGAGTGTGTGTGTGTGAGTGAGAGGACGGGAGCGAAAGCGCAGCGTTTGTCCGTGTTGAGTGTATGTGTGGCTCTGTGTTTGTGTGTGTGTCTTCAGTCCTGATGCTAAGTGTTTTTGAAACACCGTAAGTCTGCTTTTATTTTTAATTTGTGCATAGAAAAACTGTTTTACTAAAGGACCGTGATACCAAGTAATTTATAATTGTTGTCTGTAAGTTGACAGAGCACTAAAAGTATGTTTGATTTCAACTTAAGTTTGAAAAAATGACCTAAATTTAGTACACTGTAAAATGAATTTGAAAAAATGACATTTTTCCTGTCTGGTGTAGATTATTTTTTATATTTAACATCTGAAAATACAGAACTGAACAGAACAGTGTTTTTCAAGTCATCTGTGTTGCTTTGCTTTATAATATATATCCTAAATAGTTTAAATATATTATTAAATATGATTCAATTACATAGTATTCAAATATTGTCTATTATTATTTTTTGTTTGTTTCCCGAGTGATGATTTGGTTGAGTTTAGTTTTATTGAAGGAGCAAAGAGGGGATTCTATGGCCAAACTGTCACATTCCTCAAAGAGAGAGAGAGAGAGAGAGAGACAGCGAACGAGTGAGGGAGGGGGAAAAGGGACTTTAACACTTCTCCATTTGTCTCCCTCCTTTAATGGATGGTTGTGTTACATCTCACTCTCTCACTCTCTCTCTCTCCCTTTCTTTCTCTGTCTGTCTGTCTCCGGGTCAGTCAATTCTTCCTGGTAAAGATACACAGAAAACACAGTGGGTTCAGCGCTAAGCGTGTGTGATTGAACTAGCTGGTGACAAATGTGACTGATGCATTTCAATTTTTGATTCTCTTGCATCAAAGATAAAACACATTAAACCACCAATCTGACTTTGCCACATCACTTTAACACATTAGGCTACTTTCAAACTGTTTTGTAGCATACGCAAATTGTGACATTGTCTAGGTGTTTATGTACTTAGATATAGAGACAAAATTGTTCCCAGAAACCTTCATTTGAAGAACATTCAGAGACCTAGTCATTTGAGGAAAATAAATAGAAAATAATGTGTTTTTAATATACATTCTAAAATGCAAAAAGTTAAGATCAGAGTTAAAATTAGGCTATAATTAAGACGAAGTGACTCTATATCGAGGGCGACCAGGTAGTCCCTTAAGAACGGCTTAGTAAACAATAAATATTGGCTAAATTTAAATTTAGAAAGGTTTATATGGGGTTTTAGGGGAAATAAATATCTTAGCTTTGTAGAAAAACAAAAGAAGTCAGCGGAAAGTTTCCACAATGATAGACAAACAAACGTTGGTTTGTGTGTGTTTGTACTTAGCTGTAGTTTGGGTACAAATTTGTCCCCAAACGAGAGCTAAATCAGACATAAACTCCATTTAGGGACATTCAGGAATGTCCTCATTTGGGGAAAAAAATATTTATAGTAACTTTACTATTTACTTTTTTTATTTTAGGCATAGAGCTGAGGTGTGTATTTGTCTAAAACTAATTTGTTTTGATATAAAATCACTAGAAATCTGTCCTCGTTTAGGTTTAAAGTGTGTGTGTGTTTTTGTCTGTGTGTGTGTGTGTTCTGTCTGATTGATGGAGGTTCTGGATCTTCTCTCTGGGTCATTCATTGCAGACTGGCTCCATTGTGTAGCCCGTGTTATGAGCTCTCGCAGCGGCTTGATAACCGTGTCTCCATGAAAAAAAGGAGGGTCAGCAGAGAAGAATGCTGAAGTGTTTCCTCCTCCCCCCTTCAGAAGTCTTCCCAGACCTCCCCTGCGCGATCAGCTGACCGTCGGGATGTCCGCTAAAACTGAGGGGAACTGAGTTTGTCCCATTTAGGTTAAAAACCTTATCAAGCCCAAAGGGATAATAACAGAAACCATATGACAACAGGTCAGGGGTGAGGGCCTAGACAATTGCATCATCAGTCGGATAATAAAAATCAATGGACTGCTGTGCAAAATGCTAAATGTTTTTTTTTTTTATTCAATCTTTTAAGCTCTATAATACCTGCTCTGTATAAGCAGGTAAAGGGTGGATGACTGTTGCATAGCCTGTTACACCCAATTTGTTGTTGTACAGGCCTGTATGAATGGAGTAAATTATCCCAGCACCCGTTTTTCACAGCCGCCGGGGCTTCTAGAAGCAAATCACGATGGATAAGCGTTTTGTGAGGGTAGCATATTCCCTCACACAAAAAGAAGACAAGCAGAGGCTTAGAAAGTTTTCATAGAAGTTTCAAGTATGTGTGTAATATGTAAAATGTCAGTGAAAACATGAGTCAGTCCAGAGAAATAAATAATTAGAGACGAGAGATGACAGGAAACTATGCAGACAGATGAAGTGATGACTAAAATACTGGCAACCCCCCTCTGGATGTGTATGTGTGTATGCGTGTGTGTGTGTGTGTGTGTGTGTGTGTGTGTGTGTTGATGCAGCAGTTGCCTTGGCACTGTGGGCACGGTGTTCACTGGTGCCTTGTGTCCACCCAGCGGCAAACACACACCATTGCTTATTATGCGTGTGTGTGTGTGTGTGTGTGTGTGTGTGTGTGTGTGTGTGTGTGTGTGTGTGTGTGTGTGTGTGTGTGTGTGTGTGTGTGTGCATGTGTGTGTGAGCGGGCTTTTTTTGGCTTTGCTCATATGACTTTTGATTCCGTGTGTGTGTGTGTGACTTCACCTCCATGGCTAAACAGTAATGGCTGACAGTGACATTAGGCTCTGTGTTCTTGCCTTTTGTGGCGACGCTGGACAGGAAATTGGGGTGGCCCTGCAGCCCTCGCGTCAGAGGGGAAAACAGAGACGGCTTTGTGTTTTCTCTGAGTACGTGTGTGAATAATGTGTGTATTTAGAGACACGTACGCTTGTGTGAAATTATTATTCACTGACTTTGGAGGGGGGGTTGACTTTTGAAGAAGTTTCTAAGAGTGAGTTTTCAAAGAATTATTTTCTTTACCGCAGCTAGCTAGCCATCAGACGTTGTAAACAAAACTGAAAAAGTTTTGTGTGAGGGATTTGTGATGTGTAAATGTCTAATAAAGAACTAAAAAATACAGATTCTGCTCGGTGTTGCCAAGTCTGCTGTTTTCCCGCAAAACTGGGCTACTTTTACATTATCCTCGGGAATTGTTTTTTCAGTCCACGGGTTAAATTGATCTTGTCATCCCTAAGCGATTTCGAAAGAGGTGAAAATCGTGGAAAATGCCATTTTGATTATCAACTGAGCTGGTTTTGTTTCTGATGTCATTTTTTAGTCCTGTAGCGTTACTAAAAATGTTGGGGTTTGCTTCTCGCTGAGAATGTGAGAGGTCCCAGGTTCAAATCCCGGACGAGCCCCCAATTCCTGTTACAGTCTAAATTAGTCTAGGGAAAGACTGTAAACCTATGTGATCTTTATATTATTTTTACAAAAAAACCAAGTGCCCTCACACACAGCGAATCCTGTGATTAGTGATTGCACCGTGAATGATAAAGAGCCCTCACTAGTTTGCACTACAGATGAATTTACTTCAGCGGAGTCCCTCTCTCAGACTCGCTCTTCGCTTCCGCCCGGCTGCCGGCCGCTCTATTCCCACAGAGAGAAAAATTGAGAGCGCTATAAATAGCTGTAAAGTAATATACTTAAAAGACTGTTCAAAACAGAGAGAGTTGGGCACAAATGGTTGATTGTGCAAAAGGGGACGTCCTGACGGGAGTATCTGCGACTTTATCGTCCTGGGAGCAGAAGATAAAGAGTCGAGAGAGGGATGAGCACTTCTCCTACTGTCTGAGTGGATTGGGAGGTATTCTCAGTTTCCTACCGAAGGCTAGGAATCGCTGCCGTTATCTGCGCTGAACGAGCTGATTGTCTGAACTTTAGGACACACTTTGTTTCATTCCCACAGTCTGATAACAAAGAAGAGCTGACCTCCCTAATCAAATAATCATATTAGATAGGAATTTACCTTAAGACAGTGTAAGGATTTTTTTTGTTTTTTTGTGTGCATTATTATGCAAAGTTTTATTCAGAGGCTACAGTTAGCATTACATAAATGAATAATTAATTTTATCAGCATCATATAAAAACAACAGAAGGTGTCTGTCTTGACTTTTTCAACCACGCTCCGTGTATCTGAATGCAAAGCATCATCATGCAAGTTTTTTCCGTGGGCCGCGCACATCCGAGTGTGTGCGTATGTGACACGTTTAGCCTCTAAATTATGTCCTGTCATTAGAGGCACTTCTGGAGTGTTAACCACTGCTGATGGTGATTAGGTAAAGCTCCTAGATTCAGTATTTAAAGTGCAGCTCCACTCCGCTGTTTAATGGACCCTGTATTTTGGACGATTAGCGTCTGCGGAGAAATGTACATGTGATATGAGAGGGACTTAGGAGAGCGCTCAATCTGCGTCTAAGCTCAAAGGGGAAGTGTGCCTTTAATCTGGGCTTAACACACACGGTCGGCGGGAGGGGGCCCGAGCGGCGCACCAGTGGGGCGGCCATTAGCTTTTAACGATTAGCCGTGAAAGTTAGCCTCTAGACCTGCAGTTCAACTGCGATGGGACGGGGTCCGAATGCTGAAGTTTACGAAATATTTGATAATGCATGCCGAACTGGATAATACTGGTGTTTAGAGATTATACTGTGTTCCTACAGTACATAAGTGTGTGTTTAGTCACCTCACCCGTATCAGCACATTCAGCTTTGATATTCAAGGCTGTTTATGAATACCATAATTCTTAGCCTTGTGAAAATGAAAGGCAATAAAGTTATTAATCCACCAGATAATGAGCAAAGACCGCTGTTAAAGTTTACAATGCAAATAAGCAGACATGACTAGCCTGTGAGGAAGTCTTAGCTTCAGAGACTATTCTTTGTGCGTCTGTGTTGTGTTAGCGAGTGTGTGTGTGTCAGTGGACAGGGTCTGTGTGTTTGGCAGGCCGGCCTTTATTGGAACCACAGAAGGATGGAGTGAAATTATGTTAATGGCTGCTAATTATGACCTTGGAGACCAGCTTTTCTGCCAATTTATCTGCTTAATAAAACCCTCTCTTTTTTAATCCCAACATCTCGACAAGCTTTAAATGTTTCATGTAGACTCTCCACCACGACAGGTCTGCCAACTTTAAATGAAATAGTGGCTATAACCTGCTCACCCGGGGAGCGGAATTGTATAGTAATTATACTTCAAAGGCTCGCAGGAAAATAGACATTTTATTGCTCAAGAGGAGCTGTGAAAAGCTTCTGTCAGTGGGCCGGCGAGGAAGTATGGAAGAAAGAGGCAAAAGGAAGAGTGCGTGAGACGGGGAAGAGCGGAAAAGACATGTAGACGTGTCTAAAGGTATGCACAGATATAGGAAACAGCTGTGAATTAGTTGTAAAATGAATGTCGTAGATATACTTACATAGAGGTTTTTTGTATGGTATATTGCCTTGAGGAATATTCCACTAAATATTTTTTTTATTATTATTTTTACAACAAATCTTGTTCTAAATGTGTCTCTTTAACTACTAGCTTTCCAGCTATTCATTATGCTGAATAAAGTTTCACAAGCCATAACTAAACAGTTATTAAAACACCAGTTCTCGGGTTCGTTGGATGTGACAAGCAATTTGCTGGTTCCAATAAGAACTGCTTCTCGATTGCCTGCGTTTAGATGAGGGTCGTGTGTATGTCTTTGTTGGTCCTGATGTGTGTGTTGGGGGTTGGTGTGTTAGAGAAAGCGGCACAGAGGTGTGTGTGTCGGAGTGAAACAAAAGGGCCCAGTGTGTTTGAGTGTCTGGAGGTAGAGTAAACACAGTGCTGGTGGAGGGGCAGACAGGCCGTGCGGCTCTGACGGGCCCAAGTGCAGTTTATACAGCTGCGCTGACTGCTTTTACTGCCCCAGTGTGAACCAGCACACAGCCAAGGTACCCCACACACACACGTTCGCATTCATACAGCCAAATTAACACAGATATAGTCACTAATACTCACAGTTGTAGATATTACACACCTGCGTTAGTGTTTGTTGTCAGACTCTGGCAATTTGACATCTGCATCATAGTTTATCATTTAACTCTTCACTCCATCTTATCTTTACAGTTAGTCAAATCAAGTATTCTTGTTTCTGTAGCTGCTAGCCTTGGGTTTGATTGAGGTGAGTCTTATTTATCCCGTCCAGACAGTTAGAAACGTTATATGATGTTTGTCTTTACAGCTAATCTAAACCAAATAAGCAGTAAATGAGAGAAAGAGAAACCTCAGCAGTGCTCAGGAGCTCCGCCAGATGTGGCGTCTGAGTCAGACCAGGGCTTTGAGAATACAATACAGTTCTGCACACGCAGTCTGGACTGTACCACGACTGTGGATGCTAGTTGATGAAAGATATTCGAGGTAAAAAGTAACCTCTCTAATGCACCAACTTTGCTGTATGTAAGTCTTATTTTTCTACCTCAGAGCATAAAATAATGGTGAGATGAAATGTAAAAAAGTTTAATAACGTCAGTTATGACATAAAAATGCGGGATATGAAGTGACATTATGAGATTTAAACTTGAATTGTGAAACAAGTTGCATTTACAGGAAATTAAGTCGCTATATTGAGAAATGAAGTTGAGAAAGTCATAAATAGGTGAAAGTCACAACTGGAAGATATCAAGTCATCAAGTTTAGGAGAAAGTCACAATTGTGAGCAATTACGAGAAATAATTTGCAATTATGAGATATAAAATCATATTATTAAAAGTTGCAATTACAGGAAATAAAATCACAATAATGAGAAATAAAGTTACAGTTGTGAGAAATAAAGTCAAAAGTATGAGGAAGTCACAATTGTGAGCAATTACAAGAAATAATTTGCAATTATGAGATATAAAGTCACATTATAAAAGGTTGCAATTACAGGAAATAAAATCGCAATAATGAGAAATACAGTTGTGAGAAATTTAGTCATAATTATGAGAAAGTCACAACTGAAAGATATAAAGTCAGAATTATGAGAAAGTCACAATTGTGAGCAATTACGAGAAATAAATCGCAAATATAATATATAACGTCACATTATTAAAAGTTGCAATTACAAGAAATAAAATCACAAAGATGAGAAATAAAGTTATAGTTGTGAGTAATTAAGTCATAATTATGAGAAAGTCACAATTGTGAGCAAATATGAGAAATAATTTGCATTATGAAAAGGTCACATTGTGAAAAAAATGTATTTTACAGGAAATTAAATGGCAATAATGAGAAACAAAGTTTCTCACAATTGTGAGAAAGTCATAATTATGAAGTCACAACTGTGAGCAATTAAAAGAAATAATTTGCAATTATAAGACAAAGTTATATTGAGAGATATAGACAGATATTGTAAGATAAAGTTATGAGTCATAAATTCATGACTCATAAAATGACAAGTCATAATTGTGCTTCTAAGAAGAATAAGGTCAAAATTGTGAGAATGAAAATAAAACAAACTGAGAGATATAAATTTAAACTTGTGAGATATTAACCTGCAATTATGCACAATAATTGTGTGTAGAATATATTAATTAATCATGATATAGACTTTTACATATAGTACATGGAATGGCCTTCCATATCTTTGTTTATAAAACAGCTTTTGAAGGAAAACAAAGTTACGACAACACAGCAGTCAAATAAAATTTGTGTGCCAATTCTTTTAGAGTAGTAGCCAAATAAAAGTACTTCTCTCCATCTCTCTTTATCCTTGCCTGTCTTTTTCTCTTAAAAGAGTGGTACTTATTCCCCAGGGCCATAGTAACACTAGCCCCAAGGCTGAGAAGCGTCTATGAAAGCACTTAGGCAATGCCGTAAGCCAGATGAAATCTTATTACCAGAGCATATTCATTTTTCCTCTGCGTGCATTGTGGGAGAGAGAGTTCATTTAATAAATGCTTTTTCTTCCTGACGGTATCAGAGGAACACAGACCATCATCAAGGCCTATTTTCTCTGGCATTGTCAACACCATATACACTGTCATTAACATCTACTGTGGCACACATGCTCGCGCACACACCATTGTCTGTCTGTGTTCTTGGCTAACGCGATATTTGATGTGCGCTGGGCCGTCTGCACTTTTCTTTAATGGGCCGCTCGAGTCTTTACATCAAACAGGCTGGCTAAACACATTGTGTGCGGCGCCGCTACAGTAAATGGCTCTGTGATAGTGTAGGTGGGACGGCTCTTTGATGGAAGGATGGATGTGGACAAAGCTATGGCGTTGATGGCTGTCATTATGCGAGTAGCGTGTCAGGTGTGTGTGCGTGCGCGCAAATGCTCCCGTATATGTCACTCACAATTAAACAACAGCCACGTCTCTGTCTCTGCCATGTCTTTCCTGAATGCCTCAGTCACTTTTCCTTTCTCATTTTTCCAGGATGTCTTCCAAGCGACCAGCCTCTCCATATGGGGGAACAGATGGAGAGGTAGTCATGGCGACGAGCAGACAGCGATTGGAGGATGAAGAGGTTGACGGACATGCTGTCATTCACTTGCCCCTGAGTTCGTACTGCAGCAAAGTGTCCCCACGATCTCCGCGACTGCTCGACAGCCCCCCAACACTACACGCGAACATGGTAAGTGTGATACGCCGTAGGCTCCGCCCACTCGACTGGCTCCTCCTTTTTTGAATAAGCCCCTCCCATTTTGTTGCCACGCTTAACAACGTCACAGCATTTTGAGCATGGCCAAAATGACTCATGTGCTTGACTGTTTTGGAGTGTGAGTTCATGATGGGTCGTTGTAGTCATCCAGGATATGGGCTGTTTATTTAAAGCCGTAAGATGAAATATAAGCGAGGTGGACCCTGTGACCCCGACCGTCATCCTCACGTTAACACGCACCTGAGCTCTAGTATCTCTTCGGTGACCTTTCGCCCGACTCTGCTATCTCTTTCTCTCGATAAACTTGTGTTGCCACAGGCTTTGGGAATCAATTTGGCTGTAAAACAATGAATCAGTACTTAAGGAACTTAACGGTAAGCTAATTCTGCAATTAACTGTGATTACAGAGCACGCTGGACTCTGCGGTTTTGGAAGCGTTTCCCACAATAAACCAAAGTCCTCACTCCAGTGAAGCTTTCTCACTCCTTTTTAGTCTCACTATGTTTTTAAGAGTGTATGGGAAGGTAATGCACAAAGATGTACCTTTTGTGACAGATTTGGCTGTTGAGTTGCAAATGTTTGTTATAGCACAATGGATTGTTGTTCTTATTAATCACAAATAATTATGTATCAGCAGCAGTGCAGTGGTTGTAATTGTTGTGTTATCTGAAAGACTAGACTGCTGTCTGTGTCTGCCGCGCTGACATGACAGACGTGGCATGAAAAAACACGCACGCTGTATTTGATGTGGATTAATAAAGCGTATCCGTCTCGAGCACAGGCGGATTTTGGGGAAAGCAGGCTGGCATGTGTGAGACATTAAGTTTCCCTGAGCCGATCCGCGCTGACTGGCAGAAGAGTTGAGTGAGAGAGAGATTTACACGAGTGGGGACTCGGAGGGGCTTTGTCACGGCAATTGTATAAAGTGATAGGGAAGTGTAAATCGACTCGGCGAGTCCCTGGGTAGCGCGCAGCGGAAGATTACCGCTTTATCTTGTCATTGTAAATTAACACGGCAGCGGCGCACACGCGCTTCAGACTCCGTTGACCTCTTCATCCTGAGAGGGAGAAAGAGAGAGAGATGCGCGTTCATGAGGATGGGGTCAGCGGGGCTCAAGCGCGCGCAATCTGCTACAATAGAAGTTGGTGCGGTGGTGCGCGTCCCCGGCGGTCTGTAAACTCCTGCCAGTTTTTTTTACAGGCGGGAAGTAGAAGGCTTTGAAACTGAAAGGTGGGAAGAGCTTTACACGCGGGTGATAATAGAGAGGTGTTAATTACTCTCCCTTTTGTCCGGTTAATGAGGAGAGGCATTAAGGGGAGACGTGTTCTTATGTGTGTTTCACTTTAAGATTTGTTCTCAGATGCGTCAAATTCAGCCTTTTAATGTCAAAAACAACAAAACACCCTTTAACCTGACTCCTGCAGTGTTCATTGTGAAAATCTAAACTTTTTGATGAATTTAATTTAATAAAGCTTTTTTAATTTGTTGATGTATTTCTATACTTTTTAAATGTATTATTTTTTCATATGTAAAAAATAATGACCCTGGTACACAAAACCAGTCGTAAGTTACATGGGTATATTTGTAGCAATAACCAACTATACATTGTATGGGTCAAAATTATCGATTTGTCTTTTTATTAAAAAAAATCTATTATCTGAAGATCATGCTTATGCATGTTTTGTAAATTTCCTACTGTACAGTAAATATATCAGAACTTAATTTGGACAACTTTAAAGGTAATTTTTCTCAATATTTCGATTCCAGATTTTCAAATAGTTGTGTCTCGGCCAAATATTGTCCTATCAGGACAATATATTGCTTTTAGATGATGTATAAATCTCAATTTCAAAAATTGACCCATTTGATTGGTTTTATGGTCCAGGGTCACAAATATGGACAAACTCAGCGATTTAAGATGGTTTAAAATGAATCCAAAATAGGTTGGAAATTAAAAATCAGACACATAATTACTAGAGGAATGAGCAAAAATTAAAAGGTGAACATTTATTAATAAGAAATTCAAAAATGTTTATTATTTAACTATTACTCATTAATGAATGTTTATTTATTGTACATATTAAATGTTAGTTTTCAACCAAGTTGGCTTCATTTTAAGCACAAAATATAGTCATTTTGTAAGCAATAGTTGAGTTGACCACTGGGTCAAAACAACACAATCGCTGGGTTTGTCCATATTTGTGACCCTGGACCACAAAACCAGTCATAAGGGTAAATTTTTTTGAAACTGAAATGATCTGAAAGCTGAACAAAAAAGCTTTCCATTGATGTATGGTTTGTTAGGATAGCACAAGCTACATTGGATTTGGCCCAAGCAAACTATTTGAAAATCTGGCATCTGAGGGTGCAAAAAAATCTAAATATTGAGAAAATTGTCTTTAAAGCTGTTCAAATAAAGTTTTTAGCAATGCATATTACTAATCCAAAATTACGTTTTAATATATTTATGGTAGGAAATTTACAAAATATCTACATGGAAAATTTTACTTAATATTCTAATGATTTTTGCTATAAAAGAAAAATCGATAATTTTGATCCATACAGTGTATTGTTGGCTATTGCTACTTATAACTGGTTTTGTAGTCAAGGGTCACATTACACCCAGCACTGGGTTGTTTTTAACCCAGCATTTTTTTAAAGTATAAATATTTTAAATATATACAAGGTTTTTATTTTAATTTTAATTATAATAAATTATTTGAATTTTATTGTCTATCCAAGCCCAGGTATTTAGAGAGAAACCAACAAAACACTCCGAGCAGTTAGTAAAACTAAGCTCATATGTAATAAATGGAAATTTTGCTTCAGTGTCACAAATATTAATTTGTGTTCTTGTGTTTTTAATGTTTTTCTTGTTTTCTGACAAAACATTGAAAATGTAGTGTCCCACAAATCTAATTAATTAGTCTTTTCCTATTACATATCCTCATGTAAATTCCCTAGTACAGAAGGACAGGGACGAGACAATGTAAGGTGTTTGAAAGTGTGTGAAGCGCTTGTAAATCTTCATCAGGGTGTGTGTGTTTGTGTGTGCGCTCACGGCAGGATCAGGGCTGACAATAGCTCGGTTGAGCCAGGTTTAGAGGTGAGCGGATTGCGAACACACGGTAGAGATCAGCAACACGGGCTTAAGACAACAGACGAGGCGTCAGCACCGCAGGAGAGGAGAGATGTCCAACTCGAGCGTGTGTGTTTCAGCAGCGGGACTCTTGACAGTTTAACTGATAGCAAGCGTAGAGGTTAGTTTCCTAGCGTGTGGTGAACGCGAGCCAGAGAATCACACGGCCGCGCGTCGACTTAGTCTCATTAGCCAGACGCTACCTGTATCGGTAAAATAACTGGATTTAACTTAGCATGAAAGCGTGAGAGAGAAACGAAGCTCTGAGGGGAAACAGGTTGGAATCCTGCGGAGTACAGGAAGGACAAACGTTAGAGAGAAAAAAAGGTGGCATTTGGAAGAACGCTGGCAGGGAGAAAGAGTACTAGAGGGGGAAAGAAGGCATTTTGCTTTCTTGGCAAGAGTTGAAGTGTGTTTAAATGTGCTCCTGTCACACATGAGCTTAAGAGGACAAAAGTTGGTTAATTCTGTCGCCATGCTGCCGTGGTTGAGGGATGAAGAGAGGGTCGTGGAGAGAGGCGCAGTTTCCACGAAGAATTGACATCTGCACAACTAAAAGCAGAACCGCCCACACCGCACAGAACGGCACATCAGAAATGCATATAAATACATACACTGAGGAAAATCACGCGCACACACATAATCGACGGACAAAATAGGGGTACTTAACCTGAATATCAACCTGTAGACCTGTGCATTTAAAGATGGGGGGAAAGAAAGCAACACACAAGCCATTAGCTCATCTGCTTCTGCATCTGTCCGAGACTTCAGGACATTAAAAAGCGAAGGAGTACAGTTTCCTCCACCGCCATCTCACCTTCTATTCGAATTGTTTTCTAGACATCTCTGGAGAAAGACGCGAGCTGCGGTTTGAAGTGTGCAGTGGATTAGATAGATTGGAAGTGACAGGTGTGACCGTGTTTTAAGATGCATGCCACACTAAAGCAGGCACAGAGAAACGCCTGCCATTCTGCCACTCGCTCCCACTCTCTCCCTGGCTTTCTGTCTCTCTTTTTCCCTGTTAGTTCTTTAACAGCTACTTGACAGTTTTGTTTGCGAATGACGGGGTGATCTCGCACCGCTTTGGTCATTCTGTGACTACAGAAGTCTCTTAATCCCAGTTCGACCGGCCTGACTGGAGCCGATGGGGGCGAGAGGGATGAAAACGAAGGGGTGTGTCTGGAAAAACGTCCCTTTTTGCAGGCAGATTACGGAAACGGGGGAAAATCAGTATGCAAGCTGTCATATTTTACGTGTATCGTAAAAGCCTGTTAAGATCTTTTAAGCTTGCCAGTCATCAGTCTGTTTGTGAATGAGTATCAGTGTGAAATGTCTCCCGGTATGCGTTCGTAGCAAGCGAAAGTGTCTCAGTTTAATTAGTTCTACAGTAATTATTATTATCATGATGATGATGATGGATTGTGACGAGTCAATCTGTGTGATACGTTCAGTATATAGCGGAAAACATGGAGTGTTGACAGCTGTATGTACTAGACCTGTTTGTTTGTTTATTTGTCTGTTTTTTGTGAGACAAAGCGATTAATGCTGTTAAATGGCGTGTAAATGGCTAAAACAAATTAAATGCCAACATTCAATGTTAAAACATGAAAAATAATTGTTATAAATACAGTCAGACTAAAAATTTTATATTTTTTACTAGTGGGTGCAGGACACTAGAGTTCATTTATATAAGTGAGGATAGCAAAGTACAGTAAACTGTGACATTATACTTCTATTATACTTATAATTCTACATACAGTGGACTAAAAATTCGGGACCAAAAATGAATTGGACACTTTGACCTGACCATGTTTTGCTTAAGTGTTTTTTCTTTAATTGCTAAGGTGAATTTTTTACACCACAGACTGAACAAAATTAAGCATTGCTTGGTAATTGGTCAACAAAGTATTGATAGTTGTCTTTTTGGTTGATTGTAATCCATTACATACCTTTCTGTCAAAGTTTCTGACATTATCAAGATGAATTTGTTCTGACACGGTTTAACTCTGAGTTCTTGTCATATTTTATTTCCATTTTCTAAACTATAGCGAATAAGCTGTGATAATGTGAGAAGGTGTCGGAATAAATTTTGATTTGACTGTACGATTTTTTAAATGTAATAATTATAAAATAGTAGAAAACACTAAAAGAAAAGAACATTATTAACAATATTAAAAATAAATAGCATATAACTGTTAAAAGAGCACATAAATAAATGACTACTGAAAATAATTATCTTTACACTTTTAATAGCATTTAAACTTTTTCCATGTTATATATAATGAATTGTTTTATTTGTGGGGTGAAATCGAATCATCTAACAGTCTCACTCTCCCGATATATATAAAATTGTATCTGCCACTGTTCTGTCTTGTGAAAGTCTTGTGTAATTCGTGTTGCATTAAGCTTTAGTAAATGAACCATCTGCTGCTCTCTGTTCGCTCTCTGAGTTAATGATTAAAAACAGATGTCATTATTAAAATCTAAGCGGGTGATAGACCTGCACAGGGAACTTAATCAATCTTGTGAACTTCAGTTTGGACCAGGGACATTTTTGCTTCGCGTGATGGGTGCAGGTGGCACGAAGTGGCTGATGTTGATTGTTAAGGTGTAAATCTGGTCACTGGATCCAAACACATCAGTGGGATTACGCTATTGTCTGATTGGCTGTGGCCGCTGTCAGTCATGCCGGCGGTAAGGTAGATAATAGATGTGGATTAACCAAAGATTAACCCTGATTAAAGGACTTGGACTGTTGACCTCGTCTCCAAATACCTGACTTGTTTTGTAATTAAACTTTATAAAGCAGATCCGGAGCTGGGCGAAAGTAATGCGGTGTGTGTGTCATAATTTATCATTATAAATCTCCACTTGTGTCATTTACCCAAAGTACAGTATGTGTGCATATACTTGCATAAGCAAAAATCACCAATATTAAAACAAGAATACGTAATATAATAAATTAATTATAAATACGCAGCCAGTCAAAAGTTTTTGAACAGTAAGATTTTTAAAGAAGTATCTTCTGCTCAGCAAGCCTGTTTATTTGATCCAAAGTAAAGTAAAATTTTTAAATATTTTTAGTATTTAAAATAACTGTTTTCTATTTGAATATGTTTTAAAATGTAATTTATTCCTGTGATTTCAAAGCTGAATTTTTAGCAATATCACTCCAGTCACCCAATCTTTTAGAAATCAAAAACTATTATTATTATGTTGAAAACAGCTAGAGTATATTTTTTCAGGTTTCTTTGATGAATAGAAAGTTCAGAAGAACAGCATTTAAAAAAAAATTAAACTGACTCCAAACTTTTGATTGGTAGAAAATGTTATGTTAATGTTAAAAAAGCTTTTTATTTCAGATAAATGCTGATGTTTGGATCTTTCAATTAGTCAAAGAATTCTAAAAACTGTTTTAAATATTGATAATAATAAAAATAATGTTTCTTGAACAGTAAATCAGCATATTAGAATGATTTCATTTGACTGGTAGTGTATATATAAGCCATCAGTGTTTCACTGTAAAAATAAGATGTGAAAATAAAATTTAATATGATTAAATTAGGTCATACCAATAAAAGTAATTTTTATGGCTCAGATTAGTTCGAAATAGCCCCTTTAGACAACATCTGCAGTTTCCCTTTTTATACTGTACGAGCCTAATTCTGAGCCACATTACATAAGAAACCATAAGATGGGAACTGTTATATATTTGGACGTAAGATCAATGCATGAAACGTCGAAGACGGTGATTGATATCGCAGCTGTCATGTTGGTCAAGAAAAGAAGAAAAAATGTGGTTGAAAAACTTGGACGATCTTGTGTGTTTGGATCGGATTCAAAGTAGAAAAACTTCCCTCCTCAGAGAAAGAGACAGTTCTTGTGATGGTGAAACGACTGAAACTTTTCGCCGCTAATGATTTTGTCTAAAGAGACTTCAGACCGACAGAGGCGAAAAGAGAGAGAGAGACTTTCTACAGTACAGATGGGCAGATGAGGATGAAAGTAAATCTAAACATGCCTCAACACTCAGGAACAGGACGAAATAATTAGTGGAGGCCTGTTTGTCGCTTTGTTTAACACCCTGTCTCTCTTTCCGTCTCTCTGTCAGGATCAGGATGGCAGTAAAGGCCTGGCCCTGAGCCCCTACCCCCAGCACAACTCGTCTACCTCACCCAGTAAGCAGCAGCAGCAGCAGGAGGAGGGGTCCATGCGGCCGGGGAGCGAACCCAGCTCCGCTTCAGCTCTGGGCACCCCGGAGAGACGCAAGGGCAGCCTGGCCGACGTGGTCGACACGCTCAAACAGCGCAAGATGGAAGAACTCATCAAGAATGAGCCAGAGGGTGAGTGATGGAGAATTTAATACATGTTTTGACACACATTGTGAAGTTATCATAGGAAAAAGCTGTTCCAAAGCCCCTCTTCACTCAAATTTTCAGCGTTTTCAAACTCTTGAGAGCCGAACAACAATCAAACCTGTCCACTAATGTCACACCATGGACGTTGTTTGCAAATTTGAGAACGTACAGTAACACAAAGTCATTTAATTAAGCATCCTTATGCCATCACAAGCTACCTTTGATGCCATGTAAGGATTGATTGATTGAAAAGGAATTCATATATAAAGACTTTTGATGTCATGGAAAGAACTGGTAGTTTTTAGTCATTTATTATGCTAGCACAAGCTACTTTAATATGAAAAAAAATATTTATTTATTTATTTATTTAAATGCCATTGCAATGAATGTATAAATACTTTTGATGTCATGGAAAGAATTGGTAATATTTAGTTATTTATTATGCTATAACAAGCTACATTTAATATTTATTTAAAAAGCATGGCAATGAATTCATAAATACTTTTAATTTCATAAAAATAATTGGTAATCTTTAGTTATTTATTATGCTATCACAATCTACTATTATCATGGAAAAATAAAGAATTATTTATTTGTTTGTTTACATATTTATTTATTTAAAAGGCATTGCAATCAGTTTATAAATACATTTGATGTCATGAAAAGAATTGGTAATCTTTATTTATTTATTATGCTATCACAAGCTACTTTTAATATCATGGGAAAAAAAAGTAAAGAAATATTTATTATTAATTATGCTATCACGAGCTACTTTTAATATGGAAAAAATAAAGAAATATGTATCATTTATTATGCTATTACAAGCTACTTTTAATATCATGGGAAAAAATAAATATTTATTTATTATTTATTTATATTTAAAAAGCACTGCAATGAATTTATATTTACTTTTGACATCACAGAAAGAATAGGCACTATTTAGTTATTTGTTTTGCTATCACAAGCTACTTTTAATATCATAGAAAAAAACAAAGAAATATTTATTTATTTAAGCTTTGCAATGAATATTTAAAATGCTTTTGATGCCATAGAAATAATTAGTAATATTTAGCTATTTATTATGCTACTTTTAATATCATGTAATAAAAATATATATATATTTATTCAAAAGCATTGCAATTAATTTATAAATATTTTTGATTTCATGGAAAGAATTGAAGAATTGGTCATATTTTGTTATTTATTATGCTATCACAAGATACTTTTAATATCATTAAAATACATAAATAAAAAGCATTTGCAATGAATTTATAAATACTTTTGACATTGTGGAAAGAATTGCTAATATTTAGTTATTTATTAGGTTTTTACACTTTACTTTTAATATCATAGAAAAAATATATCCTTAGTTATGCACTCAATTTAATAAAATATTTAAGTGGACCTAAAGTCTTTTTATATTATTTGTAATTTTTTTTTTTTTTTGTGGGCTGTTTAGCATGGTCACATCAGGCTTTTTTTCCAGTGTAGAGAGTTTCTTGGTTATAGTTGGAACTATCTAGCTTTGAGTTGTTGTTGTTCTGGAACTTAGTAGTTGGAGACCCTCAGGTTTTAGGAGCCATTGGGCAGCCAATTTTTCTTCTTCCAGAACCAGTTTTTCTGTGTGGAAATGGCACATGGAACAGGCCCAGGTTGGGCACCGTCTCCAAAACCAGCACTGGCACCCTGTCAGTGGAAAAGTTCACTGTATTAGATTGTCAGAAGACATTGGCGCACATGTGTGTCTTATTGTGATGAAATTACAATGTGAAACTGGCTGAAAGTGTGAAGGATTTCACAAAGAAGCATCTCCCATTCTTTCTTCCATCTATCTACCCATCATTCCTGACTAACAAATTCTGCTTAATGAGAGCTGTTGATAAAGTCAGGGCCTTTGTTTAAGCAGGCAGGGATCAGCTGTTCCGAGCCATTGTGTGCCACACTTTGCATATTCATTTTAGACTGATTACTGAGAGAACGGCTCTCAGCTCCTTCCACAGGATCTCTCTCTCTCTGTCTCTTACATCACACCACACTCGCTCTGTAATTAGAGGCCAGTTCCTCATGAATAATCAGAACCTGCTCCCTATGTGAATTAGCCAATGTGTGTGCAAATACACATGTGAACATACAGACAATAGATGGATGGATAGATGTGTGTATGTTTTGTTGCTTCCAGTGCACACTGAAGGTTACTTACAGCTGAACCTGCTGTCAACCATGTGAAGAATGCCGACAAACAAGGCTAGCATTCACTGTAGTGTTTATATACAGCAGGGCTTGCTCTGGTTTTTGCATATACGGGTGTGTGGAGGTATTTTACAACTGTTGCATTACTCAATGCTTTGTCTTAGGGTGAGGTCACACTAGATTTTGCTCCAGTGACTTCCATTCATGCTCAAGTTCAGCAAATTCGCAAAGGCATTTGCCATTGAAAGTATTACAATCTATCTAGTGTAATCACTACTTTACCATGTGATGCTCTAAATATGAACAGTCAATTTTTTTGAAGACAATATTGTCCCAAACTGCCTTTAAGTTTGTGGATGTGGTTCCCATATGTGACTCTGGACCACAAAACTAAAGATTTATACAGCATAAATAAGCTTTCCATTGATGCATGGTTTGTTAGGATAGGACAATATTTGGCTGAGATACAACTATTTGAAAATCGTGAATCTGAGGGTGCAAAAATAGCAAAATATTAAGAAAATCGCCTTTAAAGTTGTCCAAATAAAGTTAGCAATGCATATTACTAATCAGTATGTTTTGATATATATGTTACGGTAGAAAATTTACAAAATACCTTTATTGAACATGATCTTTACTTAATATCCCAATGATTTTTGGCATGATTTTGACCCATACAATGTATTGTTGGCCATTGCTACAAATATACCCATGCTACTTAAGACTGGTTTTGTGGTCCAGGGTCACATATGTGCTTATTTTTGTTGTGTAATTGTCAACCAGCTTGTTTAGGACGTATTTAGAGTTGATGATAGATGATATTGCTGATTTTTATTTTATTTTATCTATATCTGTATCTATATCTTCTAGCCAAGGATGTGTAAGACTTTGTAAATGACAGGCGTTGGAGTTTTGCTGGCACCGTTTCTGCTCATTTGTGTGAATATCAGCCTATTCTATGAAAGCAAGCAGGATTTTGCTTCATTTACATTTGATTTTAATAGTTACGTCAGAGAAAATAGTTACATTGGAGAAAGCCACGAGGTCAACCCAAGAGTCTGGCTGTGAAATTCAACAGCTGTCGTATGCAGGAAACCAGGAAAATATATACGAACGACATATCAGATACTTATAGAACTCTTGAGAACCAGAAAGCAAGCAAGCAAGCAAAAGACAGTCCATTAGCAGGAGACTACAGTAGCGCATTATCTCTCTACTTTCTGTTCAAATGAAATGTGCAAACAAAAGAAGCCCCGGTCCCTCAAGAAGCACAGACACAGAGAAAAAGACGCAGAAAAGAAAGAGAAATGAAGAGGGGGAGGTGGGCAGTGCATTGAGCCAGGGCTCTCATAGCCTGATAAAAATCCCTTTTCAACTCGCCTGTCCATTGTTTGCTTGTGTACCGCACAAAGACCATTAGCTGCAAACGGCAGGTTATGATGAAAAATTAATGAATGCTTTAATCATTATGAAAGGGCCGTATTATTACCGTTCCCTTTCTCTCTGTCTCTCTTCCCGCCCTCCCTCTCTTTTTCACACGCTGCTTCTAGCCGGATCAATCACCCGCTCGCATGTACACGCACATTCATCGAAAGTAGCTCGCGCACGGTGCGCTGGAAACGTAGCTCGGGCTTGTGAAGGAAAAGCAGAAAGGTGGGAGGAAAGGAAATGGGTCAGAAAACAGTAAGAGAAAAGCGAGAGGGGGGCCGTACGCGTCTCACTCCTCGTGTGAAATCGGGAGTGTGTTAGTCAGCGTGTTAGCGGGCCGTTTGCTCACCTGTCCCCCCTCGCTGCTCCACTTCCCCTCAGATAAACAGCCCGAGCTGAGTCGTTTGTTACGAACAGATACCAGCCAAACTTATACTGGGTCAGGCAAGTATGTGTGTGCGCGTGTCTGACCAAGAGCAGAGCGTTTGGCCTTTATAAACGAGCGTCCGAGTCTGTCCCTAATCGACTGGCCTCAATGATACAGCACATCTAGACACAGTTTCTGTATGTACCTGTTACTGCACAAACATTTTCCATTGCTGCAGGTGGGAAAACAGTAGGGTGTCATTATACAGTATAATAATATATACTAATATTTGACAATTACAATCAGAAATATATATAATTTATGATAATATATAGCACTCGGCAAAGTAATAAACATTTATTTTTTAGTATTATTTATTTAATGTAAAATATACATATATATGGGACATTCTACAGAACTGGTTCAAAGTCAAAGTTTGAGACATCTTGAAAAAAAAATTGTATGTATGCAAATTATAATATCCAAGGGACATGTTTCTAGTAGTTGTGCAGTCAATTCTCATATTGTATTTTCAGAAAGTTTTGGAATATTTGCTCTCTCCCTAAATTTGTCACTACCGAAACAGTAATATACAATTTAATAAGAAGTGTAATTTTAAATTATTACGATTTTCCTTATATAAATATATTTATTTCTATTTTATAAAAACTTTTTCAGAGGTAAATCAATAACAGCTACATTTTTAACAATATTTCAAGTGTGATTTACGAGATTTGTTGTATTTTGAATCCAATTTTTCTTTGTAAAAGGCAAAACATTACTGATTTCAAACTTAAGGATTCATTAGTTTGAATATACACTGAACCTGAAGATGTCACTACCGAAACTTAACAAAATGTTTCGGTCGTGACAGTTTCGGTAGTGACAATTTTATGGGATAACACCCAAAAAACATAGATGTTACTACCGAAACTTCACCAGTATGTTGTAACAGTAGTGACAATTTTATGGGATATTGCCAAAAAAAAAAAAACGAAGTTGTCACTACCAAAACTTCACCAAATGTTTCGGTTGTGACAATTTTATGGAATAACACCTAAAAAACAAAGATGTTACTACCGAAGCTTCACCAATATGTTGTTACAGTAGTTATGGTAGTGTCTTCACCAGATGTTTGGTAGTGACTGTTTCGGTAGTGACAATTTTATGGGATATCACCTAAAAAAACCAAATATGTCACTACTGAAACTTCACCAAATGTGATACAAATATTTCCTGATCATAAATGTAGAGGTGTAGTTAAAATCAGTCTCAGCCAATGGACCAAATAAAAATGGTCAAATATCAGGCAGTTGACCGATATATCTATCTTTTAGTCACCTTTTTCATTTCAAGCCTCTTCTGCTGATTTCTCTGTATGTGCGTGGCAGTATATTTCAGAACTGCAGCAAGAACAGCTTCCTGCAGCGTGTGTGTGGTGTGTCAGGCGGCAGCGTGCTGGAGTGTGTGTGTGTGTGTGTGTGTGTGTGTGTGTGTGTGTGTGTGTGTGTGTGTGTGTGTGTGTGTGTGTGTTATTAGCTTTAGTAATGGAAAGAGGGCAGGAGGGCTGTCAGGGGTTCAGAGGGAGCACAGTGTCTCTCTCAGGAGTCTGGACAGCAAACACACACACACACACACACACACACACACACACAGAGAGCACTTCCTGTGTCATCCATCCACATACAAACACACTCTTAAAGACAGCTATACTGCAAATGAACTTCATCCTCATCGTGAACTACTCCAAGTCTTTGAGAAGCCACCTTCTTTGATGGTATGATCGCGCTCCTCCCCCCCCCCCCCCCCCCAGCTCTCTGTGGAGGAGATGTAGTCCTCACTAGTGCTTGGCAGTCTGTGTTATGTGGGGCACAGATGTTCAGGGTCTCCTGAGTGTCCACGTGTGTGTGTGTGTGTGTGTGTGTGTGTGTGTGTGTGTGTGTGTGTGTGTGTGTGTGTGCGAGTGTATGTGTTTGTCAGCCTTGGCGCTGGGCTGAGCTTGATTCATGGTCAGGGCCAAGCTTTGGTTCCCTGAGCACTGAACCTCTCACACACACACACACACACACACACACACACACACACACACACACACACACACTATAACTGACCCCAAACACACATATCACACAGTTATGCACGGTTCTTCAGCAGTTTGCTGTATCAGATCAGATCGAACAAGAAAAACTACCAAAGGACTTCAACATGCAGCTGTACAGAGACAAATTCAGGCACACAGAGTGCGAGGAGGGCATGCTACGAGCGCTGAGAGCGTCTGTGAGCGAAGAGGCAGAGCGTGGGAGAGAGAACAACTTCCATATGCAATTTCCAGCATTTGGTAGTAATTAGTTAGATGTATAAATTAACATTAGGAGGAAGGTTTTCACTGGAGTTGTTTGTCATTATCTTTCCCTCGCGCTCTGAAAAACAAGGGTTTAGTTAGAGACCAAAGACAGAAAAAGAGAGAACGGAGAGCAACACAAAACAAAATATGGATCCGTAGAGGTTTTGAAAGAGAGATATTGTTGTCAGAGGTGTAACCTGGAGAAAAGTAGTAGGTGATAAATCAGCATAAATCTATGAAAGAAAGTTGTTTTAGTCTCATTTCTCTCTTTTGCTCTAGTTTTCTTAACATTAGTGCTTGAAAAGTGTTTTTAAGTTTATAATTGACAGCATAATAACAAAGTCAGACCTCAAAACATGAGTTTTCATAATGCCCTCATCAAATACTTTTTATTTTCTTAGTTATTTTCGTTTACTGTACTGTAAACTACCAGTCAAAAGTTTTTGAACAGTAAGCCTGCATTTATTTGATTTAAAATACAGCAAAAACATTTTTTACTATTTGAATATATTTTAAAATGTAATTTATTTCTGTGATTTTAAAGCTGAATATTTAGTATCATTACTCCAGTCACATGATCCTTCAGAAAGTAAAATTCTGATTATATAGTGTATAATTTTACAAAATGAAGGATCATGTGACACTGAAGACTGGAGTAATGATGCTCAAAATATATTTTTGCTGTACTTTGGATCAAATAAATGCAGGCTTCGTTAGCAAAAGAGATTAATTTAAAAAAACATTAAAAACCTTCCTGTTCAAAAACTTTTGACTGGTAGTGTATGTCATTGATTGTCTCATATTTTTATGTCTGCTAAAGATTTTTAGGAGAAAAAAAGAAAAAATCTAACTCAAAGTTGATATTAATAAGTCTCCTGAGTTCTCACTAAAAAGTTCCTTTAGACAGTTTTGTTTATAGAAAAAAAGAAAGAAAATGATGCAATCCAACCTAACAGACAAACAGACGCCTTCTGAATGAAGTTTCGCTTCTGACTCTGACCGAATCTCGCAACAAAACAGAAGCTATTCTAACTCGCAGCCATTATCACGCTAGAGATTTTTCTCAGTAGCTCCGTCAGTCTTTACTGGGAAAAGCACAAGATGCCTCCCTTTTTTTCCGAGTAGACGATTGCATGCCTGTTTATTTGTCTCCGGCTGAATCCAAGTCAGTGTACTTTCCTTTGAGGTTGGCAAAACAGCTGAAGACATGAGAGTTAACGGGACCCTATTGTGAGCGAGCCATTGTTCCAGCATATGAAAGGCACATTCAAGTCAGTTGTATTGAATTGTTTGGGTCTGCCTTTCAGTTTGTATTCTTCTGCTGCCTTGCACAAGACAATCAATAGGGATGAGCCTTCTCACTGGATGGGTGATATTAGAGCTGAATGCCGCTTACTGGATGGGAAAAGCTGTCTGAGGACACACACACACACACACACACACACACACACGCATTTAGAGCTTTTGGCATAACAGCACTGTGGTCTTTTTTACTTTAAGTGTGGGCTTCGGATTAGAGACTTGGAGATGGACGTCTTTGTGCATTACTTATGTGTGTGTGCGATTGTGATTGTGTGTCCAAAGTTTTGTTATTGACCTCCTGGTGTGGCATTAAGAAAGGCACAAAAGCCGGAGGTTCATGAATTAGACTGTGGCTCCATAGCAGGGCCATTATAGAGCTGACTGTTCCATAGCCACACCATTGTGGCTCAAGACTTGGACAGTTGCACACAGCCGTCATTGACGTGCATGAATTGGAAATGCTCCTGAGCCGTGATGGTTGAATGCAGAGTCTGAACATGAGGAATCCATATATTAGCAGCTCCGTTTGCCTGGCTAGATTTAATGATGTGCCTGTGAATTGCATAATATGAATATTACTTATGGAGACGTGTAGATGATGACTGATTTCGTGAGACGTCGAAGAACGCATACGCATTTGGGCAGCCGTCTGAGAAAATAATCAGTTTGCGCAAATAAAGTGAGTTCTTCACCGTTTGTTTAGTTGTTAAACCTATGAAGCTCTCAGACGTCGAGCAGTTGCGTGATTCTTATGCTAATTTGCAGAGCACACCCATATCTATTAACATGCTAATTTTATTTTGTGTGTGTTGGCATTTTTGAAGCTAATGCTAAATAATGGAATACAATATCCCATGAATATTCATGGCAACTTTTAAAAACTGAGCGAGCTCTATAAAATATCACTCTCCCCTCTCTTTGATCATGCTTTAGTGGATAGAGAGCTTTCTGAAAGTCCATCACAGCGCTTTTTCTTTTTTCCTCAATTGCACTGGTGACTTTTTTTGAATCGCTGTGTGTGTGATTTCTGTAAAGGGAATCGAGGCAAGAGGAAATATGGCAATAGCAGGCATATGCGTACGGTTGAACCGCTCGCTTTTGGCATGCTGTTGCATTGTGGGTAATTGCGGGTCAGTGGTTTTGGTTATTCTGATGTGGCGGTAGAGGCCTTTCACATGGCTCGCATCAACTCGCAAATCTCTTCTTCATATTCATTACACGCCCTGTAAATCTAAATCTAAATCCATTCTCTCCTTTTCTGACACACATACGTGCACTCGCTTGAGCCTCGGCAGGGTTAAAAAGGGATATGTAAAGTAAATTACAAAGCAGATTTAGGTGTATTTGCTTGGGTTGGAGTAGATCAGAACAAACAGTGGATGTGCACAGGCCAAATGTCAGGGGCCGCGTACACACTCGCTTAACCACACGCAACATGTGGAGAGGGCACACACTTGCACAGAAGTCTTCGGTAAAGGTAAACACACAGAAGTCAGTCTGTCTGGACATTTTGCAGTTGACGTTTGAATTTATGCCAGAAACAAGTATGCAAACTTTATTGGCTAACGTCTTGTTGTGAACACCTTACATGCTGATTTCTTTGGTCAACTCAATTATGCAGGAAACTATTAAGAAAAGTATAGTGTTTGGAAATATCATGAATGGAAACACCAATGCTATATACTAGGGTTAAGCGTTTAGGTTTGGAGTTAGCATCTGTTTCATCATTGTATAGGCAAAATTCTGTCATTAATTACTCACCCTTATGTCGTTCCAAACCCATAAGACCCATTTGTTTTCGTTCATCTTCAAAACATAGATTAAGATATTTTTGATAAAATCCATTAGCGTTCTGACTCCTGCCTCAGCAACACCAAAGAAATTGTTAAAGGAAAACTCCACGAAATAGGCTCATTCTCCAACTCCCCCGAGTTAATACGTTGAGTTTTACCGTTTTGAAATCCATTCAGCCGTTCTCCTGTTCTGGCGATATCACTTTTAGCATAGCTTAGCATAGATCATTGAATCCTATTAGACCAATAGCATCACATTCAAAAATGACCAACGAGTTTCCATATTTGTCCTATTTAAAACTTGACTCTTCGGTAGTTATATCGTGTACTAAGACCGGTGGAAATGCAAAGCTTCAATTTTCTAGGCTGATAAGATTAGGAACTACACTTCCATTCCGGCGTAATAGTCAAGGAAGTTTGCTGCCGTAATAAGGCTGAAGCAGGAGCAGTAATACCACGCAGCACATGTGCAAATGCTAAACTAGCTGGGAACTCATTTCTGATAATACTCCGCCTGCTTCAGCCATATTACGGCAGCAGACTTCCTTGACTATTACGCCGGAATGGAAGTGTAGTTCCTAATCTTATCGGCCTAGAAACTCGCAGCTTTGCATTTCCACCGGTCTTAGTACACGATATAACTACAGAAGAGTCAAGTTTTAAATACAACAAATATGGAAACTCGTTGGTCATTTTTGAACGCGATGCTATTGGTCTAATAGGATTCAATGATCTATGTTAAGCTATGCTAAAAGTGATATCGCCAGAACAGAAGAACGGCTGAATGGATTTCAAAACGGTAAAAATCAACTTATTAACTCCTTTAAATAAATCTGTTATGTTTGTTCTCTATGCGCACAAAAAAGGTATTCTCGTAGCTTCATAACATTATGGTGGAACCACTGTCACATGGACTATTTTAACAATGTCCTTACTACCTTTCTGGGCTTTGAACGTGCCAGTCGTGTTGCTGTCTATGCAGAAAGCTCTCAGATTTCACAAAAAAATCTTAATTCGTATACCAAAGTTAAACAAAGGTCTTACAGGTTTGAAACGACATGAGGGTGTGAAATCAATGACAGAACTCTATTCTGTAGCTCTGCCTGACAGTACCTTACCAATTCTTGCTATTGTGCCCCTTGTGGCGATACTAAGAATGAACTTGCGTTTGTGTTCATATGCTTGAGTAAACCGTAAAGTCAGATCTTTTTGTCTGTCTCGTGATGTACAAAAAAAAAAGAGGGCAGGGACTTGGTTCTATCGGTCAATTTTTGATTGAAGAGGCAGATCTACAATCAAACCAAAATAATAATTATTTTTTTAATAATCAACAGTTAATTAAATTATTGACACCAGAAACATTTTTTGATATTTTTTTACTAGTGGGTGCAGGGCACTATAGTTAATTTATGTAAGTGAGGATAGCCAAAAAAAAATCTTCATACAGTGGACTACCAGTAAAATTGATACAAATTTGGGACAACTATTGAGGTTTGTGTAAATATTGTCATATTAAAAGTTTTCTGAATATTTGGTTGATTGTAATCTATTACATACCTTTCATTATCAAGATGAATTTGACAGTTTTGAGTTCTTGTCACGTTTTATTACCATTTTCTAAACTAAAGCGAATAAACTGATAATGTGAGAAATGTTAAAAGTGTCTGAATAAATTTTGGTTTCACTGTAGGTGAAATCCATTTCATGTCGACTTTAATGTGAGGACCGGCTAAGATCTTCCCCTGGGGATTGTAAACACAATATACACTCAATTATTGACTCTCCATCCCATACCGCACACTCCATACACCCCCTCCACTTCCTGGTTTTGAGCGTATGGGACTGAAGGCCGGTAGTGGACAGCAGTGAGTGAATGAAGCTCCGGTAGGGGGTCTTTGAACACGAGGGGGAAGCTCAGAATTAACCCCAGCAGTCCTGCGGTCAGACAGCGCACTTTGAAACGAAGCAATCTGTCTCCGCTGAGCGGCCCTAGGTCAGCACCCTTCGGCCCGCCAGAAAATAGGCCCTTTATTTAAGCCAGATGTTCAGAAACAAGCAAGGCGGATCCCAATCCTCCCTCTTTCCCTTCATGTGTGTGTGTCTCTTTCTGCCTTGCTTTGCTTTTGGACTCCTTCCTATTCCGCCACTGTATTTTTTTTTTTTTTGATCCCTCCCTCCGCCCCTTCTCCTGTCCCATGGTGGCGGAGCACCCAGCTCACTTCTCTGGGAGAGAGAGAGAGAGCTCTAGCCTGGCTGTACGCCCGAGCCTGATCCCCTGCCTGGACGTGGGGACCGCTGGAAGACTGAACAGGTGTTCTCCACTTTTTGATTTCAGTGCATTTGAATTAATCCTGTCAGCTCAGCTGTTAAAACAACTGTCACCCCCAGCTGCTAGTCATTTTAGGCTGGATCTGACACACTCCGCCAGTCTACGGCAGTCGCCGATGACATACACACACTCTCACCGTCTGTTCCCTGGCCCATTGTCACGGCCACAAAGCGTTCTGCGCACGCACGTACATATCCAGATGCATACGCACAAAGGAAACACCTCGGTACATCAGCATAGAAAAAACATTGTTTATGATATAAAGAACTTAGAAACTGATTTATGCTTTGAAAGCAGCTTTGTAACACAGATTATGTGATCTATACATCAGCTGACCTTGATCATTTCACAAATGCATTTATATATTTACCTAAATGAAAATGACCATTACTATAAGCAAATGTAATTGTGTACATGTAAATGCGGTTGTATTTTGATTTAAATGCATTTCTGAATCTACCTTTTAGGGTGTCTACAAAAGGTGTTTTTTTCAGGTTTAGCTCAGGTTCAGTCTCTGTCTCGAAAACTATACCAATATCTTATGTATATATATAATTATTGGCATCTGAATGCTAAACCTCCTCTTCCTATGTTCTCTTCACCTTTTCTCGTCGTCTCGCCCTCCTCTCCTCAGAGGTGCTGTGTTTCAAAAAGTGTTGTTCCTGTCGTTCATTTGGATCCTTGTCAACCTCCTTTTCTTTCATCCGGATTCACATAGCCCTCAGTTAGGTTACACATTCTGGCAAATCTTTCTCACACATTTAAATATCTGTTTACTTCTTTTTAATGCCAAGAGCACAGAAAAACGCAGTGGGTTAATACTGGTGATGATTGAAATGGTTGATCGAGGGAGTGTTCAGAAACTTGGGCTGGTTAGTTTTTCCATGCCTTCTCTTTTTCATGCATTACAAGTCGAGAGGGAATACATGTGTTTCTCCCCAAAAAAAAAAAAAAAAAATTCAGGTGTGTGAGGAAACGTAGGATTCATTAGCTTCATTTAGGACCAGCGCTCCAACCTAAGTGTGTCAGGTTTTCGCCGTTTTTAAGTGATGAATTCTCTTTCAGAGGGCTGGGCCACGTGCTAATCTCCTTGTAAGGCTGTTCTCACCTTTGAGAGAGAAAGAGATAGATGGAACGGAGAGCACAAGTCAGCGTTCTTGCACAATAGAATGCATAGTTTGTCATGTGTTTGGTGTATTTGCTTACAGGCTTGTGACGTTTCGGGGACTTTGGACCCCGGTGTGCACACACCGGCAAGAGTACAGAGGGAAGCCGTGGATTTAGCCCCCACTTCTCTGTTGTTTATGCACAGATAAACCTCTCTGTAGTTCTTTGTTTTTGTGCATTACAGTAGTCTTTCTCAACCTTTTTTGTCTTGTGTCTCCCGACTGGCCCATATTTATCAATCGATGATATTCCTCTCAAACTGAAGAAACAATTTGAGGAACACGCACTGCTTTATAATGGTTCATTTGGAATAAGAAAGTTATATTACTGTGGATGCAAGGTATATACATATACACTAATATTTAGAATAAAATGTAAGATTTTGTTTAGTTTTTGAAAGAAGTCTCTTATGCTCACCAAAAAGCAGGATTTATTATATTAAAACCAGTAAAAACCAGCAATTTATTATTATCATTTTTTTTTTCAAAATACACTACCAGTCAAAAGATTTGGAACTGTAAGATTTGTATGTTTTTTTAACCAAGCCTGCATTTATTTCATCTTAAGTACAGCAAAAACAGTACAATTTTGAACAGAGTGGACTTTTTCAGGTTTCTTTGATGAATAGAAAGTTCAGCAGCATGTATCTGAAATAGAAATCTTTGGTAACATTATAAATATTTATTTTCATCACTTTTAATCAATTTGAAGCACCCTAAAAAATAAAAAAAATGGAATTTTAGAATGAATTCTAAAGGATCATGTAACACTGAAGACTAGAGTAATAATGTTGAAAATGTAGCTTTGATCACAGAAATAAATGAAATTTTAAAATATATTCAAATAGAAGCAGTTATATTAAATGGTAAAAATATTTCACAATATTAGCTTTTGCTGTATTTTGGATCAGATAAATGCAGGCTTGGTGAACAGTAGAAAGTTCTTTAAAAAATCCTACTGTTCACAAACTTTTGACTGGTAGTGTAAGTTAAAGTAATTTATTCCTGTGATGGTAAAACTTCATTTTTCCTTAAGTCTTACTTGTCACATAATTCTTCAGAAATTTTAAAATAGCTGACTTGGTGCTCATGACACATTTATTATAATTATCATTATTAAAAATAGTGCTGGTTAATATTTTTGTGGAAACCATGATACATTTTTTTCCAGAATCCTTTGATGAATTGAAAGGTCAGAAGAACAGCATGTATATGTAAAAGAAGTCTTTTTGCAACATTCTAAATGTCTTTCCTATAAGGTGTCATTTGCTAACATTAGTTAATGTTTAAAATAGCATGAACGAACAATGAACAATACATTTATTATATTATTTATTAATCCTTGTTAATGTTAGTAAATAAAAATACAGTTGTTCATTGTTAGTTCACAGTGCATTAACTAATGTTAACAAACTAAATTTGTGATTTTAATAATGCATTAGTAAATGCTGAAATGAACTAAGATTAATATTGTGAAGTGTTACCTTTTTTATAATTATGCTTTTAATTATTTAAAATTTTTTAGACAAGGCAAATTCCATATCTATCCCAGTATCCCCTGGTTGAAAATTACTGCATTAAGAGTGTGTTTTTGTTTATACGACACTGGGTACATTTTGGTTCTTCTAACAGATGGGACAGTGTGTATATTTGTAACTATATTTGTGTGCCGTGTTCCAGTGCATTTAATATGTTAACATTATTAAGAGTGCACTGTACAGTCCAGCACAGTACGGGTTTAAATAAACCAATTAAGATGAAACAGGCCGCTTTGTGTTGTCCCATACCCCTGCTGCTGACTAACCAATGGAAATATAGCTTATAAGTGGGGCATTATTCCCATGACCAACCTTATCAAGCAATCAAAGATTTAACTTGAAAGCATGTGAATTTATCACCGTCCCCCACCCTGTCCACCTCCCCTCTTCCTGTCCTAGAGAAGAATCGAGTCAAGGGATATGCCGGGTGGAGGGCGCAGGGGTCTGACTGGCTTTGGCCGGGCATGGGCAGCTTCTTAGGAGCTGTTAACAATCACCTAATGGCTCTCACATGGCTACCAGTATCTGGGAGCAATGGAGCCCACACAATGCCAGCCATTCTTACAGCCAGAGCATTTTAACCGCCCCAGGCACCCAGAGACAACAGCAACGATTAAATCCGGGGGGAAAAACATGCCTTTAGATTCCCTACTTCCTGTTTGCGCAGGTCATATTCCATGCTTAGTGCTAAATACAAGTCCGTGCCTCATGAGAAAAAAAAGGCTGTTTGTGAATACTTCACAAATTCAGAAATGGAAAAACAATGTTAAGACAGAGGAAGTGAATTGTAATATGAGTAATAACGGTTTTCATCTGCCACGGGCAGTTTGTTATGACAAGAGGTTAAAATGGAGACTTCTGAGTGAGTGGGCCTGTCTTTTGTGTGTGTATGTGTGTGTGTTTTATTTTTTATTTGCCTCCAAAATGCAAAGCAGCATTATCATGTCAGCATAGTCTGCCTGTGTGTGTGACAGGCCTATGACAGCTGCTTTCTGAAAGCCACAGTACACTTCAACGTGACATACAGCAATTGTGATTTTAACAGACACCGCGGCCTCTGCCGTGCGCTCTGACAAATTTTATATATTTATTTCATTACTTATTTATTTATTTTCAACCATGCTTGTCAATATGCTTCAGACTGTGTGATGCAGGATTTGCGAGAGCAAGTGTACGAGTGTGTCTGTTGCCTCAGTCCAAAGCTTTTTTTTTTTTTTTTTTTTTTTTTTGCTGCTATCCCACAGTTAATGCATCAGAGACTCGGACGAACACGTTGTATTCTTTTGTTGTCATTTTAAAGTGATGTAATGAAAGCGGGTGGCGGCAGGGCCCCGGGGCTATGACAGCTCTCTGCTGACTGGGCTGCGCGCGAGACGCGCTGAAGAGGGGTTATTGCCACGAGACAGATTGAAAGTGTCATTTTCCATTATAGAGCACACGGAGGAAGCACAAATATGCCCTGGCCTACTTTAACAGGATGCCTTTGACAAGAGAAATGTGTGTGCTTGGAGGAGAGGGGAGCCCTGAGCCCAGCTTAACCCTTTCTTCTGACACCACGACACAGATGATCCACTAATAACGCAATCATTTAGTTACCTTCTAACTAAACATATAGAAGCATCATTGCATGCTATATTTCAGACTCAAGTGTCTGCAAACATCATATGGAATTCTTTTCTGCTATTTAACAGTCAGGCTCAACATTAAGCCGCATATGGAAGATAAACGAGGCTTATTTTATCACTATGTGTGCATGTTAATTAATTTCTACATGTATGTGGAATGGCATATATGTGTGCGTGCTTGTGTATGTGTGTGCGTATCAGTAGCGTGGCTGATACTCAGATGTACGGCAGCCAGATTTGAAGTCTTGGACGTCCTCAGAGAACGTCTTAATTTTCTCAGACTTTCTCACACGTCGTGATGGTTTTGCTCACATTCTTCTTCACAATGTCATGCCCTCCACGCAGTTATTTCAATCTGGCAGTGTAAATTTGGCACCGCGCGAGAGGTGCCAGAATAAATTTGGCGGGAGTTTTGGTTCAAATCAAATTGGACATAAGCACCCACAACACCATCTGTCAGAGAAGGATTGCAGATATGTGAAGGGCACAATTCCGTCAGAGATAAACGACTTTTTCAATTTGTAAATCTCACCCTGCAACTTTAGTTGGGAATTATTTTCTATTAATTTATGGGAAATTGATTTATCGTCATCTAAGTGAGGACTAGAGCTGGAGAGCACACTTTGCAGCACTCGTGGGACTTCGTTTGTATCACGCTGCGGAGCATACTGTAAATGTAGTTCACACTGTAGTTTACACTTAAATTTGTTCAGCTTGTATTTCATTAATAATGTTTTGATTATGAACAGTTCAAATGAGGAATAACTATATATAGTTGTGTTTACCTATGATGTCATTGTTCCCAGAACAAAATGTCTTTTTTACTGTCCAAAGGAAAAAAAAAAAAAAACAAACAGTACAGATTGAGAACAAACAGAGTATTTTTCTAGCCAAGGTGTTGTTCTTGTTATATTTTGTATTAGAAAATTGTCCCTGTTGCCCTGGTGACTGCTTTGAATGTAAAGGGTGTTTAACATCTTGACCTTTAACTTCAGCTTTGCTCTTTCCGTTGACTCCGCACGCTTTACATGATACGACTTCACACAAACTCTCACCTTATCTCACTCCATCGCGCTCTGTCCCTCCACGTTTCTCTTTTTTTTCTTCTTCTTTCTGCTTGTGTCACCTCTCTAAGACAGGAACGTTTTTTGAGGGAAAAGAAGAAAGAAGACATTCTCTGTGTGTGTGTGTGTGTGTGTGTGAGAATGTTTGTACAGAGTGTTGCTAAGCGTTGCCTTTTCCTCCATCAGCACACATAATTGGGACTTTTAGCTTGAATGGCGGCTTTTGATGAGAGATTTGGTCCGATTTTTTTCATTTCTAAACTCACAGTCTCGCAGTGTCTGCCACGGCGGGAAAAAACACAAGCGACCGCCGATGTTTGAACGTCCTTTAGAAAGAATTTTCAACACGGTCTCTGGGCAAATAACAGCCGTACATAAATTGATCATCAAGGGTGATTATAATCATCTTTTCATTTGACAGGGGAATTCAGGAGCAGAGTTTGCAGAACGTGTTTGTTTCTGCATTGAACTATTTGAAATCTCATGAACTTTTTTTAAAAACACACACACACACACACACACACACAGACACTCTAAATGACTACTGATGTGGGCCGCATTAATTGATTACAGTGTTTTACTCACAAAGGCAGTTTTTAATTACTAGTTTGGTGACTGAAACCCATCTGCGGGTGTTTGTATTCACTCCTCACAAAGATCTAAGCGCAGCTGGACTCCCGTGTGTGCGCGCGTCTCGCGTCGGACATATATACGGCGCTGAATTCGAAGTGTGTGACGATCCTTTCTGTCCAACCTTAGATAAACTAGCTGGGTGCTTGTATAATTGGTTATTCAATCCTGACCTCTGTGGCGACTGGGAGCTGCTGCAGCGTGTTGCTTTCTGCCAAGAGCAGTCAATGTGGAGCCTGTTCTGCTGCTGCGTGCTGGGCCAGGCCCGAGCCAGGGCCTTTCCTGTGAGCCCTCCCCACCCGCGTGAAGCTGGCGCTGGGACACTGGCCCTTTTGTTGTCCACCGTGGGCCTGGCTCTCCTTGTCTCATTCCCCCTCCGTCTCCCCGCTTTTCTCCACTCCTCCAAAACCAACCCCCGCCCCCTCTTTCTTTTCCGAACAAAACATCTCATTGGCTTTGCAAATATGAGATAATTGGAAAAATGGAGTTGGCCGGGCTGAGTCAGAGCGTTTTGGGCAAAAAATAGCATCGCAACAGCGAGGCATAGAGAAACAGAGAGTGAGTGATGAAATTGTTTGTGAAGTACGGAGCCCGGGCCGCCCTAGGTTGGACCGCGGTGTGTGAAGAATGAAAGTGCGCTCGGCGGTGGCACATCTTGAGCAGTTCTTCCACGCTTTTGGGCCAGGTGGTCGGACATCTTGGCTACAGCTCTGCCCAGCTGCTGGAGTCCTCTGGAGCCAATGAACTTTAATAATGCCCCATAATTCACCTATTATTGTCAGATTAACTTCTCCTCTCCCATGCTGGCATGGCTGGTGTGGTGTTTGGTGAGTTTGTGATCTCATATTGAGTTTACAGATGAGTGTGTGCAACTGACGTGCTTGTTTGTCAGATCTGTCTGCCGAACATCCTGTTCTAGACACAACCAGAGACATATGACTAGGGATGGATCGGGATTCTTGCCTAGTCAAGGGGTTTCCACACTTGGGTCCAATATTATTCAAATTCTAATCACTAAATATAATTTTATATATTTCTAAAACTTGCTTAGGAGCAATATTTCAGATTTCAGGCATTACAAGGAAACATTCTCTTTCAATCATGTCATGTCTAATTGAAATACGTCTTGGCACAGTCGCTCCTTTATTCATACACACCCTTGCTGTGTGTTTTTCCAAGAGTCACACTGTGCTCTTTCCGTTGTGCCCCTTAGACAGTGCTGGTCCCACCAAAAATGTGCTCCCCACCTCGTAAGGGCGCATACGCAGGGTTCCACCCAGCTGCCACAAACAAGACCCCTTTACACTAATGCATGCAAGCTGTGCTTGCTGTATTGGGAATATACTAATGGAACCAATCCCAAAGTTTCTGCCCTCTCAATTCATTCTCTCTTTGTCTGTATGCAGATAACATATTCACATAGCAAATACTGGATTCAAACCTGGAGTTAATATGTTTATCTTTTATCTTTATAAATAAATATGAATCTTTATTATTAGTATACTTACTCAAAAGTGGCAGGTTAGAGTCTATTCTCGCATTTTGTAATTCCAGCATATGTTGAAGTGTCATATTTTGTATTGAAAAAACTAAAAGCAACATCACAGGCTGAAGTGAGAGGTGCTTCTATCAAAGGCCCTCACAAAAGGGCGCCGCAACAGTCCTTTTCTTCCTAAACCATGAGAGAGTATGAAGAACGAGATCAAGACAGGGGAGCTGCCATGAAAGACAGATACATCAGCATATCTGCTTCCTTCTCCGTCCATTTTGCAGTAAACGATTGCGCAGATCCCCGCTGCGGGCTGTCACATAAAAGAGGTCTTTCTATTTTTATTAATAGTTAAAGTGAAGGAGCTGTCAGCAGGGACAATAGCGGCCATGTTAATAAATAAAAATAATAACTATTACAGTGCCGTGGTGAGGGAGAGGGAGAAAGTGGCATACTTAGACAGAGAGAGAGAGAGAGAGCAGGCAGGGGGGATAGACGGAGTGGCCATTTGTTGAAACCTTTCGCTTGTCAAAGCTCTCGGGCTTAAAAGCCTCTGTCATTGTTACGCACAGATGCCAGAATAGAGGAAAGAGAGTGAGAGAGAGAGAGAGAGAGAGAGCCGAGGGCTAATAACACCTGTTGGGGTGACAGTGAGACAGCTGTCAGTAGAAACAGCAGCAGTGAAGGTGATTGGCTGAGCGGTGAGGGAGTGTGTCCATAAACCAAAGACGACTGTGTCTTTAACAGGCCTGAAACTGTCAAACTCTGAAGTCCAGAGGCGAGGAACGCAGAGGATATTCAGAAATGCTCAAGAGACAAGAATGCGCTAAACTTTAAATTGCAGACATGCCACTGAGGAAGTTTGACCGCTAATCAGACATTAAATATTTGGCAAGTCTTCTTCTGTTTGGCAAGTCTTTGAGTGTAAGTGTGTGCCGCCCACCTGGGGCCTGTACAGTCTATCAGTCGCAAAGACACAGGTTAGTGCTCAGCGTTTTAACTCCAGCTGAATTGGTAATGGTGCCACCTGGTGTTTTTACTTTGGTGGAGAAGTGTTTAGAGATGTGAATTTTCATATTCCGAAGGGTTTAGTGGTTACGATTTAAATGAGATGTTATTTCAGGACATGATTTATCATATAAAGTGATACGGTATCAGAATCGCAAGTGTCATGCTTTACTATTTGAGAAGATGAATGGAAAAGTAAAAGAAAATCACAACTGAATGTAGAGTTCATGTGTGTATTTGAAGCTTTTGCTCATGGTTTTGAAGATGCCAATTTTCATATTCATAAGGGTGTAGTGATTAAGATTTAAATGTGACCCTGGACCACAAAACCAGTCATAAGTGTCAATTTTTTTAAATTGAGATTTATACATCATCTAAAAGATTAATGAATAACCTTCCCATTGATGCCCGAGATACAACTATTTGAAAATCTGGAATCTGAGTGTGCAAAAAAAATCTAAATATTGAGAAAATCGCCTTCAAATTTGTCCAAATGAAGTTCTTAGCAATGCATTTTACTAATCAGAAATTAAGTTTTGATATATTTACAGTAGGAAATAACTAAATATCTTCATGGTACATGATCTTCACTTAATATCAAAAGAAAAATCGATTATTTTGACCAATACCATGAATTTTTTGCTATTACTACAAATGTACCGTGCTTACTTTGTGGTCCAGGGTCACAAATGGTTCTGAATACATAAGTTAAGTGCTTTTCAACATACAATTTGTCATACAAAAATACAAAACTTAACCCATGATCTTGCTGTTGCAAGCATCATGCTTTCCTATTTAACCCTCTAGGGTCTGAGGGGGTTTAGGGGCTCTGGAGAAGTTTTGACATGCCTTGCCGTTTTCAGTATCTTAAAAACAATTAATGTCTGCCTAAAGTTTGAGTGTATACAAATAAAAGTAGACCCTTTACAGATTCGAACGATGTATTGCTCTTATATGACCTTGCGATTGCAAGTGTCAAGCTTTACTATTTAAGCAACTAGATGTAGAATGACCAAAAGACATGATAAAAATAAAACCTAAAGGAAAAGGAAATCGCAAGTGAAGTTAAAGTTGTGTGTGTGTTGAAATACCTGCTAAAATAATGACCGCTGTCATTTACCACAAATACACACCTTGTGTTTCTCTTTCACTCTTTGTGTCTCTCTCTTCCTCTCGTTTTGTTTCATATCACAGTTAATTGTTGTGATGGTGATGCTGGTACCGGTGTGTGTGTGTGTGTGTGTGTGTGTGTGTGTGTGTTAGAGAGAAATACAGAGGGGGGTGTTGAGAGTTGTTGTAATTTTCCTCTCTCTCTCTTGTTTGAGACGTCCGTCCTTGGCAGGTTAGTAATTAGCGTGTGGGGTGGAGGGGTTAGCGGGTCCGCGGGGTGTATTAGAAAAACAAAGCGCACAGCCTCGATAATGTGTCCATTGTACCCGGTGCATTAAGAGCCTCTTTGTGTTAGCTGGAGCATAGGGCTAATGATTGGCTAACAGCAGGTGAGGAAGCCGCTCAACTCTCTCTCTCTCTCTGTCTTTCTCTCTCCTTCTCTCTCTCCATCCTCTCTTCCTCCTGCCCTACTGTTGGTGCCATTAGAGAGACGGGCCTTTATTACAGCAAATGGACTTTAAATGAGCTATATTGTGATGTTGCCTGCCTGTGGTAATTCTCTCTCTTTCTCTTTCTCTCTCCCTCTCTCTGTCTCCCCTCCAGAGGCCCCTAGTATTGAGAGGCTGTTGTCTAAGGACTGGAAGGACAAGCTATTGGCCATGGGTTCTGGCAACTTTGGAGAGATTAAAGGTAAAACGAAAGACTTTGTGTCTTCATGTGACCTCAGAGTGTATGCCTGCTGTTGATATACCTGTTGTGTCTCTTTTTAGCGGTACGAAACTAACGTATTCGCCGTTTCCATAAGCGATTGCATTAGAAGAGCTAGTTTTGTGCTTCTAGTTTTAAATAATCACAGTTATAATTGTACATATCAAATGTCAACCTTAGACATCTTCAAGCGTTCCGAAAGCTCAGGTATGCTAATCCACCCAGGGCTAGCCTCTTCTTTGCCGGCCCCGGTTAATGATCTGCCGGGATGACTTGCTAAGCAACAGCCTCGCTCATGTTAGCACGGTTAATGATACATCCTGTTAGGTCACTCAGCCGTAGCGAGAACACACTCCACTGTCACTTTAACAAGCCTCCATACACCTTCCTCGCGCTAGCGGCGTGTTCACGAGGCTAACTCGGGAGTACAGTAAATGTACTTCATTAAGCGGCTCAGAAATATTTAATCAAACGAAGCTTGTTCTCGCTCCTGGAGCAGAAAAGGGAGCGCCATTGATCAAGCCGTCGGTGCGGTAACCCCACTGTGTTGACATTTCAGCAAGAGAGCATCCCCGCCACGACCACCGATGACTAGTGGTTGGAAAGGGCCCTCGCCACTGTCCCCTCTCTGTGTGTGCATACCCTTTAAGATCAGAAATGGGCGCACAAATATGTACAAACAAGTAGGTTGTTTTAAATTAGGCGTTTTGTTTTTTTTTTAAGTATTACACACAGAACTCCCTGATCGCAAATGGTCTGAAGAGAAGAGAAATGTTCACGTTTGGCTTTGCTGACACGTCTTTGAGATGAGAGGGTGTTTTGTTGAGTTTTAAAAAATGGTGGAAGATAGCAAAACTGCTTAAATTGCTTCTAGCAAATTCATTACAAGCTATTTTGCCACTAGCAGATATTTTCCTTGAAATTAAACCAAGGTTGATAGTTGATCTTTACACTTAAAGAGGGTTTTCACATACACTCTTAAAAATAAAGGCTCTTTATTGACATCAATGGATCCATGAAGCACCTTGAACATCTACGGAACCTTTCAAATGCAGAAAAGGTTCTTTATAGTTAGTTTAGATTTTTTTAATTGTTCTTCAAAATGGCTCTTTTAAGAACTGTTCACTGAAAGGTTCTTTGGGGAACCAAAAATGGTACCTGGAGCCTTTATTTTTAAGAGTGCAGAAGAATCATTTTGGGTTCACCAAAGAACCTTTCAGTAAATAGTTCTTAAAAGAGCCATATGTGACCAAAAACCAGCCATAAGTAGCACAGGTTTATTTGTAGCAATAGCCAACAATACATTGTATGGGTCAATTTTATCGTTTTTTCTTTAATGCCAAAAATCATAGGATTAAGTAAAGATCATGTTCCAAGAAGATACTTTGTCAAAACTCAATTTTTGATTTGTAATATGCATTGTTAAGAATTTATTTAGACAACTTTAAATGTGATTTTCTCAATATATAGATTATTTTGCACCCTTAGATTCCAGATTTTCAGACAAATATTATCCTGTGTTAACAAACCATGCGTAGAAAGTTTATTTATTCAGCTTTTAGTTAATGTATAAATCTCAATTTCAAAAAAACTGACCCTTATGACTGGTTTTGTGGTCCAGGGTCACATGAAGAAACTTTCATCCAATGGAAAGATTCCATGAATGTAAATTATTTCATGGAACTACAGATGCCAATACAGAATCCTTATGGTTGGATGGGTGCTGCATTGTTATATGGTGATACAGAAATATATCATTTGTTTTCACACAACTTGAACAGCATTCAGAAGCAGATCTATGCATTTAATAGAACAGATGTGTTGTACTTCATGAAGTCGACTAAATATATTGTACAGTAAAGAACCACGTTAACCACATAGGATATGATTACAGAGCGAAAGAGACAGAATGAGAGAAGAAAAGATGGAAAGAAAAGTGGTAATGGACAATAAGAGCCTCGGGCTAAGCTCCTTCTCTCCTTCTCTCCCTCATGTAACACAGCACTGTGCTGCTTTAGGGATTTATCTTTTAAGCCCAGTCATTAATTAGCAGTGAGAGCTGCTTGACAGGTATTACATTGTTACAAATTGGTTAATTACTGTGGTTTGTGACATGAGGCAAGGCAGTAAAGGCAGCCTTAGGATGTTTAGAGAGAGAGGAAACCACTTATTGATCCAAAGCTGAACTTTCAGTAGGCGAGGTAAAAAGCCTTCGGTTGTGATTGATGAGGCTGGTGTGTTTTCTTATGTGTGTGTATAAACACCTTCTGTCAACTCTAGTCTTAGGGCATCTAGAGTATATTGTGTCAGAGGTCCGTTCACATTTTAATGAGTGAATCTTACTAACTGCACTAGGAACGTGCAAATGCTTCTAGAATAAACTGGTTGGTAGTCAGACTGAATGACTAGTTGGTAAACCCTACAGTATATAATAATGCTGAGTTTTTTTCTTTTACTTGGTCAAAAACAGCTAGACTATGGAAGTCGGTTTCCGTCACTGAATAAAACATTTTTAAAAAAAGGGAATTGAGGCTTTTTATATCACAATTGCGTGATACACACTTGCAATTCTGACTTTTTTTCCTCAGAATTGTGATATAAACTTGTAATTCTAAAAAATAAAGTCAGAATTACATGATAGAAACTCAGAGAATTTAGATATAAACTCGCAAATCTGAAAACAAAATTGTGTAATATAAACTCGAAATTGCGAGTTATAAAGTCAGAATTGTGAGACAAACTCACAATTCTGAAAAATAAAGTCTTTATATAACACAATTGTGCATTTATAATAATTTTTTTTTCTGAGATAAAAAGTCAGAATTACAAGTTTATATCTCGTAATTACGATTTTTTTTTCTCATAAATTACTAATTTATATCTCGCAATTCTGACTTTATAACGATTCTGAGAACATATAAGTCGTTTTCCCCCCTCAAAATTGGACTTTATAACTCCCAGTTGCGAGTTTATCTATTTTTGAGAAAAAAGTCAGAATTGTGAAAAACAAACTTGCAATTGCGAGTAAAAGTTTCTACCAATTGTGAGTTTATATCACACAGTTCTGACTTTATAACTCACAATTTGCGAGTTTATATCTCACAATTCTGACTTTTTTCTTGCAGTTCTGACATTTTTCTCAGAATTGTATGTTTGGATCATGCAATTATGAGAAAAAATGCCACTATAGTGCAGGGGCCCAGTTAAAGCAACACAAAGGAGTTTTTTTTTACCTTAAAATAATGTTTCCGAACTCATGTCAGTGGTTCATCAACTCATAACAGGGTGAAACAGCACTTTCGTATTCGCTTTGTGACCCTCTGTTGGCCATAACAGCACTATGTAAGTTTGGGTCGTCGGGTCGTGGTTTTGTAGTTCAAATGAGACTACAAATGCGACTTGCTTTACGGAAAAAAAAAATAGCAAACTATGTCATTATTATGTTTTATTTAGTTTTCATACTTTCATAAAGTCATGCAACATATTCTAACTTGTCACTGAACATCGTTATTTCCAAAGCCGGTCCTGGATAGCCTTCAAACAAATAACGTGCATGTGACGCGACGGTAGGCTAAATTATTTACGACAGCGGTAATGGACAATTCCACTTCCAACCTGTAGAGGGAGCGAAGTTCTTTAGTGTTGCTTTAAGACAATATTTATATTTGTTGTTTAATGTTAGGGTTTATTTACAAAAATACAATATACTACATATATTTATTAGGTTTTTATTTGCAATAATAGCTGGAAATTATATCTCTATGAAAGCTGCAAATTCACGCACATGTTTTAGTTGGAAAACAATGCAAAATTAGTTGCATAATTGATACTACAATCTAAATTAAGTTTATAGTTTTTAAATGCTTCAATTGAAATATTTTTGAAAAAAAATGAAAGAAATGATATCTAACCCTTGTATGAGCAACAGGGTCTCGTAAAGAAAGCGGGAAAGAAAGATCGCTTTGATCCCTCTTTTCTCTGGAAGACTCGTCACTTTTCACACAAGGCCCTCCCTTGTCCCGGGCCGGCTCAGATGCACACCCTCTTGTGAAAGCTCAGTCTGGGAGCTGTTAAGGGGAGCTGCAGGTTTATTTTTTCAACTGGCCGCCTGTGACAGTTGCCTTTATTGTGCATTGTTGAGTCTGTGTGTGTGTGTGTTTGTGAAGGGGTTACAAATGGAGCCTACTCTCACCTTCCTGCCAGGGCAAAGGGTCAGGTCAGCTGCTATGACTCCCTTCTTTCTCTAGCTTTCTTCATCATCTGTTTTTCCCTGGTGAGGAATGTGGCCCCTCAGAAGGTAGAGCCCGAGAACAATGGGGGATTGTGGGGCCGTGCAGACGTGTGTCTGCGTGTGTGTGTTTTAACACAGATATATGACCTCAGACGCACAATTGCACACACATGAACTCATTAACAGACATGTGCTCATTTGGACATTCGAACGCTTTAGGGGTTTAGCACACACACAAACACACATTGTTTGATTGGTGGTAGTCTGGGGTAATACCGCAGCGCAATGACATCCTGTCGAGTGATTTAGTCTTCCCCTCCTGCCGTCTGCTCTGGGGCTGCTCGTATGTCAGGGCGTTCTCAGCTTTAGCCCAGGTCGGAGGTCAGCTCATGCTAAATGTGTAGCGACGGCAAGGTAAACACCAGGGCGATAGCACATCTCAGGAGGAGCACATCTGGGTACAAGGTTTCCTCGACTAGTTCTTTGACCCTTGGCCTGTGCCCTTTAACCCTTGCAGGCACCCCGGACAGCCTGGCGGAGAAAGAGCGCCAGCTGATGGGGATGATCACGCAGCTCAGCAGTCTCAGAGAACAGCTACTGGCCGCCCATGAGGAGCAGAAGAAACTGGCCGCTTCGCAGATCGAAAAACAGCGCCAGCAAATGGAGTTAGCAAAACAGCAACAGGACCAGGTCAGCACTTATTCACCATGTGTTTCTTTAGTTATGCACATTTCATCAGATACTTTACATCTGATCCCAGCTAGTGGTTTTTCTAATGGCTGAAGCTGAAAATAATATCTGGAAGGCAGGATAGTATGATATAATGCTGATATATATATATATATATATATACACACCACCAGTCTCTTCTGCTCACCAAGCCTGCATTTATTTGATTCAAAGTACAGCAAAAACAGTAAAATTTTGAAATATTTTTACTATTTAAAACTGTTTTCTATTTAAATATATTTTAAAATCTAATTTATTCCTGCGGTTTTAAAGCTGAATTTTTAGCATCATTCTAATATTCTAAATTTTTGCTGCTCGAAAACATTCATTATTTTGAAAAAAGCTGAGCAGAATTAAATTTTTTCAGGTTTCTTTGATGAAAAGAAAGTTCAGAGAAAACAGCATTTATCTGAAATAGAAATTTTTTAACATTATAAATGTCTTTATCATCACGTTTGATCAATGTAAAGCTTTAAAGTATTAATTTTTGTCACCCCCCCCCCCAAAAATTATACTGACTCCAAGCTTGCGTATGGTATAGTGTATAATTTTACGAAAGCTTTTTATTTTAGATAAATCCTGATATTTGGATATTTCTGTTCATCAAAGAATCCTGAAAACATGTACTCAACTGTTATAAATATTGATAATAATAATAAATGTTTTTTGAACAGCAAATCAGCATGATTTCAGAAGGATCATGTGACACTGAAGACTGAAAACTTAGCTTTGATCAGAGGAATAAATTACATTTTAAAATGTATTCAAATAGAAAGCAGTTATTTTAAATAGTAAAAAGATTTCATAATTTTACGGCTTTTGTTTTATTTTGTAAATAAATGCAGGCTTGGTGAGTAGAAGAGACTTCTTTAAAAACATAAAAAATCTTACTGTTCAAAAACTTGGTAGTGTAGTGTATATGAAGTAAATTTATTGATAACAAATGAAGTTTAAATTTAAAAATTAAATAAACCTGGTCGTCTACTGCAAGTTCTACCCTGGTACAATGCAGTAGAGCAACAAGCTTGTTGCACACACAATGAAATCTCATTGGTCAAAAATCCAGCTCTGTTTAGCTGTGCATTAATCAATATGTGTTCTGATAGGCTGTAATTTAGTCACTTTGCAAAGCATTTTGCTGTTAGAAAGAACATAATCAATCTGATATTTGAAACTAAGTAGCAGACATATTTTCAAAATTGTCTACTCAATGGGTTAAGGAAGCTCTGTATATTAGGCTGGTTCCTGTTTATAAACAGGGGTCTTTTTTGAACACTGTACTGTTTTTTTATGGCTGATGTTATTTTAAAGGAGATACATTTAAAGACAACATCTCCGACAGTGCTTTTCCGACACTGTCATCATGGTAATTAGAGCACCGCTGCTAAAATATTCAAACAAAACCAAATTAGCAAAAGATAACCTAGCCAGCTTCACTAATAATATAGTTTGCTGTTGGATGACCAGTAAATTAATCAACCGTTGTGACCCATTCCTTCCTATCATGTCTGATTAGGACAGTCTTATTATAATGAACATTTAAATAGTGCAGAACACAGAACAGTGTTATCAGTGTGAGTGTGTAACATTCTAACGTTTTTCACTTTGAACCATTCACAAAGAAACCTTCTGTTCTCTCCATACTCCTATAAGTGTGTGTGAAAACGTTCAGGTCCCCTCCAGCATGCAGGCAGGAGTCTAAAGGTGTTTGCATACAGAAGAGTGTGCTTTAGCTTTGTTGTGTGTAGAGTTGCTTCTGGGAAGCTCAGTTTTGCAAAAGAAAACAGATCTGTATTAACACATATACTAACACACACCCCTGTTCACACACACATTCACAACGCTCCAGGACTAGGCGCCACTCCTTGGTAAATATGTATGAAATACAAAAGCACACACAACAGCTTCAAACACACAGTTTATCATCACCATACAAGCATGTGACCCCCATCTGTTGAAGAAAAAAAAAAAAAAAGAGTTTGACATATCTGACAGTTTGACATCTTCTGTCCTCAGATTGCACGACAACAGCAGCAACTTCTGCAGCAACAACACAAAATCAACCTCCTGCAGCAACAGATCCAGGTGAGTCTTCATATAGATGTGCGTTGTCCACTTGTAGACTTGTATACATGTTTTGCGTTTATGGCTTTGGAAAGGTATGTCACAATGCGAGTGATTTGTCATCGTGACCATGGGGTTTCATGACAATCAAACATTCTAGTCCACCAATCAGCAATCAACCCCCCTCAGCCAATCACAAACGAGCATCAGCGCTGATATCCAGAGTCCATTCTCATAGTCCTTTTGTAGAACAATCAAAACATAGCAACACAAAAACAAGACAACATCATTATGAAATAACTTGAAATAATATAAAACTTGAAATAATATTCTATATAATGTTTCAAATTATATGATTTCATAGCTAGCTTAATTGTAATTCTAAAAGAATTTGCTAACTGTTTAAAATAGCTTGCACAATGCAGGACAAAACACTTGAATTTAACTTTCCAAAGGTATTGGATGTCAGCTACTCGCTCTTTGTGTGGTCCACAAAGTAGCTGCCTATGAAGAGCAAATCACGTTTCAAATCACTTATGAGATTCCATTTCGGTTAATATCCTGCCTAAAAAGGTAGCTGCCTATGTAGGGAGTAGACGGGCAGCTTAATACAGTTTGTATTTAGACATAGTACTTATGCAAACTATGATTTAAATGAATCTTTTAAATAAATGTGTAGGTAATGCTCTAATGGCTGGTAAGGGAGCTTGCATAAAACTAAACACAGACACTTTTTGATGGGTTTGTCCCAGCTGACTTCTACATAGGGCTGAGAGACACTGGCCTGCTTTGTGTGTGCAGGTGTGAAGCGAATAAAGGCTTTGTGTGCAAGAGGAGATGAGATGAGTCTAATTTGGTTGATAAAATGAGACTTAGCCTTGAGAGGGACTCCGGCAGTTTTGGCCAGGAAGCCACATCACACTGAGACTATTCACACAGACACACACACAAAGATCACTCTCGTCCGCTGGACCCCTGCCATTCTCTTTTAGTGCCTGACTCTGTGTGTGTGTTGCAGCTGTGTTTGTTTGTGTGTGCATGTTCATACTCCGCAGCTTAGCCTGAACATGTGTATGTGAGACTTATCTGTGTCTATTTCAAAATCCGCATCAGCTCATGTCTGTATGTGTGTGTGAGTAGCAGCTGTGTGTGCGTCAGTCCCCAAAACACGTCCGCTTGGGTTTCTCGAGCCCCGCTCGTCGCTCACAGAAACAAAGCTTCTTTTTCCCATGACTTTGCAACCTTTTCCCAAACAAGCACTTCTCCATTCAGCCCAGTGGAACAATAGTTTCTCACAGTCAACACGGAGGAGGAGGAGGGGGGCGAGAGGAGGAGACCCTTGTTATGGGCCAATCACATATTAGCCCTAAATCACCTCCTTAAAAACACACATTTGACTTGTGTCTAACACACAGGCCGCTAACATACTCTGAGCAAACACTTGCGTCAGAGACAAATATAGCAGTCCTGAACTTTTAGAGTATGTTTAGAGTTTAATACAAAATGTTACTGAGGTCAAAAGCCAGATTCCACTTCCAAAAGAAGGAAAATAAGCTTGAAGTCATCATGAAATAAAAGTCAACCCTATTTACCTTTTTTATACATGCTCCTCGTCTCACTTACTTGTTATTTGAAACAACAGCACCACAATTTTTTTCTATTTTGGCTGACTTCACCCTTATCAAACAATTGATTTTACTTAAATATGTGACCCTGGACCACAAAACCAGTTATTAGGGTCAATTTTTCTGAATAAATAAGCTTTTCATTGATGTAGGTTTGTTAGGCTATGACAATATTTAGCCAAAATACAACAATTTGAAAATCTGGAATCTGAGGGTGCAAAAAAATCTAAATATTGAGAAAATTGCCTTTAAAGTTGTCCAAAAGAAGTTCTTAGCAATGCATATTACTAATCAAAAATTAAGTTTTGATATATTTACAGTAGGAAATTTACAAAATATCTTCATGAAACATAATCTTTCCTTAATATATGAAAAATCTATCATTTTAACCTATACAATGTATTAATGGCTATTGCTACAAATATACCTGTGTGACTTATGACTGGTTTTGTGGTCCAGAGTCACATTAAAGAAGTCAAGTAGGTCAGCGCCAATAGCCTTGTGGGCAGCGCACCAACATATATAGTGCTGTTGTGCTTCGGGCATCCTGAGTTTAAGTCCCACTCTCCCACCTGCATCCTGTCTACAATACTGTCCTATTCAAATAAAAGGCAAAAATGCCAAAAATAAATCTTAAAAGAAATCATGGATTGTCAATGCTGTTTCATGTTGACTTTAAAGTGAAGGGCCTGTAGAACTCCTACGCTCCTTGAAGAGTTGCTTTACTCCTGAATTCCACACAGTTAACACATATATCCCTCTCAATGTGGGGCCACTTCTTTAGGCTCTTGGGGGTAACATGCATACACACGCTTTCATTCTTATTAAAGCTGTGTCTCCACTCAGGACCCCTCACGGGTCCCTTGCAAGACCCCTGACGGTTATCCAACCAGGAACACAGGCTCTTGGATGAAAGAATACACCTGCTGAGAAGCTTGAGGCATGAAATGCAGGATACATGTAATGCATTTCCATGCTTAACGAGAGGCGTAATGTTGAGAAAGACCTGTGGGCGCTGTGGCTGGGAGCTGCCCACTGGAACAACCTCCTCCTGAGCTCCGCTGTACTCTAACACTTTCCCGCTGTCTGTTCGCTTTTCTCTCATTAGCAGCCTCCTTTCAGCACACCTCCTCCGGCTCTGCAGGGCGTCGCGCTGGTGTTAGAAAATTTCCGCTACCCAGCACAGGGGCTGAGGTGAGGCTCCTCCGCTGTCAAAGTAGCAGTTAACACGAGTAGCCCGACCTCCCATGAGGAGCTGTTTACGCTGGATAATTTGACGTTGAACGTCAGTCATTTAGCGCGACGGCATTAGCCGCGGCTAAAGAAACTGCCACTGTTGTCGCATGTTTTAGCTAACTAACTAGTTTAAGTCTTCAGACACGGTGGCGACAGAAACCGGTGGCTGCTTATAAAACACGTATTAGAGTCAACCTACATTTCGGGAAAACTAACCTAATAAAGAGCTTCCACGGCAGTAGCTTATACATGTCAAACACAGCATGATCGCTTCCTAACTCAATCATTTGCTGAGCGTCAGTGCCTCCTTGAGATTGTAAATCCATTTTCCCACGGATTGAGAGTTAAAAAGAAGGTTGAAGAGAAAAAAAAAGACAACAGGAGCGTTAACGCATCAGAGTTAGACTAGGTCCTGTGCACAGGAGCGGCTAACCCAATTGGCTGTGTAATTGTTTAATTTGTCTCATTACACCTAAATGAATGTAATTGGTGTTTTTCCTGCATGAAGTGGCCGCACTGGTTGTGTGAACTGGGCTTTGTGCAGCACCGCGAATGACGAGGGGGAGTCTCCCAACACATGTTCCCAATTGATATAAGCACTCACTTTATACTATTAAGAATATTTCAGGCAGTGTTTAAGAGTTTCTTAAGATGAAGTAAGTAATTTCTGCACAATTCGCATTATCAATTGTTGTACAATTTTCAGGATAATCAACTTGCAAACTACTAACTTGAAGTTGATTATGCATATTTCACTCAAATTAAAGAAACAAAATTGGATGTTCAACCTCTATCTTTGTGGTGTCTCTAAGTTAACCTTTAAGGAGAAGTTCACTCTATCTTTCTTCAGTCATAAAGAAATTATATTTTATAAGGAAAACATTTCAGGATTTTTCTTCTTATAGTGGATGAGAGAAATCATGAAATGTTTTCCTCAAAAAACAAAGTAAATTATAAGAGTAAATTATCTGTAAATTTTGTTCTGAAAATGAACTTATAGTTATACCTACTTATTTTGGAAAGAAAATAAGGAATATGTATGTGTATTTGTACATGTTCTGGTTGTATGTATGTTCAGTTTTCCTGGAAAGGAAAACGGAAAGGGAAAGAGTGCGCCAGACAGACATGTCTAACATGCTCATTCAACTCTTACTTATAAGTAAAGATTTGAGCCACAGGATCAACAAGACATTGAGCGAGAGAGAGGATGATGAGGGAAATTCAACCTTAAAAGAAGCCATGCACAGTAAATTCTCCAAAGTGCTCCATGTTCAACAAGGAAGCCAAAAGGAGAGAAATTAACAGATACAAAGTGCTATACGTGTCCATTTCCACCTCTACTTCCTCTCCAAGCGCAGAACAACTGTGTGTTACCTAAGCGACTGGCCCTGAGCAGCATATAACAGCCTGGTGTGTGCCCGTGTATGCGTGTCTTGGTGTGTTTGAGTGTGCGGGGAAGGCTTCTCTCAGCCCGGTGGTTGGCAGCTAATGGGAGCTATTTGAGGAAGGACACACAGGCAGAGGAGCAGATGGGCGCTGCGTTATGCCCACCTACAGCGGGCGGCTGACGCACCTCCTGCACTCACACCTAATGGGGGCCTAATAAAAGGCTGGCTGTGCAGACACAGGCTCGCCACTCAATTTCATTAGCCGCTAATCAGCCAAAGGTGCCCTTGGCTCACGGAAAAGGACCGTTCGCTGGAAAAAAAATGAGAGGCATACTTGGAAAAAAAAGAACGAAGAGCATGAGTGAGAAAATGGACATGCGTTTGCAATTGGAAAGAGCAGGGTTGTTGTTTTGGTGAGGTTTGAAAATGCCACATTTGTCTGGAAGCCGCGATCAGGCATGGAAAAGAGAGATCAAGCATTAGTCATGTGACCTCAGTGCTACTCTTTATTGGTCTAGACTTCGATCAAGTTCCAACTCTGATTTTTTTTTCCATAGAATATTTGACTTTTAAAGGTTAGATATAAAAACAAACCTACTGTAAGTGGCGAGATTAGCTAATAATACGTGTAGCCACAATATTTTACTTAAAAAAAAAAAAAACTTTTTAAAAATGAAAGTTTATAATTTTGCAATTCATCTCAGATCCTGTTGGTTTGGATGAAATTCCAATGGAAGAAATGAATGGGAAAATATTTCCAAACCCAAAGCTGCTGAAAGTAGTAGAAATATAACACCCTAAAGTGACATCCCATAGTTGTTATAAAGTGAAACTCCCATGAACATGAGACAGTTGACAGTTTCCTTTTTTAGCCATCAGTGTTTAACCAGGTGTATAATAAGCCGAGACACTTAATAAAGAGACTCAGGAAGTAGATCCATGTATGCAAAAGCAAATTGTCCGCACGTGTTTGTTTGAGCGCGTGCGCAATTTCGATCGTATCCACCAGGGACGGTCCTTTCGTACCGATGCCCGCACCAGACTGGCAATCATCGCAGGCACTCTGTAAAAGTTAATGGCCTATGCCCACGTCCACGGGGCTAATATTAAGTGCCAGTCTGCAAGTACAGTGCGTGTGTGCTAACGCTGCTATCCAGGCGCAAATTAATTATTAGTTATATGGCTATGTGTCCCCTCTTCAGCGCGAGGTCACCGAGGCCCGCCTTTAATTGCCGGAGCATATGGCTAGAAACAGATTTTAGCGGTGGGACTCGTTCTTAACCACCGTTCTTGCGCGCATTCTCAGATGTGAGCCATATTGTCAATGCTGGCAGCTATTGTTTCACTCATTTACTTCTTAGAGCAAATTACTCCCTAATAATAGCTCTACCTTAGAGTTTTTCTCTCCTCCGTGCCAGCAAACCTGTTCACACTGCATATGTTAATTATCTGCACATCTTCATTATGTTCAAAAAGCTTTAGGTTCAAGCTGTGCCGCCTGGCGAGAGGCTCTGACTCAGTTTGGTGCCAACTTTCCACTTTTTCCCTTTCCGTTTGTTTCTTTCAGCATTTTTTCTTTCTTGCTCTCTTTCACTCTCGATCTCTCTCTCTTTCTTCATATCAACTATGAAAGTTGCAGAGTTAGCCACTCTCTAAGGTTTTTTCCCTTTTGCCATCAATTTTTCTGAAGGCTGATTAGGCTGGGTATTTTAAGGTTTTAGCTGTGCTTGTTGTACATTTTATGTATAAATAGATAAATAGTTGTTATGTATGTTTTAACATGTATTTTCTTGAATTGTGGAGCTGGTCTAAAGGACCAGAGGGCATTTTTGTCAACAGGACAGATTCCTCTGCTTTCTAAAAGCTTTTCAAGTAAGCCATACTTCCAACCAGAGAGTTCAAGGAGCCAGTATGGAATTCCACAGCCAACTGTTGGCTGATTAATAGAGCTTTATAGAGTTGCAGCTGGAGTTGACCCTTTTGTTATAAGCTCTCTGGAATATTCCACAGTTTTCATGCAAGTTATGACAAAGACAAGAAGGGAAGGCTTCTATTAGTGTTTAGGTGCAACAGAGTGTTTCCCAAAACTATTACCACTACAGTTGAGGTGCATTATTCCAGTCCAAGATTATTCTCTTCCTAAGTCTTCTTTGTTCTACACTTTGTTCGGCCTTCTACATTTAAATGTGACATGCATTGCTGGTCCAAGCCAATGCAAGGTAATGTTCACCATTCAAGGCCTTCAGTTTTAATCTCCTTTGCAAGCAACTGTAAAGTTTAGTTCTATTATTCTCTAATTCATGATACTTGTCAACTGGATGCATCAAAACTGCATTAACTGGCCTGAAAATGTCAATATCAGCCTCACCTACTCTGCGTGGGTAATGCTATTTGCTACGTTGATTGAATAGAGAACAGCATGACGGTGTTCGAACGCTTTGAGTAGATCCACGAGCCTCTAATTCCATGTGCACCCACACACACACTTGCTTACATGTCTATGCATTTAAGAGAAGAGCGTGTGCTTGTAATTTGCCACAAAAACACTCCTTGCTCAAAACCACCAGAGAACACAAACACACGCGTGCGCATTGGCTAGCGTGCGCTATTGTGACCACAGAGCCGCAGCTCGTGGTGAGGAGACGCAGGCAGAACCAGAGGAGCATATGTCCAATTAGGATTGGAAGTTAGAGCCGCACCAGCCCGTGGGGGGTCCTGTCGAAATGCAACAATAAAACACCACTGCCTCCTGATCTGGGAACAGGAGGCCTGCCGTTTGTGGTTAACCAAAATGGAAGAATGATTGCTCTGTGGTTGGAATTCAAAAACTCCCAGCCTCTGTTCATCTTAACATGCGACTGCTGTGATAAAGCGCCTTCTCTCCTCGCAGAGCATGTCACTTTCATATATGCAGTATTGTCACTTTTGGTGCTTTTGTGTTTTTCTCGTCAGTAGAACCATCTGTCCTCTTCTTCTTTGGGCTTGTGTGTCTCAAGACTCTCCCTTTGCCAAAGTCTCTGGCTTGGGTTTTTTCTCCTTCCTCCTTTTTTTTAATCCTGGAAACCTTGTGAAGTGGTGTGGCTAGATGCCGAGCATGGTCCTCTGCAGAAATGGAGGCCAGCTGTTGCCAGAGCGTGAAGAAGCTCCTTCACATGACAATAATCAAGGGGACCAACTACACCGAGAGCCACTGTCCACACCTCACTTGTCCTCAGGTGACAGTTGCTGGACAAGCACAGTGTTTAAACTCTCCTTGGCCGGACAAAGTGTGGTCCGCCTTGCAACTTATTTTAGCCAGAAAACATCCATTTAGATAGGAAGTGTAACTGACATGTAAAGCAGCCTACCACAAGTTGTTCTGCATGTATCCATTGTGGCATCAGATGGTCAATGATCAAACTGCAGGACTTTCTTCATAAGTGGTTAGGCTCTTTGTTTGTGACCGACATCTTAATTGTTTTTTTTTTTATCTCTTCAGCAGGTCCAGGGTCAGTTGCCTCCACTGATGATACCAGTGTTCCCTCCAGATCAGAGAACTCTGGCGGCCGCTGCAGCGCAACAAGGGTTTCTACTTCCTCCAGGGTTCAACTACAAACCAGGCTGCAGTAAGTATTAAAGTAGCATTTCAGTGATGAGTTTTAAAATGAAAGACTTCAGTCCAGTTTATCGTTCACACTAGAGATTTGAAACCAGATTGCTGAAAGCAGAGTCTTCAACCCAATGTTGGGCAGCATCTCCCTCCTGTCTGGTGTGTTATTAAGATCAGCCAACACCACTGATGCCCGTCATCTCCCGCACATGACAGACTCTCAGACTAGACAAACTCACTTGCTTTTGTGTCTCTGTATTTCTTGTTCAAAAGTAGGAACAGGAAAAAAAAAAGAAAACTTCCTCTGGGGTTTGTGTTTTTGGCCGTAGCAGTCCAACTGTGAAGCAATGTGTTGTTTACCGCGAGAAACGAGGCGGCAAGTGCCAGCAGCGCAGCAGCAGAACGCTCGCGCTCTCACGGGGGGGTAGAGTGACCTGCCCCAGGTTTCTTCATATTAACACGGGCGGCCGCCAGAACACGCGTCCAATACGCCTCGCACACGCCTCCGATTCCTCTCCAACTGTACGCGTGCACACACACATCGCATAGATTGCACACTCGTACACACTCATAAACGTACATCTCCCTTGTGAGACGGACCAGTCCGCATCTCCAGCTCCGCCCACTGCGCTTCACAGTTTCCCAAACAAGTCCCCCCTCCCTCTTCCTCCTCCCGAAGGCCCCCCTCTCTCCCGACCATACACCCTCTATTTCAATAACAGCCAGCAGCACCATCAAACCCTGCCCAAAATTTCAATTACGCATGTCATTTAGTTACCATTACAGTGCCTGCTCACGAGGGAGGAAGCCGTCGTTTGAACCCCTTAAAACCAGAGCGGAAAAAAGGGGGGATGAAATCCCTCTGGTCGCAGGGTCTGGACTAAGGGGACGCTGGTTCCCACCCATTGCTCCCCGGAGCCAGGCCACGGAGCTCTTCCAGTCAGTCTGAAGATACTGCCTCCTCGCCAACAGCAACATGTTTGCTTTCCTTAGTTTTGCTCTTTTGTTACAGCTGTACCCGGGAGAGACATAAAATAGCTGGAATATTTGTGTTTGTTTAGGGACTGAGAGAAAGACGAGAAAAAAAGACAAAACACACACATCTCCCCAGAATACATCCTTGAACCAGGTCCAGGGCAATCTCTAACCTAGCGGATGAGTATTTTGGGGGGAGGGAAGCAGTGTATGGGAAAAAAGTTTTGGACTCACTGATAGAAGCGTCTGGTTTATTGCTTACTGAGACAAGCTCTGACTTCCTCTACAAACCCCCTTGTACAGATAATTTACAGTCCATGGCTGCATCCAAAAGTGAAGGCTTTTGCCTTGCTGCCCAATCAACAAGTGCATTAACATGTGCTTTAAAATGCACATGACCAGACACACACTTAAAAAAATTGTTGATTCTTTAAGAATAACAGAATTATGCTGTCACGGTCTATCTGGACATTGAGTAGATGCATCTTCTCCCGTTCTTTCTCAGAGAGAGCCTCTTCCAATCTCTCCTCCCTTTTCAACCAGTATCGTTCCATTGTTCATCACACTTTGAACTCAAACCTGCAGCACAGATTTGAGGGCACACTCATGGTTTCTCATGTCACAGGCCTTTTCAGCGTGATGCTGATAACCCCCCCTGCCTCCTCTAGCCGAACTGGACTGACCTTTACCTCTCGGTCGTGTAATTATAAAGCCCATATCTGCAGGTGGACGCTAATAACTCTCGCTATTCACTCCTCATGTTCTGATTCATCTCTCCAACGCAGAGGCTCTTGTGCGGGGCCCGAGGAGACGGGGCGCTGACGTTACCTCGTTAATTACCGTCCTCTCCTTATCATGCCTTAGCCTTCAACTGCTATTGTGCTCGGGGTATTAGAGCTGCAGCCACACAATCAGCCTTTCATTAGAATGGAGGGGGGGACTTCACAATGGAGGTCTTTACCGACAGAAGAGAAAGCAGTGAATCTGTCGCTCCATCGAAGGAGAGGAGAGGGGGATGGGGCCCAGACTCTGGGCAGAAGTGTGGGGAGATGAAAGGGACGGGTGATGTGTAAAACAAAAAAAAAATCGAAAGATTCTGACATACCTATAATGCCGTCTTCCTCAGGTGACCCTTACCCTTTACAGCTAATCCCTACGACTATGGCAGCAGCTGCTGCGGCGACGCCTGGCCTCGGTCCTCTTCAACTGCAGGTAATGTCCATCTTGTTTGTTTCTGCGCATTCCTGTGTGTGTGTCCGTCCCTTTGCTGTGGCGACTCTGTGCATTTTTCCCAACCTTTCAAACAAAATCTCCTTTTCTCCCCTCGTTTTTTTTCCCCTTTTTTGTTTTGTGATCCCGATAGAGAACAACAATGCCCACTGTTCTCCTCAACTCTTTTCCTCATGCCAACTGCAAGTTGCCATAGAAATGGGCCTTTGTGAGGGGCCGGAGCCCAGAGAGAGAATGCCGCACTGCTGGCTCTGGGGTGCTGATATTGTTCACTGTGGAGCGAAGGGTACCATAGAAACTGTTTTTAAGGGGGACAGAGCACAGAGGGACACTGAACAGAGAGCAAACACAAAAAGATATTATGGGCTGTCTGAATAGAGTCAAACCCTAATGCAGCCTCACTGTGCTGCTCTGAAATGGAAAACGCAGTAAACAAGCATCTCCACGTCTGTCCTTTTTCCTCATCCTCCCTAGTTTGGTCTCTGGCAGGAGAGGGGTGAAGAGCATAAATCACCCAGATGAGGGGGAACAGAGGTGCACATCTGCTACGACACTGTTTGTGTGAGAATATTGTACACCAACCCACTCTGGCCCAGTATGGATGGGCTGCACTGAACCCCCTTGAATCCAGGTTAAGACCCTGGCTGTATGAAATGCTTTGAAGGATTACTCCACTTCCAAAATAAAAAAAAATTCCTGATAATTTACTCACCCTCATGTCATCCAAGATTTTCATGTCTTTCTTTCTATATTACAGAATTTCTCTCCATATACTGGACTTTAAAGGTCCCATATTGTCAAAACCAAAATTTCCTGGCATTTTTCATGATAACTAAGGTCTTGGGGATATGTAACTACCATATAAGTTTCAAAACAGTCAATGCACAGTAAAATGCACACAGCCTGTATAAAGTAGCTGTGCTTTTTCACGAGGCGCTGTGACTTCCGTAAAAATGTGACGTCCGATCTACTCAGTCACCGCCTTCAGTCACCACCCAGAGTATTAACCACCGTCCCACCCTCCTTTTGTCAAACCCAAAGATCGCGTCCATTCCATTGCTGAACAACAACGCAAAAACAAGTCGAGAAAACGCTGTTCAGTCGATGGATGTCAGGAAACTACATCATTACACAGGCTTCCGAACAACATTATTATAAGAGACCAGTGGCACGTCAGCTTTAGCCTCTATCACACAGCGATTCCGGAAAATACACGGATAATGTGTCCCATGATTTGTTCCGGAATTGTTTGATTAGGTTCATACTTCACAAAGTAATTTTACGGAATCTGTGCGTGCTTTATACACAACCCGTAAAGATCCCGTAAGGACATGTAATGCGATGCCTACGTTGCACTAAACTGAAAGTGCCGAATGATAGTCAGTTTCCACATATTTTTTCGTTGTGAAGAGTCGCACGATAAGGTGCATCATAACTACAGCACAGCCTTTATGGCATTGGTTCTGGCTTTTGTTCACACAGCGCTCATTCCGGGACTGATCCCAGCAATGTTACTAGGTTCCCAACCCGGGATCGCTCCCGGAACTTTCGGGCAATTTTCCAGAATCAACGCAGTGTGAAAGAGGCTTTACTAAAGCAATAGTTACATAGCCTAGCTTACTGCAATCGTAGCTTACAAAAAACATTAATTACCATTCTGAAACATCCCGTTGAGTATCACAAGCCACAGCAGGCTACAGCATACATGACACTAGTTACCTGTGGTTGGCCTGGCCGTGCGTCACTCAGAAAACAACAGGCCAATCAGAAGAGAGGCTCATGAATATTAATTAGATGGGCCAAAATCGACCTGTTCTTGACAGAGCTCCTAAAAGAGGAGCTGTAAAAATATATTGAGATGGTTTTTGGCACTTATACCGCAAATATATATTCTTAAGGACATCAACAGCTAAAATAAACCTCCAAAAAGGTGTACAATATGGGACCTTTAATGGTGCTCAATGGATTGAAGGTTAAAAATGCAGTTTCAATGCAGCTTCAAAGGGCTCTACACGATGCCAGCCGAAAAATTAGGGTCTTATTGCGTCCTACATCGCTGAAGAAGTACTGACCCAGTGTTTACATAGTGAACATGCAACGAGGGTTTGTACAAAAAATGGTAAAACAGCAATGTAGGATAATTTTGAAGTTGGAGGAGAAAATGAGATGGGAGTTTTTCAACATACTGTAACTGTATTGAACCGGCATGCACCGAGTACGCATGCACATTACAGAGCTAGAAAAAACAAGCATTTGTGGTTAAAAAGTGTATAAATATTTTATTTTTTTTACGAAAATGACTGATCGTTTTGCTAGATAAGACCCTTATTCCTCGGCTGAGATCGTTTAGAGCCCTTTAAAGCTGCTTTGAAACTGCATTTTTAACCTTCAATCCGTTGAGCACCACTCAAGTCCACTATATGGAGAAAAATCCTGTAATGTTTTCCTCGAAAAACGTAATTTCTTTGCAACTGAAGAAAGAAAGACATGAATATCTTGGATGGCATGGGGGTGAGTAAATTATCAGGAAATTTTTATTTTACCGTCCCGTCCTCTCTGTTACCTCCCTCAGGCATTAAAGAGCCTGGCTAAGAGTCCAAGTCCCACCATTTAGCCAAAATAGATGCACATTAAAGTGAATTTTAACAGGGCACTGCATGCAAAGACATACACACCTGCACATCTGTATCACAGATTAAGCATATGTAAGAGGTATAAATGGCTCTCACACATACGCGCTCGCACTGAAACAGGTGGTATTCCCAGGTGCCCTCTGGATAACAGGTAATAAAACTGGAAATGTTTTTTCTTTTTTTTTTTTTAAACCCTCGCTGCCTGTGCACTCACCCCGCTGTGCTCCGTATGACTGGCTTACTGCAAGACTCTTGTCCCGTCTGATTTTATCTCCTTCAGAGCTTTTCTCCATATGTTCCTTCGTGTTAAGATTCAAAAAATCCCAGATTGAACAGCTTTGTCAGGCGCAATTGGATTTCGCCAGAAAAACAACTGGAAAAAAAAACAACAACATCCAATGCCACTGTTCTCTCATTCCATCCTCAAATCTCCCTTGCAACACACACACACTCACAGAGAGAGAGAGAGATTATGGCATTGTCACAAAGAAAATGATTTACTAAGGCTAACCTAAATACAGATGTCTCAGACAGAAGCACGTTGGATTTCCTCTGGGACAATCGGCGCGTCTGCACGTCTCATCTTCAGACCCCCCAACACGATGAGAGGCCCAAAATATTTGCTTTGGTCACTCTACGAGTGGTTGCTTAGTGGTTCATGCACTCAGCCCAATGACCAGAATTACTACAATACTATTAACATTTGGCAGACACATTTTTTATACTTGTGGCTTGTGTTTAAGATATTCATTTTATCAGTATATCAGTTTGACCTTGCTAGCATCATGCTTTACTGTTTAAGCTAGAGGAATGCTTATATACAAAGTATTTTTCTGTATATAAAAAGTACAGTTCATACAATTCAGGAAAATAGTGACAAAAGTTGATGTGCACATGCTGCATTCATTTATCTTAAAGGATTAGTTCACTTTCCAGAACAAAAATGTACAGATAATGTTCTGGAAGTGAATTAATCCTTTAATTTCAACACATTGTCATTTGCGTCTTGCATCCTACTGTATGTAGAGTGCACATCGAGTGTTCAGAGAAATTCTCTTTAGGTTATATTTCAACACACACACACCTGCAACCACCAGATGGACGAAGTCACATCTGTGTGAGACTGCTCACCTACACACCAGGCATTAAACAAGACCTTTAAGTGTGTGTGTGTGCCTGAGTGAGAGGGAGTCATTGCACCAGAGGTCACAATCTTAAAGGTGTTTGCCATTAGTCACTGCAGAGGTCTGGCCACAAAACCACTTTTCACAACTGCGGCCACAGTTCACACTGGCCTAATCTTCTATAACCAGCTAAATTAACCTGCATAACCCACCAAAACCACACACATTTAGGGCTGAGGGATTGTTTTCGAAAAGCAGGGACAGTGACTATGACTGTTGAAAATGTGGAAACACAGAAAGAGAGAGATGAGAAAGGAAAAGGAGGAGTAGAAAGGTACGAGCTGCGAGCAGCAGTACTGAAGAGGTATAAAGTGGGTCAATGGAGGAGGTCAGCCATCATATGTAGAGGCAGATGTTGGACCATATTGCACCGGATTACTGCAGCACACAGCAGAACAACAGAGAGAGAGAAAGAGTGAGAGAGAGAAAGCAAGAGGGAGACTGTATTTAATGTCTTTTATCAGCCGTAAGAAATAGTACATGTATTTCCATTTGTAGTTCAAACCCCTAGCGATTTATTTTTTTGATGGGCACTTGTGTGCTCACAATGATAAGCACTGCGAATTCCTTTTTAGATAGCGATCTGGTGGCATTGTCCGAGCTCGATGAGGTCAGTGACAGTGTTAATAGATAGCATGGCAGGATTGATCCTGTCTAGCTTGCCCTATCTGCACCACAACATAATAAGCTTACATAACATTCCCGGTGTATCACACAATGGGAATGTTATTTTGACTCAGCTTCCCACAAGTCATCCTAAAACCTGGACTGAGTACTAAGCCTCTTCCTTGACAATCCGAAAAAATAATTACGTAGAAAAGAAGAAAAATTATCCTAGCTCACAATAGATTTTAATTTGGCTTTTGTGTTTTTGTAAAGCACTAATTGACACTTAGGGAGGGAGATTTCTTGGCAGAGGCTTCAGTCAGACGCAACTCATGTCGAAGTTCATCCCGCCTGGTGCACTAATCAAAACGGCGACAGCCAGCGTTTAAAAAAAATAACGACTAGAATAGGAAAAAAGCACGAGACGCACAATAGCCAGCGGTGACCAAAACGACAATAGCTTAGAGGATCACTCCGAACTGCTTCCATTTTGACAACAAAGCAAGATGGGAAAAGAAGCTCATAATCTGAGTAAAGCAGGGGATTACTGGAGAGCGAGAGATGTCTGCTCAGCCACATAAAGACACGCAGATCCACTCCGACGGATAGCGCTGACAGCAGCCCGTCTTCCTGCACTCAGGGAGGGGACGGGGGCTTAGAGAAGATGGGGGGGTGGCTTTGTTAAAACATGTGTCACCAACACTAATACTCTCCAATCAGCCTTACAAGTTAAAGCGCAAATGCCAATCTATTTCCTCCCGTCACCCTGCATATACACGGACAAACACACACAAACTACTTAGCCCCGTCACATTAGATCGGACAGGACTGAAACCAGGTGCAGCCATTGGGATCTATCTTGCGCATCCTCTCTCAGTGTTGACAGTGTGTGTTTTCTTACCTTCGCCGCTTTTAAACACACACACAGTTCTAGTTGGAGAATTAGAGCGGGCCTAAGACTCCTCTGTGGGGATTAGCAAAGAGAGAGAGTGAGAGAAGCAAGAGGAGAAGCTTTAAGAGTTCAAAAGGACGCAGCTTGACTGAAGGAGTCAAGAGTCCTATCAAATCCCTCACGGATCCACCCTCCCCCATTCAGCACCTCGTGTGTGTTTTTGCGTAAAGCTGACATTTAAATTCCTCTGTTACATCCCCACTTTTGAGATCAGCCACCCATTCATCCCCCATTCTCGCTGCGTGTGCATACGTGAGCCCGTGGGCACTCGAGGGGCATTGTGCTGTCACTTCCTGTTTGCTCACGCTGACGGCGGGGTGGCAGCGCTTTGAGCGTGTTCAGTGGCAGCCCCTGTTGGAAGTGCAATGTATGTGTGTGTCAGTCTAGCGGTTGTGACTGACAAGAGCTGGCCCTGTAATAGAACTCAATTCAGAAAGAAAATAAAGCAGTCTGATGCAGTGGACCGGACACGGAGCATCTCGCCCTCTCACGCACACAAACGCACGCACACACACACACACAGAGGCAGGGCACGCTCCGACAGGGGCCGTATGTCACGCTCAGGCACACACACAACCAGGGGCCATGGTGGGAGTAATTGAACAGAAATGACCAACAAGAGCTTTATTTCATGTCCTGCTCTCCTGCACAGACTACAGCTCACAACTGAGGTCACCTCCTGATCAGAAAGCCCTGAAAAATGTGTGTGTGTTGAGGTAGTGTACGACTGTGTGCAACCAGAATAAGGTATAAAAATAGAAAAATGCTTAGAATGTTTGTTTTAAAGATAATGACCGACTCACTGTACATTGGCGCACTCATTACTAAACATAAAGTATAGATATGAGCTTAAATTAGTTTGTGATGTTAAATGAAATCAATTTTTTGGGACTTTTGTATGAATATTTGACCATGAAATCTAATATTGCAGCTTAATATTGTTTAAAAAATTAAATCCAACTGCATCATATTGGTTGACCATAACATAAATATAATTCAATATATGTGAACTTGAACCACAAAACCAGTCATAAGAGCCAGTAAATATTTGATCGAGATACAACTATTTAAAAATCTGGAATTTTAGGGTGCAAAACAATCAAAATATTGAGAAAATTGCCTTTAAAGTTTTGCCTATTAAGTTTTTAGCAATGCATATTACTAATCAAAAATTAAGTTTTGATATATTTACAGTAGGACATTTACAAAATATCTTCATGGAACATGATCTTTACATAATATCCTACTGATTTTTGGCATAAAAGAAAAATTAATAATTTTGACCCATACAATGTATTGTTGGCTATTGCTACAAATATACCCATGCTGCTTATGACTGGTTTTGCGGTCCAGGGTCACATATATCAGAGATTCTTTATATATCAGTGTGCCTCTACTTTTAGGCATGCAGTTAATAGAGTCCTGTTTTTGAAAAAATAAATAAATAAATCTGTACTTATTAACTTTATTAGCTCTCTGAGGTGCAAATTTAGGCAGATAAAAGCCAGTGTGAGTGGATAGAGATGTTCAGTATGGAGATATGTCTCTCAGCATGATGGTGTGTTAATCTCTGTGTGTTCTCATCTGATAGAAATATTTAATTCTAGCAGATACAGCCGACAGAAGATTGTGGAGAATGTGCTGTCGAGGTTGAGAGAGAGAAAGAACTGCCATGGACATTTGCATAAACCAGTCTTTGTTTCCTGCTGGTGGCTGGCAGCCAGAGACGAACAGAAGGACGGAAGTTTTACTCACAAACAGCCACTCGCTTCCAAACCTTAAAGAGAAAAATACAATTTAAAAAACAGCTCGTCTCTGCTGCTACTGTAAACACAGATTTGGTTCCTCATCTTTTCCCACAAATACAATAAAAGCCTCCTCTCTCTCTCTCTCTTCATTCTTAGCTTTCCTCAAAGTCCACAAAATTGCACATGAAAGCCTCACGAACACACTTATTGCAGGAATTGTACAAACAGCTTTGGGAATATGTTTTACGCGATGTCCAGCCGCTGTACTATCTGCCTGTTACCTTAAAAACATGTGGTTTGGTCCACAAATACATTGTTGAGGAGAACATCACTGAGCTCTACATTTAACAGTTGGGATATGTCATTTTTAAGATCTAATGAATACGTTTTAAACAACAGAAAAAGAAAGGAGCAAAACGTTTGTTTATTCTGTCAAATGGCAGTATGCTGTGTTTCACTGAATCATGCTGGCAGATATGTTTTCGAGTTTTAAGAGCGCTTTCTCATGGGTCCTCCTGTCCTGGTGTCCGTTCTTAAACACGAGTAAAAGAATCAACGGGGGGTCCGGCGTTTGTTTCCACTCCCAGTGGCAAAGAGATTCACAACTTCTCTCTTTACATAAACACATTCACCAGTTTTTCACCTTGAGAGGCACTTTTTTTTTAGTCTTTCCTTTCCTTAGTGAATATGACCCTCATGGTGAGTGTGTTTTTTCCCAGGATGCACCTTGGCGGGGACATGTCTCACTCAGGCGTCTGCTAGCTGTTAGCGTAGCCCCTTGAGGCCGGATGGTGGAACATAAAGTGACAGCTCTGTCCCCTCACACATAAACAACCATCAGCCCTCTCCACTAATGGCCAAACCAGCTTTTTAGCCCGTTTTTTTTTTTTCTTTTTGTTTGTTTGTGCGTTCTATGTATTCATTTATTCATGGACCTTTCTCTCTTCTTCATCCACTCTTCTGTCCCTTCTCCCTCTATCTCTCTCTGTCTCTGAGCAGCAGTTGTATGCGGCTCAGCTAGCTGCCATGCAGGTGTCTCCGGGGGCCAAACACAGCACAGTGCCTCAGGCCAACCTGGCAACCGGAACACTCTCGCCCACCAGCGGCCAGAGCGAGAAAAACAGAAGCACCCCGCCACCAAAGCCCAAGGTATGTGTTTGTGAATGCGTATTAGGCTGGAACAACTGCGCACGTTTACCATCCAGAGCTAATAGTCTTTGTATGTACTGGTTTTGATGTTTTTTTTTTGGTTGATTACAAACTCGCGCAAGCTGGCACTATGCCCTCAATTCTCTGTGCCTCATTGCATTGTTCCATTTCAAGTGCTTTGTTATGGCAGCTTCTGAAGGTCCTTGGTCCTTGGTAGCACCACCGTGTTGTGCTTTTTCCGATATGAGGCGTATGAGCAGGTATCTTTCCCTTCGGCCAGCGTGGCAGCAGGAGGCCAAAGCTATCTGAGCGGAATAAAGCTCCATGAATATCAGGCAGGGCAGAAATAAAAGCAGCCTGTCTGGCCTCTCTTCCCTCCTGCTGGGCTGGTCATTCTAGACGCCCGGACACCCCTGCAAGCCCATTCTGTCCCGCTCAGCAGTACAATAGCTGGACGGTGGGGCGGCCAGGGCTGGATAAACATGTGTGAAGGCCTGTTGCCCGCTCCCTCTCCGGCCTTGAGCCACGGCTGAGCCCGATGCTTGTTTGGATAGGGAAGAGATCAGACCTGGAGCTCAACCACATGCCTGTTGCATAGAGGAAGAGCTCAGGATGCGTTTCCGTCCGTCAATCTCAGTCAAAGCTTTGGCAGTCCCCATCGATTGGGTCTGGCCCCATGCAGCTCACTATGTCAAAGGCTAATGAAGGCTGGTTTCCTCAAACATTTGGTCCTTTGTTGTCACATGACCAAATAAATGGAGAGAAAGAAGAGGGATAGGGATAATACAGATAATTGGCAGTGCCGCCTGCACCTGCTAGGCCTCCTCAGCTACTGAGCCATGAGAAACTGACCTTTTCCGTAAATATATTTTTATGTCAAGTATCTCAAAGTGGAGTCAAAGCCCTTTCCTTTTTCTTTCTCTACCTCCCCCAAATTTTTCCTCAATCACGACTCTCTTGTTTGTTCTGCATGCTTTCGCCATCATGAAGGAGCAGGCATGTATATTTCAGGGTTGCTGCCCTGGGGTAGTTGCCACTCTTTCATTTTAAGACGTGCACCATGTGTTAGACAGCTGGTTGGACTGAGGCGTACAAAGCTTAAGTGCTTTACCCCGGGGGAAGCCTCACAACTCAGGTGCATCACAGAGTCACTATATCTCGGTTTTCACTCTGTGACCTACTCGGATTCGCACATCCAGACCCTCACACCCTCATTCCTTCACTCAGGCTCAGTGCCGCCACAATTGGCTTTAGGATTTCTTACAACTAGATTGTATAGTTGGTCAACATTCTGACCTTTGACACTTCCATTGTAAATGTCCAGTGTAAGCGTTTGGATTTCTAAGTGACTTATATCTCATTTTATATGAGATTTAAGCTTATTCGTCTTGTATTCAAGTTGTCTCCTCCTGTAAAATGTATGACGGATCTTAAAGCTAGCCTTCCTCCTCTCACACGGCTTTGCCAGTCTTCATTAGTTCTCCTCTCACCAGCTTCATTCTCTTTGGCTAACATCCCACCCAAGGATTTGCTTCTCGGAGAACAATCCACCATTGGGCGGGAGGCAGGCATTATCTGTCATAAATATTCAGTTTTCCTCTTCAATGCGGCGTCGCTACACACCCAACACAATATGGGTCATGATACAGTATTCTCCTCAATCGCGTCTTAGTGTTCTCATTGAGAAGGGTCTTTTGTGTGTCTCCCGTATGATGGAGTCCACATCCCACTGGTTCCCTTGCCATTGAGAACGCCGCTAATGAGGACAATCCTGTTACGGCCCATCACAGCACGAGCAGTGAGGGAAAGGTCTTAATCAAGCTCTCCAGACCTCAGAAGCTCTGTTCCAAGACCTACCATGCTGCCTACTGCCTTTGAAAGAGACAAGACGAGGAGAGACACTGTAGGTTTGTGAAATGTGGCTCTCCATTATGGCTGCTGCAAACGCTTTTGTGTTTCTGGCTCTGGAAACAGGTGTCGGTACAGATGCTGCACTCCCCCATGTTAGCACATATAAGAGCCCACCGCAGTGGGGGCATGATAGTGACCTGAGACTCACTCACTGCCAGGCAAGGATGATTGACAGCTGTGGCTTGAGCGAGGACTGGTGAGGTCATTAGACCCTGGAGATCTGCCTGTATGCCCACATGCTTCTCATGTGGTATAGAGCTATGAAGCTGTTTAGAACAATAGTGAGGTCTTGAGGGCAAATAAGAAGGCAATGCTCTAATGATGTGCACGGGGCAGCATCTGTCGTTCCGACATCTAATTGGCTCTATGGTGCCTTCTCTGATGTGATTACAATGTCAGCAGGGTTGATATCTGGGTACTAGTCATTTGCACGTATGGATAGACGTCCACCACTGGTCACCTGGAGGCAGAGGCAGTTGTTTGTTTATTATGCAATTGAGTGTAATTGACATCTGTGAACATCTGAAGCTGGAATGTGTACATCAAATAATCATTTGTGCTTATAGAATACTTGGCCATTCTGTGTTTGTGTGTATGCTTGTATGTTTTTTTCTTCTCAATGCGCAACATGTTTGGTAAATGTGTGTGAATCTTCTCACGTAAGCATGTTTCTTTACATGGTATGCTCGCTTTGTCCCTGTTCTCCTGTTTGATTGAGCATGGATGTGCTGCATGTTTATTGCGCCATGGCATTGCGCAACGCCGATCCGACATTGGCAAGTTTTTCAACTGGCCTGCGCAACCACAATTACTCGTACCTTTCTTTGTGGTCTGGCCGCATCTGCCGAAACCTACATTTTGGCGTGCGGTCAGCTGATTTGACCCCTGCTGGGAGATTTGATTGGGTCCCAAGTCTCTGAGAAGAAAAATCACACCAGGCCAAACGTGTTGCTGTTTTGCAGGACGAGGGCGCTCAGCCCTTGAATCTGTCGTCCAAGCCTAAGGCATCCGAGAGCAAGTCACCCACCTCCCCCGCTTCCCCACAGGTCCCTGCCCTGAAGCTGGGCCCCGGGTCCCTGAAGCACAGCGCCCCCTCCAGCATCGGAGGACCGCCGTCCAGACTCAGCTCCATAGGTACCCACACCTCCGCAGTTCATTGCAATTCAATAAACACACACAAATCGCAGCATAACCTGCTTAATGTTATTACATATTGCCCTGAATGTATCTCTCAAGAGCATTTCCTACTCCCTGGATATGTTTTTCTGCTGGCACAGACTCTTGTATGAGACGGTAATTGATGTTACATTTTTAGGTTTGTAGAATTTAATTTTGCCTGAAGGGCACATTGTCAAACATTTATTAGTCTAAATGGTGGGGGAGAGCTTGTTAAGCAGCTGTGTTTGGAAGCGAAAGAGAGCGAGACAGCGGATGGGAAGGTTTAGCGGCGTTTATTTCTGTTGTTTAGAGGTGCTGAATAGAGCAACACAAGCCTTCCTGACAGGCGCTGAGATTAGACAAGCCTCTTATACAACTCTGTTACCACCCACAGCACAAACAACATACATTAATAACACAATAAAGCAATATTCTTCCCTCCCCGTGCCTCCCCTCCTCACAACAGTTAGCCATTTCAGACTTCTTCCTGTAATCGCAGTGTTTTTCAACAAATCCCGGGATTTAATAGCAGATTAGTGGATTTGCCGCCCAGATGTTTTTTGTTCTGAAAAATGGATTAGGAAGTAAAGTTTTCGGTGGAATCCTTTGGAACACGATGCGGCGAGCCGTTCTTTCAGATCATTAAATTCGAGAGTGCCGTATGTCCCGTGATTATTCCATCTGGTGCGCATCTTTAAGGGGTCAGGAAGTATTGTGATATCAAAGATGTATTCAGAGCCTCACTTATGGTGCTGTTTGTAGGTGCTTGTTTATCTAGATGTATAACTTGACAATACGCCCTTTTTGTACAATTTCCTCATCTTTCCATCATCTCTTATCTGTTTGACCTTGCAAAGTGACATCTGTCCTGAGACTTTCCAGCATGCCCGACCCCATGCGTCCCTTTCTTTTTGTGTCACTGTCACCACAGAAACACAACAAGGGCTGTCAAGGACTGTGTCCTCTAAGGCCATCACTCTCCTTTACTTTTCCTCAGAAGCCAGGTCACTGCAATCTTAAGTGTGATATACTGTTTATGTTTTGTGTTATTAAGATGATAGTCATCTGTTCTTTAAATGTAAGAAAATCTCATAACCATCTCTCTTTAGTGAGGTCAGTGCTCTCAATTAACACCCCAGACATATTTTGTAACCCCCTATTAAATCGACTGTCAGGACGTGTGCTGGCTCTCGTTCACCCCGTGACCTGTAGCCACTTTAGCAGATTCCTGCGATATGACTTTTAAAAGAGTTCCCTACTCTGTCATTTCAAATGAAAGCATTTAATCCATCCTATCCAGCATTAGCGACCGGATTAGGGCAGATAAAGACTCATAATCTAGCATAGGTCTTTGTTAGATCTATCCTGGCAAGATAATGCTCCACCACACACATACGCACATGCACTAGCCAACAGATGCGGCTAACGGCTTGGGCGGTTAAGCCGCTGAGAATAATACAAATAATAGCCATGAAAAGATGGTTGGAAACATCTTTGATATGCTCGGAGGCAGATGTTGCGGAATGGGCCAAATTAGGCCGCTTATGGCTTTAATATAAGTAATCTCCTCTCTCCTTTTTTTTTCTTTAAAGATTTCCATGAGCTTTGGTCTGAATAAAAGCCCACAGAATGGTAGACAGAGAGAAAGAGAGAGAGAGAGGCTGCATTTATTTATGCGAGATATAAGACAAATTGCACATTTTAGCAAATCTCTCAATGTAAAAAATGCAGATTTGGGAGATTTTCATCAGGCGTCAGCATCTGTTTTCAACTGGATCTCTTATCTTTTATTTGTGTCAGTGGCTTTTGACTAGTTTTTATGGAAGCCCATTTCCGCCACTGAATAAAAAATAAAAAAGGTAATTTCTACTTTTTATCTCACAATTGAATTTTGTTCTGATAATTGAGTTTACATCTTGCAATTCTGGCTTTATCACAATTGCATGCTACAAACTCACAATTCTGAGGAATAAATTATTTTTTTATTTCTCAGAATTGTGCAATATAAACTCGCAATTGTGAGTTATAAAGTCAGATTTGCATAACATAATCTCACAGTAAAAATAGAAAATAGTCACAATTCTAAGAAATAAAGTCGCAATTCAGAAAAACAAAGTCAGAATTGTGAGATATGAACTCAATTCTGACTTGTGAGTTTATATCTCGCAACTGTAACTATTTTCTGTTTTTACTTTTTAACTATTTTACTTTTTAACATGCAATTGAGAGTTTATTTCTCACAATTCTGAGGTCAGAATTGCTAGAAAAAAGTCAGAGTTGCGAGAAACAAACTTGCATTTGCGAGAAAAGTCTGAATTGCAAGTTTTTTCTCACAATTCTGACTTTATTTCTTAAAATAAATTATATCTCGAAATTATGAGAAAAAAGTCCGAATTGTGAGTTTATATTTTGAGTTAAGTTTAAATAAAAAGTCATAAACTTGCAGTTCTGAGAAAGTCGCAATTCTGAGAAATAACTTTTTATAACTCGCAATTGCAAGTGTATATCTCATTATTCTGAGAAAAAAAGTCAAAATTGTGAGAAAAAAGTCAGAATTGCAAGAAACAAACTCGCATTTGCGAGAAATGTCAGAATTGAAGTTTATATCATGCAGTTCAGACTTTATAACTCGCAACTGCACATTTATATAAAAAAAAAGTCAAACTCGCAATTCGGAGAAATAAAGTTGCAATTCTGAGAAATAACTTTGTATAACTCGCAATTCAGCCAGAATTGTGAGATAAAAAGTTACAATAACACTTTTTGTATTTAGTGGCAGAAACAGGCTTCCATAAGTTTTGATACAAGTAACAAGTGCCTAAACTGTTTCTCGTACAGATAAACAAAAGTGTGCTCAAAATCAAACACTGAAATTGATATTACCATGAAACTCATATGCTAAACAATATGCAAACTTGCTAACGGCAAATGGAAATTGGCGATTTGGTAAATGCAGGAACCATTTGAAAACGACTGCTTAACATCAAGACACATTTATATGCCTTACCCGTCTACTGTCTTACAGTCTCTCACTCATACTCTGTCATGCTTTCAGACCTACTGTCGTCCATCACCTCCGCCGGCTACCTGAACGACCATGAGGCCGTGACCAAAGCTTTCCAGGAGGCCCGACAGATGAAGGAGCAGCTAAAGAGAGAACAGCAGGTTCTGGACGCCAAAGTAGCGGCAGTCAACAGCCTGAGCCTCAACAACGGTCGCTCAGAAAAGGTTTGATTAATTTGCATTTACACACACTCACTCTTTCCATTTATGAAGTCTGCAGATCCCATCACACTCCTCACAAATGAAGTTTAAAACAGCCGAAACGACACAAACAGAAGCGTTAATTACAACAGAGCGTGTTTATCTCTGAACAAAGCGATTTCCCAAAGCTGTTCTTGTGAAGAAGAGCAGTGGAGGTGACTAAGATCTGAAAGCTCTTTTGTTGTACACGATGGTCGTGTCTGGGAGGCAGGCTGCGGGCAGGCAGGGCGCAGTGAACGGGACGCTAATTTTAATGGCGTAGCTGACGCTAATGCGAAGTGACTGGAGTGACTCCTCGGCTGTGCGGCTAAATTGGGCTTGTTTGCTAAACACACTGGAGTCAGCTGGTCCACGAGCCACAGCACAGGAAACGCCTTCGACCACAGATAATAAAACACACTCGCTTTCTGAGGAATTTGCATACAAATGCTTTAAAAAGCAGAGTATCTCCGTAAACAAGCATTAAATTATGGACAATTTTACCTCATCCATCTCTAATGGCGTGATTGCGCACATCAGCAGAGGAAGGCGCTTGTATATACACAGGTGTCCTTGCTTCCTGATCTTCTCTGCCACACAGAGATTCGGTTTATTTCATAAACCTTTGTGTGTAAACATCTGCAAATACACAGTAGGTAAATGCTTAACAAAAGTATGTTTATGGGTGCGTTGATCTCTACTTCAGTTTAGCACACGCACACGTTGGTGGGGTTTTTTCTTCTCTCGACCAGGCTTAGCGGCTGTGCTGATTGCTACTAGGTTAATGAAGGTGCATTAGGAATAATCCACATCTCCCAAGCACTCTATCCTTATTATGATTTACCACAGATCAGCTGCACTTTACCCTGACCACAGCTTTACACCCTTACACACACCGCCCTCCACACTTTTGCACACGTTTAGAGTACAGAGGGGTTATTTTTGATTAAGGCCATGCGTTCGAATGCTGAAAAAAGGGCAGATTAGTCTTATTCTGTCTTACAAAAAGTGGACAAATTTTCTTTCCAGATGACATATTTCAGGTTGAAACAGGACGTTTTTAATACATTAAATGACTTTTAAAGTGGTCATGAACTGCCTTTTTTATTATTTTGTACTATTCTCTGAGGTCCACTTATAATGTTATCAAGATTTATACATAAAAAACATCAGAATTTAGAAGTAATAGGCTATTTTCGGTCCTGTTTTGACCTTCCTCATCAGAACACAATGTTTGAATAGGTGTGGCAGATTGTAGAGTCAGAAGTAAACATGTGCATGTTTGACAGCCTACATCTTTCATAGATTGACACCTTGTGGTAAACAAATCTGCAGTAAAATGAAGCTAACAAAGGACCAAGTTCTTACTGATGCAGTCTGGATCTTCATTAAAAAAAAGTTCATCCACTGCATGCATAATAGTTCAAGAGAACATCTGAGTGCAGGATGAGTCATGTGTATTTCTGTCTATTTTCTTAGAAGAAACTAATTTTTAAATGCATTTCTGTTAAAAAGTTTAACAGAATGTTTCAAAGTTAACAGAAAGCATAAAATCCCGAGTCTGTATTGGTTTGTGTTGAAAGTGGCACAATTGTTCTTTGACTATTTTTTCCTCTGTTCATTTTTTTCATCTCTCTTTTTCTGTTACTTGACTTTACCTCCTATGTGACTGAGGTCCACATCAGCCAGCCCATCTGATGTTTGTTTTTCCTCTTCAGTCCATTATCTCTTGATTTTAGACAATTACTATCCCTCTCCGTTTTAACCTCGACTCTCTGAGAGAGAGTGTTCTGCGCTTTTTGAACTTGTTCCCCAGGAACACATCGTGCGGGCAAACCGAGCCCTGTTCCTAAAGCCTTTTGTGTCGCACTAAGCTAAATGGATTGTGGGAGATGAACAAGGTCAATCGTCTATGAGATGAAGGAGTTTTAGTGTCAATCCAAACAAGGTTTAGCTAGTTAGCATGGCCCACTTAGCCTCTGCTTGCACATGTTGTAACTACACCAGCTTAAAGGCATCTCCATTAACATGTATTCAAAATTTTGGTCGAAAAACAAAAAAGTTTGATCGAAAGTGCAAAATCTGCAAAATGCACAACACAGATTAAGAATCAAGTGTATGTAAACTTTTGAACAGGGTCATTTTTATAAATTCAACTATTTTCTTTTGTGGACTATATGTAAACATATTTTATGTGAAATATCTTATTCAGGTCAGTACTAAATAAAAAATAACATGCATTTTGTATGAACCCCTTTTATTTTGTTCAAATAATTAACATTCTCCAGATTCTACAAGGTGTATGTAAACTTTTGACCTCAACTGTATAATTTGCACAAGTAGATGTTTTACCAGTGACTTTGTTTTTGAAGGCTCTTAAAAATAATAAATATACTTGCAGTTGAGATGTTAACAGATAGCTTTCGCCAGATATTTATAAAGCCTAAGTTTTCATGTTGTCACATTATCAAACCTGATCATCTCTCTATGTGCGTCTCTCTTTCTCTTTGTCTCTCCGGGGAGAGATTCTCTCTCCATTACACATTCATTTAAACCCCACTCACTAACTCAGTCTGAACAATTAAATCTCGATGGCTGCGAAATGGTGTAATGCATTTCATTACAGAGTCGCAGAAGGCCCGGGTCACTCTCTAATGGTGAGGACTCTGTCTGCGAGTGTGTTTTAAACGTAGCGTGGATTCAGGATGGAGTCTAATTGACTAATTAAGCCCCAGATGCAGCTCCGGGGAGGGGGGTGCATGTTTAGAGAGAGCAGGGGGTGTTGTGTTGAAATATGCGGCCCAGCTACATTAGCCATGTAAATGCATAGTAAATCTCTTTTTATTGGGTGTAATAAATACCCAGGAGGCTGTGCGGTCCAGCCCCACTCTCATCTCTGGAGCGCTCGTGCTCTCTAATGCATTGACCTTAGGGCTAAGTGAGAGAGACAGAGATCGAGTGAGTAAGAGAGGGAAAGAATAAGTGTAAATAGATTGCAGGTGGCATCCAGGCTACTCGTGTTTTTTGATGGATAAACATTAACTCACATTTTCATTCATTTTCGTTTTCTTCCGAGTCTTTTCTATGCACTCCATTGGTGTTTATGCTAATGAATCTGTTGATTTGCCGATTACGAATCTAACTGGATTGCTTGTATGTTGTGTGTGCACAGGATAAAGCCGCTCTCGAAAGCCTGAGCCAACAGTTAAAACAGTCTGAAGAGAGCAAGTTCACTCACGCGATGATGGACTTTGGCATCAGTGGCGATTCAGATGGTAAGATACTCTTTCAACACCCATCATAAATTCATCTCTCAATTGATTTTATTGTGGAATCAAAAAGTTCAGATCTTATTTTGAACAACTCATCCATGCATATGTTTTACTATTTACTTTTTGACCGTCTGCTCCAGCCATGTGTGACCCTGGACCACAAAACCATAAGGGTCATAAGGGTCAATTTTTCAAAAATTGAGATTTATACATTTGTTAGGCTAGGACAATATTTGTCCGAGATAGAATGATTTGAAAATCTGGAATCTGCAAAAAAATCAAATATTGAGAAGATATTATAATACTTTAAAGTTGTCCAAAGGAAGCTTTTAGCAATGCATATTACTAATTAAAAATTAAGTTTTGATATATTTATGGTAGAAAATTAACAAAACATGGTCTTTACCTAATATCCTAATGATATTTGGCATAAAAGAAAAATCAATAATTTTGACTCATTCCATGTATTTTTGG
>NC_133364.1:18620364-18687892 GCF_049309525.1 Garra rufa | reverse complement strand
CCTCTCCCGCACTGCATTGTGTAACCACCGCCTAATGAATCGCTCTAGAGGGCCGACTCCAACAATGATGATATAATTCATTATGCATTAAACCAGCTCTCCAGTCTGTCTGACATTTTCTCCAGACCTCTGGGATTGTGTTTGACATTTTAAAGAGCTCCTAAGCGTTTTATAACGCTGGAAAATCTGGTTTTAATAAGGCCCCGCTCTCTCAATTGTTAACAGAAGGAGTTTCCCCTTTCCAGTGCTGGGTGCATGTCAGGGCCAGTGGTGACAGCTTTTTCCCATTAAACATACAGTAGGACTGTGTAAATTCAACACAGGCTCACATATACACACCCTGAACACACATTCGCCGGAGTTTTTGGGATCGCGGAGTGTGTACACCTTTGTGTATCTGTTCACACCTCTCTGCTAATGAGAAATAAGAGACACAGTATGCCTGTTGAGCTCTGATAATTAGATGGAGTGTGTTAGTGGCCCACTTAACCCACTGTCACCTGGAATAATGTCGCACATCACCAGTGCATGTGTGCGTGTGTTTTGGAGGGCAGAGAGCACACTCTATTCTTCTCTGTTTGACATCAGCTCCACTCAAAGGTACTCATTAGACCAAACAAAAACCCTCTCTTAGTGCAAAGTGCCAGTTCTGAGGCTAACGATAGGCAGTTAAAAGCCGTACTGCGCAAGTAAGAGTGTGCAAAATTGCATATTTTAAAAATCGGACAGTTGCCTGAATGATTACGTCTAATCTGACTTAAAGAAGTATTATTAGTCTGGGTTCAAGTTCATCCGACCCGATCTGGCGCGTTGTTCCAAATGTGACCCTGGACCACAAAACCAGTCATAAGGGTACAATATTTGGAAATCTAAATATTGAGAAAATCACCTTTAAAGTTGTCCAGTTCTTAGCTATGCATATTACTAATCAAAAATTAAGTTTTTATATATTTACGGTAGGAAATTTACAAAGTATCTTAATGGAACATGATTTACTTAATATCCTAATGATTGTTGGCATAAAAGAAAATCGACAATTTTGCCCCATACAATGTATTTTTGGCTATTGCTACACATATACCCGTGCTACTTATGACTGGTTTTGTGATCCAGGGTTGCAAATGTTTATGACTGTAGCAGCTATGCCTGTCATTCTGTCTGAATCACAAGTGTGCATGCCTGAGGTGTGAGTTTGTTCTCTAAAGCCTTGTTGTTCTTGCAGGTTCTCGTTGGAAGGCCATGACCAACCTGGAAAAGCAGCCATACTATGAAGAACAGGCCCGTCTTAGTAAGCAGCACCTAGAGAAATACCCGGACTACAAATACAAACCACGGCCCAAACGCACCTGCCTAGTGGACGGAAAGAAACTGCGCATAGGTGAATATAAGGCCATCATGCGCAACCGCAGACAGGAAATGCGCCAGTACTTCACCGTAGGGTACGTTTCATGGTAACACCTTCCAGTAATGTATTCTTTTAAAGTCAACGTCAAATTGATCCTGTTGGATTTCGTAATACACATTCCTTTTCTGACTGTGAAAGATCACTGAAAAGAGAAAAGCTATTCCAAAAGAACAATTCGATCCGCCTTTGACATCAACAAGCCCTCTAATTTTAATCTAGTTTCCGATAGATAAAACCAAGAACCTGGCTCACCTTTTTTTTTTTTTTGGTCGAATATCTACTTTCGCTAAGTAAGGAGTCACATTGTGTAAGTAATATGGGTTATGAGTGCCACTTCAGATTAACTTTTAGTTTTGCCAGCATTTTCAACACAAAGTTATATCCAAGTATTATGTATTGTACCAATCATTTGACTAGCAAACGAATCGAATTTAAATCGAATTTAATGTTTTGCCACGATTTGATTTTTTAGAAATCGAGGTCATGATTTTGAATAGAAATAATAGTAAACGTTAGAATTAGACACTTTGGGAATATGCCAATGATAACAGTAAAGAGTAAAGAACGATCCAACACAGAGAATACGCTTTTGTGTTGACAAAGATGCAACACGGGCAGTGGAAACGGAAAAACATGCAAGAAAATGCGCATGAAGTTGAGCACCGCATTTTTAGAATGCCATTTTATGCATGACACGCTGCAAGATATGCGAGTGCAACAGTCAAACGCATTCATGTTTACATAGAAAAAACTATTGAAAAGCAGTGCAATTGAATAAATAACCTGTGAAAAACTACTACTATTCATTGTTTTCATAGCACATTTATAGGTAAAAATAGTCTATTGGTGTTCTTCAGTCATTTGGAAGTTGAAGAAGTATTATTTCTACATATAATATGTATAAGACAAGTTTGCACAAGATGTAGTTGTAGTTTTCGGCAAAGACATTTAACAAGTGCTTAACGTTTAAATCATGTTGACAACTTCATGTGTGGTGCACTTGGAATAGACTTTTCTTTAACTAGAGTAGTGTTTCTCAACCCTGGTCCTAGGCGCCCCCCAAACACTGCACATTTTGTGTGTCTCCCTAATCAAGCACACCTGATTGCACTCATCAGCTCATTAGAAAACATCTCCAGGACCTGAAATGGGTGTGTCAGATAAGGAAGACATACAAAATGTGCAGTTTTGGGGAGCGCCCAGGACCAGGGTTGAGAAACACTGAACTAGAGGGTTAATAAGAAAAAAAATGTAATCTTGTTGTAGTTACATTTATAAGTTGATTAGTTAAAAATCGTTAAAAAAAAAAACAAAAAAAAAAACAATGTAATTTTTTTTTTTGCCATATTGCCCAGCCTTAAAAAAATTGATTTCTCGATTTTAATCAATTCTCATTTTTACAAAACAAGATCGATTCTTAAATCCCGAGAATCGATTAGTCTAGCCTGTTTTCAGTTAATGAACGGAACATTGTAGCACCGCCTCCCATAATAAATCGCAATAAGCTTTGTTACTTTTGATATTAAAAAAAATGTCTGATTTCAAGTTTGGTCCATTTTAACACTATATTTAAACAATAAATACCGTTTTGGCGCTATTTAATGTGGCGTGACAGATAGCGATGCAGGAGTGCGAAACGCATGTAAACTGATCACCTCCTCCCCTTTAATACCAGTTACAGCACAAAATAAACATCTGAAGCTATGTTAAAAGAAAGAGTACAGCTTACTGAAATTTGTATCCTGTCTCATGTAATCACTTAATCAGTGTTTCAACCGCAGAAAGATGTCAATGTAACAGCTTGTAAAACTAGAGAAATGAACTCTAGAGAGGAGAATTTGCTAAATATATGCACTATATAATATATTCATTATAATTTGTACTGTTCTTCAATGTTTACGTTTGACTAAATCTGTAAAGGCAAATCTGGGGCAGCCGTGGCCTAATGGTTAGAGAGTCGGACTTGTAACCCAAAAGTTTATAACTTGTAACCCAAAGGTTGCGGGTTCGAGTCTCAGGTCCGGCAGGGATTGTAGGTGGGGGGAGTGAATAACCAGCACTCTCTCCACTCTCAATACCACGACTGAGGTGAGTCCCTTGAGCAAGGCACCGAACCCCCAACTGCTCCCCGAGCGCCTGCTCCGGGTGTGTGTTCACTACTGTGTGTGTGCACTTGGATGGGTTAAATGCAGAGCACAAATTCCTAGTATGGGTCACCATACTTGGCCTCACGTCACCCCTTTCCTTTCCTAAAGTTTGACAGGTATGACGGCCACTATTTAAATGTTTATATTTCAAAAATCTAATTAGAAAAGAAATAAAATTATGTAGTTGTAACTTCATCATAAAAACTTTGTTGAGTGTAACTGAAGTGTTTGTATACAAATCAACTAATTTTAACCTTCAATATTATAGTAATTTAGTACCAACTGACTCTCATGTAGGCTACAGTATCGAATTGTGAAACTTGTGTCAAAACCCAGCCCTACAAGCAGCCCAAGTTGCCTGTTAAGTGAAAACAACAATCTGACGAATGTTTTCACCCAGCCCCTGCTAACAGATTGTGTGTTTGTTGTATAACAGGCAGCAGGCCCAGTTACCCTTGTCCTCAGCGGGCGTTGTGTACCCAGGCGCGCTCTCTATGGCAGGAATGCCCTCCCCACAGATGCCCTCCGAGCACTCAAGCATGTCCAGTAGCCCCGAACCAGTCCCACCCACCAACCAGCCCTCCTACCTCACACACAAAGGGGAGGAGCCTCGAGTAAAGGAGGAGGATCTCCGGATGGACGACGGCAACGGCGACGTCTACGATGACTTCGACTACGAAGACGACGACGGGGACTACGGCAGCGACAGCGAGAATCACATCACTCAGTAAACCTGCCGATCACAGCCATCTCACCAGTCACCTGGCATCTCACGCAAGCAAACTTCATCCCGCTCCCCGTACACCGTCCAATCAGGACTCCTCCAAGAGCCAAACCCGATATCCACAGCAAAGCACAGGACCTGTCAAAGTCAATCAAAGTGACTGTTACATGAAAAGGAGGGTCTTGCAAAGGAAGTGCAACACTTGCCTCGACTCCCGCCGAGCGAACGTGCCGCGGCAAGTTCATATTGAATCACGAGTAAGCTACGACGACATAGGAAAAAAGACCCTTGTTACCGAGACATTTATTACCAAGGACCTGTCAGTCGACCCGTCATAGACACTTTAAAACGGTGGACCTGTTTGTTTCTAAAGAGACACTTTTAAACAGCTTTTTTTCTTGGTTCTATAATATTCTCACTCAGGTACACAGTGCCAACAAGTGGCTTGTGAATGTGATTTTGTTGTTTTTGTGCTACAGTTTTAATAGAGAAAAAAGACGTTTATTTTCCTCTTCACCGTAAAGCACCTGACAGGAGTAAAACGACAAACATTTCCTATTTTTGGTTCTCTTCGGCGTGCTACAAGCTGAATCTCTTTCAATCATCCTCACGCCCATGTCCTCTCACTCAAAGATGTCTTTTCCATTGGACGGAAGGGAGGATTCCCGTCCCTTCACTCAGGAGTTCAGACACCGCTGGATGACAGACAATCCCTCCTTCCTCGCATCTTTTCCTCTTGACACGCTTTTACCGTTCCTTTCTCCTCCTCTTCTGTGGGAACTTTGGATGTTGACGTCTCTCTCAGGTGTGGAGACAAACTTTACGAGATAGCACAAACTTTGTGTTTGGTGAACAGCTGACATGGCGATGGTCATCGTGGAGAGCGAAGCCTCGAGCAGAATTATTGTACGCGTGCACATTTCTTTATGTTTGTGTGTGAACGAATGCGCCTTTTGCTAGGTTTTAAGTTAATTTTTATTACATGTCGACGGTTGATGTGCTGGTCATGTGAACAGTTACGAAAGGAAAAACATTAATATTCAATACGTACGATTCATGCTAGCAGCCAGATCTGCGTTTGGAAGCCAAACGTTTAATAATAACACTGCGATTATCATTTCATTCATTTGTTTTGTTTTTTCCCCCTTCCTTCTTCCGTTTTTGTCATCGCTGGTTGCAGGGAACACTGCACCTCATCCTGAAAGGAAAAGAGGAGACGCGTAGAGAAAAGCTCTCTAGAGAAGAGTCTGTGCTTGAATGGCGTATTGAAGGAGGAGAATAGAGTTCCCACAAGCCTCAGCACTCTGTTTTTCAAAGGACAGCTCTGACAGAAACCAGGGATCTCCGTACAAGACAAGCACGAGTGTGCGTTTCAATCAGCGCCCCTTAATATATCTCACATCTCTACTCCTCCGCAGGGGTTTGTGTTCTGTCTCTCTCTCCTCTTTATTTCCCACCCTTGTTTTTTTTCTTCCATCTATCACTCGGTTTATCAGCGCAGAGGAGTCTCTGAGCCATGCCATCAGTCATCCGCTCTCTGTGTGGCTCTGACTGACCCACTCCATCTTACTGCACCTGTGTGGCTGCTCTTGGCACGCCAACGGCGTTTGATTGACGGCTGCCCTAACTGTAACTACTCTGCCAGGCTCTCTCTGGCCTGGTGTGGGCATAAGCGGGCAGCTGGATGAGAGAGAGACAGACAAGCTGTTAGGTGAACAGCAGCCAGACTCCAGCCATTCATATCTGTTTTACATCTACCCATATCAAATTAGATATTTTCTGGCCTACTTGAGATTTTTACTTGTTTTGACGAAAAATGTTAAAGGTACTCTGACGCCTGTAGCGCTAGCAAAGTGATGACCGATCGCGTTTTGCATTTGCGTGTTCGTCTTTGTCTAGTTTATTTGGTTCGATGAGGTCCGGTCCCGTCTGTTGTTTGTATTTGTGTTTTGCCTCCATGTCAACGTCACTCTGCTGTCGAGGTTGGGAGGAGCCGTTTCAGACTCTGCATGTCAATGTTTTAGTTTGTATTTGCAAATACTGTATTTTATTTTCATTAAAACTGCCTCTAGTGTAATAATATTATTAACAATAATTATAAGAATAGGCAGCATTTCCTAAGTTTAGTAAGTTATGTACAGTATAATTTATTATTTTCCTCCAGTTGGATTTTTTTTTTCTTTTTTTATGATTGTATGGAAACTGCGCTTGATAAAGCATTATATTTAGCTGGGTAGGTATTTAGATTTAATTATTATGTTCGATATTCTTCTTCTTCTTTTTTTTTTTGTTCGTTTTTATGTTGAATTAATCCTGTTCTGACGCTGGTAAAAAAAAATCTCTGAGAAAGTGGTCACGGTGAACTGCTGATATGAAGGAAAAGAGACATTTCTCTTTTTTTCATTTTCTTTTTCTCCTCCGTGCATCGTTCATGAACTCCAAACACATTTCTTAAAGCACTAGGACTCTGGACACTCGGAGACGAACATAAGAAGAACATGATATTTTTATTTGTAATGGTTTATGTATAATGTGAAGTTTCCTATCTGTTAATTCTCCTTTTTCTTTTACTGAAGATAAAGAAAACAGCTCTATTATACCCCAATTGTTATTGAACAGAAAGAGCGTGGATCTTGTTTACTGATATTTGTCATCCTCTCTCTTACGTTTCATTGGAACCTCACTGGTTTAGACGAACGCATTTGTGTCAAATTAGAGTAGAGTTCACCACAAAAATTAAATTTTGACTTACTTTTTTCTGTAGAACATCAATGGAGATGTTTAGCAGATGGTCCAAGCTGATCTCTTCAATATAGTAAGAGTGGATGGGGACCAGCGGTTCTGAAAAGGAAAAATGCATCATAAAAGATATATTCCTGGACCACAAAACCGGTCTTAAGTAGCATGGGTATATTTGTGGGTCAAAATTATCGATTTTTCTTTTATGACAAAAATCATTAGGGTATCAAGAAAGGATCATGGTCCATGAAGATATTTTGTAAATTTCATATCATAAATATATCAAAACTTAATTTTTGATTAGTAATATGCATAGCTAAGAACTTCATTTGAACAACTTTAAAGGCGATTTCCTCAATATATTGATTTTTTTGCACCCTCAGATTCCAGATTTTCATATTTTCAAATATTGTCCTATCCTAACAAACCATACATCAATGAAAAGCGTATTTATTCAGCTTTCAGTTGACTTATAAATCTTAATTTCAAAAAATTGACCCTTATGACTGGTTTTGTGGCCTAGGGTCACATATGACAGCTTTGTGAAAGAAACAGACTGAAATGAAAGTCATTATTCACTGTGGTCACCATTTACTTTGAGCAGCTTGGACATTCAGCTAAACATCTTTTGTGCATCAGCAGGTTGGCGGCAGGTAAACTATTCCTCTCTGCATTGATCAAACTGTCTGATTCCAGTGAAGCTCCACTGAATGGCCATATTAGATGTTTTTATCTCCAGAATTGTTTTAGCTCCACACACTGTCTCCCTCTGTCAATCAAGCTGACAGTAGTGACATCACAATCACACCTTGTCAGCTAACGAAAGTCACAATCACCGAATAGCCACCATCTGATGTGACCATGCTTTCACACGTAGTAATTCCCCACAATCATATCAATCGATAGGGACACATATGCTGGCTCGTTGAACATACAAGGTCGGGTTCTGTTAAGTAACCTCATGGTCTTTAGTACACATACCCTGATGATGATGGCCTGTATTACGAACAATAATTGATAAGACAATCAAAGTCATGTGTGGAGCTCAAAACAATGTTAAATGACATCAAACAAAAAGTACTTAGAAACTTATCTTACCATCTCAACTTGAAAACCGAGAAAGATAATTATGTAAATATAGCATAGAGTTATAGATTTATATTTTGTTCATAACACAGTGTAATATAAGTTGTATATTTCTTTCTCTCTTTTATTGATGTTATTCATGCCACAATAAAAGCAAGAGTTACTGTACTCTTATGGAAAAAAGGAAAAAAAAAAAAGGCAAGCCGTGGGTTACCACCATCTGTTCTAAGTTGACGTTTTTCAGTATTACTGCCAGTCAAGGCTCAAATAAAAACAGCAACGTGTTCTGTATCTCTACTGTGTGTCTGTGGCTCCTTTTTCTGCCCTAGTGCAACTCCATAATTAAACTCTAGCAGGACAGAACTGCCAAAAATCACCACACTGCACACTAAATACTATCTGTCTACTCTTACATGCCAACGCATGAAGCAATCGCAGAATTTTTAGGCCAAACAAAGGGAATTCCCAAAGCTGGACGTCATTGTTTGTGTGTGGAATGACGTACGTCTTTCTGAACAGTAGGACACCTGCTGAGGCTACAAATATTTGGACAAGAATGTTCATGAATTAAGCAGTATTGTTAACAAATCTTAAAGGTTCATCTTGAATGCTCCCTCTCAAGTAGGTGGTCGAAGATGTTTAGCGTTTGAAAGTACTTTCATACCAGACTTTCTGAACTACACATTTCAATTAGAAATAATATTTGTGAAATAAATCAAAAAATCGCCCAGTGTTATCATACAATTACAGCACCCAAAGCAATAAAAATACCACTTTTATGTGCACACAGAGTATGTCTGGATTAGATTTTAGTCAAAATAATGAGGCTTTAGTGCTGCCCTCAAAAGAGCATGACAGTAGGATTATGGAAGTAATTACATTTTAAAATATATTCACATAAAAAAAAAAAAATGCAGTTGTTTATTCCTGCGATGCAAAGCTGATTTTTAGCATCATTACTCCAGTCTTCAAATACCTTTGATAATAAAATAGAAATCTTTTCTAACAATATACACTACCGTTCAAAAGTTTGGGGTCTGTACATTTTTAAATCCTTCTTTTTTTTTTAAGAAATTAATACTTTTATTTACCAAGGATTTGTTAAATTGATAAAACGTGATAGTAAAGATTATATTGTTAGAAAAGATTTCTATTTTTAAAAAATGCTGTTCTTTTTTACTTTTCATTCATCAAAGAATCCTGAAAAAACAATCATAGGTTCCAAAGAAAAAATATTAAGCAGCACAACTGTTTCCAACATGATAATAAAAGTAATAAATCAGCATATTAGAATGATTTCTGAAGGAAATGTGACACTGAAGACTGAAGTAATGGCTGATGAAAATTCAGCTTTGCATCACAGGAATAAATTATATTTAAAAATATATTAAAATGAAAAAACATTATTTTAAACTGTAATAATATTTCACAATATTACAGTTTTTTTCTATATTTTTAAACAAGTAAATTCATCCTTGGTGAGAAATAAGAAATTAATTTAAAAAAAAAAATCTTACTGATCTTAAAATTTGATGCCAGTATAAACATTACCGCTCAAAGGTTTGATCAGTAAGATTTTTAATGTTTTTTAAAGAAGTCTCTTATGCCATCAAGACTGCAGTTATTTGATATAAATACAGAAAAAAACTGTCTAAATTTTCCTCAGCTGTAACTCCAGTCTGCAGTGTCATATGATCCTTCAGAAATCATTCTAATATTTTGATTTATTCATAGAATTATCAATGTTGGTAACAGTTGTGCTGCCAAATATTTTTTGGAACCTGTGATTCTTTTATTTAGGATTCTTTGATGAATAACAAGTTCAAAAGAACAGCATTTATTTAAAATATGTGACCCTGGACCACAAAACCAGTCTTAAGTCGCTGGGGTATATTTGTAGCAATAGCCAAAAATACATTGTATGGGTCAAAATTATTTATTTTTCTTTTATGCCAAAAATCATTAGGAAATTAAGTAAAGATCATGTTCCAAGTTTTTTGGTGAAATTCCTACTATAAATATATCAAAATGTAATTTTTGATTAGTAGTATGCATTGTTAAGAACTTAATTTGGAGAACTTTAAAGGTGATTTTCTCAGTATTTTGATTTTTTTGCACCCTCAGATTCCAGATTTTCAAATAGATGTATCTCGGCCAAATATTGTCATATCCTAACAAACCATATATCAATAGAAAGCTTATTTATTGAGCTTTCATATAATGTATACATCTCAGTTTTGTAAAATTTAACCTTATGACTGGTTTTGTGGTCCAGGGTCACATATAAATCAAACAATATAAATCTATGCAATCACTTTTTATTAATTTAACAAATCCTTGGTGAATAAAACTATTAAATTCTTTCCAAAAAGGAAAGAATAAAAATGACTGACCCCAAACTTTTGAACAGTAGTGTACATTGTTAGAAAAGATTTCTAAAAAAAAATGCTGTTCTTTTTTCAATTTCTATCCATCAAAGGCTCCAAAAAAAAAGCAACACATCCGTTTCCAACACTGATAATAAATCAACTTATAAGAATCATTTCTGAAGGATTTTTAATGTATATTAAAATAGAAGAACATTGTTTTACATCATGATATTTTTTTTATTTCTGATCAAATAAACAGCCTTGATGAATATTAGAAATATTTAAAATACATTACAAATCTTACTTATCCCAACTTTTAAGCGGTAATATATATATATATATATATATATATATATATATATATATATATATATATATATATATACACAACATTTTATATAGTTTATATAGTTCACTCCCTTTTCAAAAGGACATGTCGTGTACTTTAATTTGTCTTTTGTCCAATTTTCAAATACTGTTTCAGCTCAAGGCTTATAACATTGTGGCTGTTTGACTTAGTTTCAAGGCTTCTTGTCTGAAATGTCTGAAATGCCTTTGGAGAAAATAAATGAAATATTCCCGAAGCCAAGGCTGCTTAAAAAGAGACACCTAACTGGGTAGCAGTACACCCAATTTGTCCACCAATCAGAAGGCTAGATGTGGAGAGCACTATCCAATCAAACGGCCGATCTAATTAACCACAACAAGCATGGTGGAATGGAAACAACAGAAAGGAGAATGGTTGAAGGTAGGGCTATCTTTTGAAAGCCACAAGCTTTACGTAATTAAATGTGATTGTTGTGTTAATGTCAATGCTTTTGTAAAAGCTACTGGGTTCAGTGCTCTTGTCTTTTCTGGCCCTGTAATGTGTTTCCTCTCCGGTGGGTCTGCGCTGCTGTCTTGAGTGTTTGTATGAGAGGGAGTTAAGTACTCCAAATTTTCATTTCAACGCAGTGGAAAGTGGGCTGGAAAATTGAGTCTTTAAGTGAAGTAGCATAGCTCAGGGCACTGTAAATATTTGATTTTTGCCTGTAGCTAATACTGAATAGAGTGTTTTGTAAGAGAGCGTGTGTGTGTGTGTGTGTGTGTGTGTGTGTGTGTGTGTGTGTGCATTTCTGCTCAGTATGAGGCTAAGTACAGAAAAGAAACATCTGATTCCTCGAGTTATCTTTCCTGCTGTCTGCATCGCAGTCTCTGCTGAGTGTCGAGCGGGAAAAGGGGGGCAAGATGTTTCATCTGAGGGAAGCAATTAGCATAATTCAGAGTGTGTATTTACTGTTTTTACATGTTTGTAAGCTCATGCTATGTCTTTTTACAGTTACCATGTCTGTGCACATGATGCATATGTCTGTCTGTGTGTTTGTGTGTTTGTGTGTGTGAGCTCCAGAGAGCTTCTGCGACAGCTCAGTGAAATGTGCAGATTTGAAGCGTGGGTGTTTGGAGATTGAGTGAAAACGATGTCACATTAATGATTTAAAGTAGGTAATAGGATGTGATGTGCCTCCAGAGCCGCCAGCTAAGCTGAGTTTAAGACACTCCGCTAATGTATTCATGAAGAGGGGGGGATTAGAGAGTACTCAGAACTCCAACACACACGCAATCACACACACATTACCAATGACAGACAAACGCGCACGCACACGACACCTTAGCGCGACCAAAGCCGAACGCATCTGCACTTGCACTACAAAGGCGAAATGTTAAAACGCGTGCCATTCAACATCACAGCGGCCAAATGCATACGGCTGCCACCAGAGCGAATGTCAGACAACAGGTTAAGCACTAAATATAAACCTAAGCAAACAAAATCACCAACCACTCAACACTTCAAACTTAAGACATCCACAAAATATGATGAAAACCTACACAAACTGTCTTTTATGCTCCCCAAGGCTGCATTTGTTTGATTAAATGTTTAGTAAAAGCAGTAATGCAGTGAAATATTGTTAGAAACCTTTTGCATTTTAATGTTTTCAAATGCAGTTTATTCCTGTGATGGCATCATTCATTTTCAGCATCATTACTTCAGTTTTAAGTGTTACGTGATCTTTCGAGAAATCATTCTAATAGGCTGATTTGGTACTCAAGAAACATTTCTGATTATCAGTGTTGAAATCAGTTGAGCTGCTTAATATTTATGTGAAAACCATGATATGTTTTTGTTTTTTCATGATTCTTTAATCAAAATAATGTGATGATGATGATGATGCATTTATATAGCGCTTTCATTGTGTATTGCCGTACACCCAAAGCGCTTTACAATCATATGAGGATCTCTCCTCAACCATCACCAGTGTGCAGCATCCACTTGGATGATGCATCGGCAGCCACAGTACAACGGCACTGGTGCGCTCACCACACACCAGCTACAGGTGGAGAGGAGAAAGTGATGGAGCCAATTCAATGAAAGGGGATTGTTAGGAGGCCATGCTTGACTAGGGCCAGTGGAGGGAATTTGGCCAGGACACCGGGGTTACACCCCTACTCTTTACAAGAAGTGCCATGGGATTTTTTGTGACCACAGAGAGTCAGGACCTCGGTTTAACGTCTCATCCAAAGGACGGTGCCTTTTACAGTATAGTGTCCCCATCACTATACTGGGGCATTAGGACCCACACAGACCACAGGGTGAGCACCCCCTACTGGCCTCACTAACACCTCTTCCAACAGCAACCTAGTTTTCCCAGGAGGTCTCCCATCCAGGTACTGACCAGGCTCAGCCCTGTTTAGCTTCAGTGAGCAACCAGCGCTACAGGGTGATATGGCTGTGGCTGATTTTTAATCAAAATAATTTGACATTATAAATGTCTTTACTGACACTTTTGCATACACTACCAGTCAAAAGTTTTTGAACAGTAAGATTTAAATTTTTTTTAAACATCTTCTGCTCACCAGGCCTGCATTTATTTTATGCAGCAAAAACAGTAAAATTTAGATTTTTTTTTTTTTACTATTTAAAACAACTGTTTTCTATTTGAATGTATTTTAAAATGTAATTTATTCCTGTGATGTCAAAGCTGATTTTTAGCATCATTACTCCAGTCACACGATCCTTCAGAAATCATTCAAATATTTTGATCTGCTGCTCAAAAAATATTTATATTGTTGAAAGCATAATAATATAATAATAATATCAGAATTGTGAGATATAAACTTGCAATTCTGCAAACATATCAGGCTTTTTTTTCTCTTCAGAATTGGACTTTACAACTTTTTTGCGTTGCAATTGCGTTGTGAGTTTATGTCTCAATTCTGAGAAAAAAGTAAAAATTGTGAGATACAAACACGCAATTGCAAGAAAAAAAGTCAAAATTGCAAGTTTATATCTTGCAATTCTGACTTTATTTCTTGCAATTGTGAGTTTATCTCTTTCGACACTATTTGACTCAAAAAAAAATGTTCTCCTCTCTTTCTTGATCTTCCCTTTCTAGCCTATACTCATCCAGCAACGCCTGATATATGGTATTTTTGAGCACTTCCTATGTCGATCTGCCTCCTTAGGATGAATTGCTTGTTGTATTTCCCAATTGTAAGACGCTTTGGATAAAAGTGTCTGCTAAATGAATAAATGTAAATGTAAATGTTTATATCCTGCAATTCTGACTTTATAATTTGCAATTGTGCATTTATATCTCACAGTTCTGAGAAAAACATTTTTGAATTGTGAGATAAAAAGTCGCAATTACCTTTTTTATTTTTTATATTCCATACTATAGTGTATAATGTTACAAAAACTTTTCATTTTATATAAATACTGATCTTTGGATCTTTACAAAAAATTCTGAAAAATATGAAGCCCACTGTTTTAAATATTGATAATTATAATAAAAATGTTTCTTGAACAGCAAATCAGCATATTAGAATGATTTCTGAAGGATCACGTGACACTGAAGACTGGAGTAATTATGCTAAAAATGTAGTTTTGATCCCAAGAATAAATTAGATTTTAAAACATATTCATATAGAAATAATAATAATTAATGCCAATGGCCCATAATCAGATTTTAAACCTGTATGTGAGCTACTCTTTTAGTTTCACCGTTAAAGGTGCACAGTCTTTTCTGTTACAAGGACAGAGCTTCATGCAAAAGCAATAGCTTTTAGTTAACATTGCTACTGTAGAAAGTATTGTTGAAAGCAAAATTGTTAACTGACAATTCTCTCATCATTTACTTACCCTCACGTCATTCCAGACCTGGATGGCTTTCTTTTTTCTGCAGAATGGAAGAGAAGATATTTTAAGGAAAAAGTTTCAGTGGTATATTTTTCAATCATGAATTTTTTTTTTTAATTTTTTTTTTAGTGAACATGCTCTTTGTTTAAGGTGAGAAGTATTATTTGAAATCCATAAGCCCTCGTTCATTTTCAGAACACAAATTAAGATATTTCTGATGAAATCTGAAAGCTTTCCGACTCTGCATAGACAGCATCGCAACATAGACTGACATGTAAGAGAAGAGGGTCAAAAATGCAGTGTTAAAAAAGTTTTCAGGTTTCATCAAAAATATCTTAATTTGTGTTCCGAAGATGAATAAAGGTCTTACGGGTTTGGAATGACATGAGAGTGAGTAATTAATGACAGAATTTTCATTTAAACCTTTAATTAGGCTACAGATATTAAAACAACAACAACAGATAATAAAAAAACTAAACTGCACCTTTGCATGAACAATGTATGACAATGTTTGACGTTTTGTGGCCCATCAGAGTATGAGAATTCAGTGTGTGTGGTCTGTGGATGTGCTAGACCTGCAAACACAGCTGTAGATGGTTTATTCTGCTGTTTAGCTTCAGTTTAGCAGGTGAGAGACAGGCATGGCATTGAGAGGAACAGCACAGCCTAAGGCTGCTGTCCAATCAGCTCTGACACATATTTTCCCTTACAGTCGACACATTACGTTTGTTCTCATTCAGTGACTTCATCAACAGCTGGCCTACTCCACCCCCCATCAAAGTTCATTCATATGAAATCACATTATTGTCTCTGAGAGACGTCTGCCTGCCTTGCATCTCTCTCTTGAGTACTTAACAGTTTTTATCTCAGGTCTTATTTCAGATCAGTCTGGGTTGATATGCCCATAGCCTATAGTAGCACAGTTTATAAACACATTAAACTGTTATGTTTTAAACCGCAATAAGATGCTAAGGAGAACTCATATCGGTACTCGTATGCTGTCTGTCATGTTTGGTTTTCAACACACCAACACACACCCAAACTGTATGCAATGATATCGAAAGCCTACACAGCATGTGAGCACTGAACCAAGTTCATTTTACCATGTTTTTCACTTGTATTGTCAAATAAATTTGTCAAAATGCCCATCTTGGTGGGTAATTATATGTTTTAAGTTAATTTAGAGAATTAGGGGGCAAAAAAATGTGTATCAATAAATTGCGTCTGTGCATTAAGTCTTAAAGTTGCAGTGGTCTAATTTACCTTCTGCTGTTTATGTAAAATAAAATGTGACCCTCAAACACAAAACCAATCATAAGGGTACATTTTTTTTTTACATTGAGATATATAAATCATCTGAAAGCTGAATAAATAAGTTTTCCATTGATGTTTGGTTTGGTGGACAATCTTTGGCCGAGATACAACTATTTGAAAATCTGGAATCTGAGGGTGTAAACAAATCTAACTATTGAGAAAATTGCCTTTAAAGTTGTACAAATGAAGTTCTTCAAACTAGTTCAAAAGTTGAAGTTCAAAAAGTGCATTTTGATATATTTACAGTAGGAAATTTACAAAATATGGAACATGATCTTTACTTAATATCCTAAAGATATTAAGTATATATATATAAGATATAAGATATTTTTGGCTATTGCTACAAATATACGCATGCTACTTAAGACTGTTTTTTTGGTCCAGGGTCACATTTTAATCAAACAAAACATGATGATTGACTGTGCTTAAAGAGACAGTTCACACAAAAATTAAAATTCTGTTGTTAATAGTTCCAAACCCGTAAGCTCTCGGATTCCATCAAAAATATCCTAATTTGTGTTCCAAAGACGAACAAAGGCTTTACGAGTTTGCAATAAAATGAGGGCGAGTAATTAATGACAGAATTTTCATTTTTTGTTGAATTATCCCTTTAAATGTGCAATATGTAATTTTGACAGCTAGCACGTTAAAATGGGAACTGCAGTCCAAATTCTAAATATTGGAGAGCATTGTTTTTTCCACCCCTCCTTCTCAGACTCAACGCTCATGCAGGTTGCCAGATTGAGGACACGCAATATGAACGAGTGCAATTGACAATAGAGGGCAATGAGCCTTACACTGATGAGTTGATTTATCCATGTTTTAAAATGCCTCTGGTCATAGACCGTTTTAGATGGATGACGAGGCTTTTAGGGTTTTATCTGCAATCTCTCACCCAGTTTGTGTGCTGTGTTTTCCGCCAACTGGCAACCCAGTGTGTCAAAATACTACAGAGTAAATTGGCAGTGGGTGAAATCACACGGACCTCTTATCTCTTTCGACACTATTTGACTCAATAAAAAAAAAAATGTTCTCCTCTCTTTCTTGATCTTCCCTTTCTAGCCAAAACAAAAACGGACATTCTGACAGGGAACGCACTTTTCAACACAGAATAACTAGCTGCAGCAGTGTTTTTTTGGAGAAACAAGTATGTGAACTTTACCTTTTATGCTTACATACAGCACCTTTAACCTTTGTATATTTAATTCACACAGTGACGAGTGAGCATTTTATTTTACTTTTTTAATTTTTAGTTATTGTTATATACACCTTGTACCGTAAAATGCATACAAATCTCATTGTTTGTAATTTGTTTCTTTGTTCTTGTTTTCCAAATTTTTTATGCCTTCAATAAACTTGAGAACTTAGATTTAGTTTTGTTTTAGTTTTGCTATGAATAATATAATTGGTATAGAGATTTTTTAAATTTGGTACATTAGGGACCAGACTTTATGCTGCAAGTCTGTTTGGCTATGCAAACCTGTGACCCTGGACAACAAAACCAGTCATAAGTGTCAATTTTTCAAAATTTCGAAATTGATGCTTTCCACTGATTTATGGTATTTTAGGATAGGACAATATTTGACTGTTAAATCTGGAATCTGAGGGTGAAAAAAAAACTAAATATTAAAAAAGTCATCTTTAAAGTTGTCCAAATGAAGTTCTTTGCAATGCATACTATTAATCAAATTTTATTTTGATATATTTACGATAGGAAATTTACTAAATATCTTCTTTACTTAATATCCTTAGGATTTTTGGCATAAAGGAAAAATCGATCATTTTGATCAATACAATGTACTTTTAGCTATTTCTACAAATATACCCGTCCTACTTAAGACTGGTTTTGTGGTCCAGAGTCATATTTAAGCTCAGAGTTACAAAAAACTCTTTTGTGTTGTTGATTCTGTTCATTCATGCGTCATTATTAGCACAAACATAATCAAAACACCACTGCAATTTCGGCAATTTCGAAAGTTTTGGATACATCGCTTAACATTTTGTACCGCCAGTTTGACTGTGTTTGTGCTTTATCCGGAGAACAGCTTGACTAAGCGGTATGTGAGGAGACCGCTTGCACCCGCTGGCCTCCATTTGTAATTTATCAAATTGATTTTTGAAGCATTTTTCTCCAGCCATTAACACCCGAATCCACACATGCTAATATTATGCTAATAGTATGTTAATTGAGAGGGGAGCTGCTAAGCAGGCCTGCTGTCAGGAGCTCTTGTGAAAACTGGGTGGGGTCACTCGCAAGCTGCAAAACGAGCCGCAACACAAATAAACAAATCTCTAAAAGCTTACAGGAGCAGCGCTGCATGTTAACGCACAAAGGAGGCGGGGGGCAGTCGGCCACTCATCAGAATAAACAAATGTGTGATTAAAAGCGAGGCTACAGTCCTGGATATCATTCGTCCATGTCACTGGATAAGAGGTGATTCACACAGAATGCTTTTTTGCATTTAAAAACAAGCGACGCATTGACAGTGCGATGAAAAGATTCTAGGTATAGAGATGCATTTTTGAACTACTTTTAACTTGAGAGCGGCATTTTTAGAATTTTTAAGACGCTGAAAATCACACAAAACGTAAGTGGTCCATCTACCACCATAGTTCCACTTTAGCGCGATCAAATATACTTAAGTATATCTTAGTTGGACTTCAGCACTACTTCTGCACAATTAAAGTGCATTAAGTACAAACCCTAGTAACCCTGGATTTTAAATGCACTTATTTTATACTAAGCATAATTCAAGTCTATTACTTATTTACTGACATATCGCTCAAGACTTACTGATTGTAAAATTGTAATTAAACTTTATTTGAAGTACTACTTGTGCACAATGCACATTTCCTATTTCCTAATATTACGCCTAAAATATGTTTTAATGTCACTAAACGTCTTTAAATGCAAACACAATTAAAGTGCATTAAGCACAAAATTAGTCGTTACAATTTAGCAGACTTTAAATATACCAGTTTAGTATACTAAAAGTACAATTGCAGGGTATTTTTAATAAGTGCATAATATGTAACTGTATTTGTAGTGTGCTTTGCATAAAATAAATGTATTTTAAATGCATTTTAGTATATTTATTTTTCACTAGGGCATGTTAAAGCAGCAGAATGACAAATTTGAGATGCATGATAGTGGAAAATACAAGGGTTTAAAGATGCGTTTTGATAAAGTTTAATGCAGTGTAATGTCCAAGACACTGCCAAGATATGTGAACGCAATGGTCAAACATATCCGTTTAGGATAAAATAATAGAAAACAGCATAGTTGTGTGTAAAACCTAATCTGCATGGACTATATCAACACTATATCCCATTTAGCATGTACAGTTAGAATTAGTGTGTCCCAAATCGTAAGACTGAAATAAGTGGTACCCGTATGGTCTGTTATTTCAGATGGAAACACTTCAACAGCTAATATTACTCACAATTCATTGCCCTTTGGAGGAGGAGGAGGAGGAGGATCAGAACATGAAACACCAATAAAAAGTGTTAATTCTATCATTAATTACTCACCCTGTCGTTCAAACTCTTAAGACCTTCATTCATCTTTAGAAGATAAATTAAGATATTTTTGATTAAATCCGAGAGCTTTCTGACCTAGCATAGACAACAACGCAACTGACGTGTTCAATAGTCATTGTGACATCAGTGGTTCAACCTTAATTTTATGAAAAAAAAAATTCTCATAGCTTCATAAAATTATGGTTGAACCACTGATGTCATATTGTTATTTCATCAATGTCCTTACTACCTTTCTGAGCCTTGAACGTGGTAGCCGTGTTGCTGTCTATGCAGGATCAGAAAGCTCAATTTGTGTTCTGAAGATGAACGATCTTACAGGTTTGGAACAACATGAAGGTGAGTAATAAATAACAGAATTGTAATTTTTGGGTTAACTATCCATTTAAACAGCAAGGTTTAGATTAAAGTGTTTGAGAGTTTAATAAACAATATCTTAGTCTAACTTAACCAAATTTAAAAAAATATCTGCAACAGCACTGTGAATTTTTAAAGACACGTTTAGCCATTAACTTTATAAAGGCATCATTATCAAAAACATGAGGTGAGTGTTTTACATGAAAGACCCACGAATGTCAGATCATTGGCATACTTCTTTTCTCTAAACAGAGGGGGAAAATTAATGTTAATTAAATAAACTTAAAAGTATACTGTGTGTATATGAGAACAATAACTGTGACAAGATGGTTGACAGGCAGTTTTTGATTGAAGGATGTCACAAAACCTAACTATTCTTCTGCTACACATTTAAAATGATGTACTTTTGCATTAAAAACGAGTGCATGAATTTAGGGCATAATATAAGGAGAACCTGCGATGGTTTTACACAACTAGAAAGTTCTCCGTTTTACAGTTAGTTTTCACATGCTTTCTATGCTCCAACGTTTTTGCGGTTAAGGACTTAAACGAAAAGGCATGACAAGTAATGACTAATGTACAATGTGTGTTTCGTACACAAATGCTAGTTATGAAGCGCATTACTTACAAATATTTCTGTTCATGCGTATTGCGCGTCTTCTAATGTCCATCTCCAGCAAGACAGCCACACCTGCAGCTTAATGAGGTCTATAATTGCGGAGAAATATGAGAATTAGCATTCCCATGCTTTTCAAGGCAAGTCAGCACTGTTTTTGATATAATTAACTAACTTCACACGAGCAAACGGCTGTTTTTTCCAAACATTAACGTTAGCATAAATATTATTTGGCCGCTGCGTCCAGCGCAGTAACAGACTATGCTAGACCAACAACACTCTTTTTCGTGTAACACTGCTTTTAAATTTCATTAAACAAGAAGTTAATATTGAGTAACTTACATTCTAGACACAGTTTTGTCAGTTTGCCATTGGGAAATTAGATTCAAACTGCAGAATTGAGTGTCGCGCGTCTCCGCGAAACGTGCAGTAGTAGCGCTTCATTCCTTAATCCTGAATGAACTAATGATTCGAACGAGTCGTTTGGGCGAGCGATTCAGTGACTCGCTCATAAAGAGAGTCACTTATCGCCACCTACTGACAAAACGATGAACTCTACAGAAAGCTAAAGTGCTGTTAAACACTGTTCAGCCAAATAAATCTGATAAATATCAATTCTTATATTTTATATAGTCTAAACAGCTCATAAAAAAGGCTGTCAATTAAGAAATATCATTTTAGTTACAGTGCAGCCCTTGTCTCCAAAAGCCCACTGCTGACCTCTTCAGGATGTTTAACCTTCGAAAAAAAGCATCTCCTTTCCTCTCTCAGACTTGTTTTTGCCCTTTCACTGACAGTGCACTGGAGCACATCTTTAATTTGCCCCGGTCGCCATTTGCTCTGTGCTCGAAGACTTCTGAGTTTGTTTTTTTTTTCTGGCAAATATTTGTTTTTGATTTGCCAGAATGAGAGAGGCCCCACTGGCATGTTCTGGGGCAGCATTGCTCATGCCCTCAGTGCGGTGACCGCTATTGCCAGCTGTTGACTTTGTAGCTGAAATTTGTTTAATATTCACTTTTCTTCATACGCCGTGCCCTCGTACAGAAGCAAAGGGTTACAGCCTCAAAGCCTCATTATTGCATAAATGCATCCTGATTCATGTGCTTTATAATAATACTATTAATTATCTGAACACAGACTTGATACTTTTCTAAAATGTTAATGTTTAGGATGCCTGGACTCCTAAATATGATCAAATTTTTTCCTAAAACATAAAGACAGTTACACTTGTCAAAAGTTTTTGAACAGTAAGATTTTTTCTAAGATGTCTTTTTCTAGTCATTAAACTCTCTTCTGCTCACCAAGCCTGCATTTATTTGATCCAAAGTACGGCAAAACAGTACAATTTTAAAATATTTTTGCTATTTTAAATAACTGTTTTATATTTAAATATATTTTAAAATGCAGTTTATTCCTGTGATTTTAAAGCTGAATTTTTAGCATCATTACTCCAGTCACATGATCCTTCAGCAATCATTCTAATATTCTGATTTGCTGCTTAAAAAACATTTATTATTATTATTATTATTATTATTATGTTGAAAACAGCTGAGTAGAATATTTTTTTATTTCTTTGATGAATAGAAAGTTCAGAAGAGCAGCATTTATCTGAAACAGAAATCTCATGTAACAGTAATGTGAGAAAAAGTTTGATCCCCTTTGTTATTTATAAAGTTTAATAATTGGCTTTTATATTGTCTTTGCACTGATGCCAAAGCAAACTATTTAAATAATAACTGAAAAATATTTAATAAGCAATTAAACAAAATCTTGTTTCCACCAATTATTAGAGTACAGTTAGATATAAACCTGCAGAGATACATTTTCAATTTCATTTTCATTTTTAATCTGCAATTCATCTCAGAAAAATAAAACCATAATGCAATCAAATTCAGTAAGTCTGCTCAAAATTAAATCAACTTTGACAGACCAAAATGTACTTTTCTTGTAAAGTCATTGTAAATTCCAGTTCACAACCTGTTTTTCACCCATGATGTACTTAATGTGACATAACAGGATAAAAAAAAAAAAACATCTATCAGTACTGATTTGGATGCTTTTGAAAATGTTGCTAAAATATAACCAGACCAAATGCAAAATGAAGCTAAATGAATCCTGTTTGGCAGTTGATTAACATTATCGTGGACTAAGTTAAATCAGCTGAAATAGTTGTACATTTCTACATTTTAATCAAAGATTCCGAAGTTAATTTTTTTTCTCCAGAACAACATGCACCAATGAAGTATTCCTAATAAATCCAGGAACATGCATTAAGAAAGTAAATAGGATCAATTTTGATTTCATGTTGGCTTGAACATCTAAAACCATTGCTCTGCTTCAATTGCGACTGATTCTTTCAAAGTTGGCGCATCTGGCGTGGAGAATAAGTCCATCAGGGATGAAAGGGTAGGTGTTTTTACAGCCCAGCTAATGTTATTTGCATGAGGGACACATTAGTGGCCTTTGCCATGAATAGTAGGATCGAGTGAGATGAGAAGGGTCAGATGAGACATCAGAGACCACGAGATGGACAGGATTTGCGCCAGTGTCCGGGATTACAGTGCATTGAGCGCACATAGTATTCTGAGTGACGGGATTTAACCGGGGCCAGATAAATCCCAGGGTTGTGTAATTGTTGAGCGCTGAGCGTTGTTCGTGCAGAGCGGGCCTGTCAAGCAGATGTGGGGTCATCCTGCGGTGTCTGTTAGTCCTGCGGTTAGTCCTTTAATAAGAGCAAGGGGACACTGCTCACCACAAACTACAGGCCTGTAAACTGCGCCTGACTGCCTGGGAGTGTGCCACAGTACACACAGACATGGTTAGTTTTGTCTTGAATATTATTTACTGTCTCCAGAGAATTCAGTAAATAAAGCATGAAAAGGAGAACAGTCTGTTTTATTTTTAAACTGATGGACAGAGAGGGCAGATCCTCGCATGGATGAAGTATTTCCGCGGCTTATGGATTATGATGTTTTCAAGGAGATCTCTTTGAAGCCAAAAAACACAAGTCGAACCCGCTATTTTTTCCAAGTTTTGACAAGAAATGGGATTCCAATGAGAACATCCTGAGCGCTCGTGCGATTTGAGAGATGTGTCCGAGGAGCCGAGCCAGACTCCGGCTCTGATAAGAGATCACAGGTCACGTGAAATGAACGTGAAGAATTTGGAAAGGAGAAATATGTTAGAATGCTCTTATTTGGTAGAAAGGATGGAGTGCAGACATGGCATGTTTGTCTTTGCAGAGACCAGACACTTGAAGTTGAGAAATCTTTTTTTCTTTTTTAAGTTTTTATTGATTCCAGTACCATCAACACATTATGAGTGTGGTTGACATGAAATATCAAGTATCAAATATCAACTAATAATAACACTGTTAAATGTACTCTTTAAACAGGAATTTCCATTTTTCACTTGAAGCATTCATATATTTATGTATTGTGTATGTATTTTAATTTATTTTAGTTTTTATTGATTTATTTTTTAGTAGTATGGAAAATGCATGGATAGATATTTTTAATTTAATTTTATTTATTTGTGCAAAATAGTGTAGAATTATTTTATTATCAGACATTTATTGGTTATTAGCTTCAGCCAAAAATAAAAAATCCTAAGAATCAAAAATTATTCTAAAAGCATAATTTTAAAATAGATGTACTATTATGTATGCAAGGACTATTTTAAAATATGATACAAATTTTAAAATAAAAAAAAAGTTATCTAAAAATATGTACAGTTGAAGTCAAATGTTTACATACACCTTGCAGAATCTGCAAAATGTTAATTATTTGACCAAAATCAGAAGGATCATACAAAATGCATGTTATTTATTATTTAATACTGACCTGAATAAGATATTTCACATAAAAGATGTTTACATATAGTCCACAAGAGAAAATAATAGCTGAATTTATAAAAATGACCCCGTTCAAAAGTTTACATACACTTGATTCTTAATACTGTGTTGTTACCTGAATGATCCACAGCAATTATTTTTTTGTTTGTTTGTTTAGCAATAGTTGTTCATGACAATAGTTGTTATTTCTGAACAGTTAAAATTGCCCGCTGTTCCTTAAAAAATCCTTTAGGTACCACAAATTCTTTGTTTTTTTTTAAATTTTGTGTATTTTGTGTATATCAAACGCTCACTGATGCTTCAGAAGGAAACACAATGCGCTAAGAGCCGGGGGTTGAAAACTTTTGAACAAAATGAAGATGTGTACATTTTTCTTTTTTGTCTAAATATCTTGCTTTTTCTTTTTTCTTTATTATTTAGAACGCCCTTCAGAAGCTACAGAAGATACTTACATGTTTCCCAGAAGACAAAATAAGTCAAATTTACCCTGATCTTTAAATTCAAAAAGTTTTCACCCCCGGCTCTTAATGCATTGTGTTTTCTTCTGGAGCATCAGTGAGCATTTGAAACTTTTGAACCTCTCTCAGTTGTCCTCAGTGTGAAAAGATTGATCTCAAAATCATACAGTCATTGTTGGAAAGGGTTCAAATACACAAAAATGCTGAAAAACCACAGAATTGGTGGGACCAGAAGGATTTTTCTGAAGAACAGCAGGCAGTTTGACTGTTTAGGACAAACAAGGGACTTTTGAACAACTATCACTAGAAAAAAAAAAACAGCTGTTGATCATTCAGGTAACAACATAGTATTAAGTATCAAGTGTATGTAAACTTTTGAATGGGGTCATTTTTAAAAATTCAACTATTATTTTCTCCTAAAATGTTGATGTTGAAAATAAAAAAAGTCAACTACACATTAAGAATTAAAATGAGGAGAATAGCTCTTAGCATTACTTTTAATTCTAAAAATACTCGTTCTGTCTCTCATGTCCACATACAAGCTCTTTTGAGAGTAGAAATACATTAAAATTCTCTAGACAAGCATAATTGGTGTGTCTGAAATATTGCAAATAACAGTAATTATCAGATATTACTTGTTCCGTGGAAACAGCCGCCGTGTCATTTTCTGTTTTGATTGCCGTGGTCAGATGTCTGCAAAAAGTTTCCGCCACTCAATTTACAATGCAACATTAGAACATCTTTGTTTTGAGAATGTGTTTATGCTGGAGTTGAACTCTTTCACATTCTAATGGGATTTTCTTTGTTTCTTTCTCTTTTTTTTCAAAGAAAAGAAAGAAAACAAACAGAAGTCAGTGGTCTTTTGTTTCGGAGTCGTGGTTTTGTTGATTTTCGACCCTTTAAAGTCCTCTGATATCCGGAAGTGTTTACAGTCTAATTACTGTCTGTGTTTCGGCTCCCCTCTAGAGCTCCCAGCTGTGGAGCGGCTCGAGATGAAAAACATACGCGGGGGAAAGAGAGAATGAGAGAATTAATGGAGAGAAAGGGGGGAGAGGATGGATGTGTGTTGACAGTTGGAATGTCTCTGGTTCCGCAGGTCATGCGGAGATTCTGTCCCCTGAAAGTGATCCAGATGCTCTGGGCTTTGACTTGGGACCAAGAGGCGTCTCTTATTTTCTCTCTCTCTCACACACACACACACACACACACACACACACACACACACACACACACACACACACACACAACCTGTGTGCCACAGCTTGCGGGGCAGAATACACACAAGGGAGGGGTGGCAGAGGACCCTTGCGCACTGGGGATCCCCTTTTGCCAAAGACAAGGGGGTAAGCGAAGGAACGCCCCCGCCGTGTCGGGATAACATAATTTCCATGTTGCTGACAACCTGTTTCAAATAAAATGCAGTTCGAGACTGTTTCTGACAAGGGCAGAGATTCACCCTTGCTCTTGTCTTCATAATTAAAGTGTCTAAGTCTTAATAACGCAGACAAATTCATAGTATAGAAACATCCTTGAACTGAAACCATCAATTCAAACAAGCAGCATCTGCAGGGAAAGTTAGAAAAACAGGAAATTACAGAATTTAGAGACACTTTTTCAGAGACACTTTTTCTTTCCAAAAGTCTAAAAATGCTTCTTCTTTTTTTTTTTTTTGCATTTAGCCAAGTGTATGAATGCATGATGCATATGACACTGGATTGTTTTCCATTTGTGTGGACGGACGGTCTTTGTGATTCCTCCATCTGCATTTCTCCCACTGCAAATCTGCATCGCTGACATTTGCGAGCGATTTGAAGTGCGTCGCAAAGGTTGTCAAGGGATTAATCTCGTATCATGCTGTGGTGCAGAAAAACGGCCCCTTCCAAGAATTAAACACAATTTACCCATCAAGCCTCCTTATTCTCCACCGCAGACAAGCATAAATAATATCTCTGCGGTCCAGATTCGCTAATTTACCAGCTTAAGCATCTCCTAAATGTTATTAGGAAAGCCGAGGAGCTTCACAGACCTCCTTCCGGCAGTGATTTGTTATCCGGGTGTGCAGTGCGAATGTGTGCTTGTGTGTCTGTAAGAGAGAGAGAGAGAGAGGAACATACCTGACACCTTCTCCAAGCAGCCTGTAACCTCAGGGGCATGTACCCTGTGCTTGGCATCCACTCTCCACTTCATCGTCCAACACATGATTGTCTCCGTCTCTGGCTGCTGAAACATCTGTATTCATTACATGCCGCTTGCATTAGTGTAATTTCATGTGCAGAGCTGAGTTTGTTTGTATAAAGTTTGTCTGACACACTAAACGTGTACATTTTATGGTGTTTGCACACAACTGTGTACACTAAGATTCATTGAGGGAGCTGCCAACGAGGCAATATCTTATGTGAATAAGGACGTGTTCCCGAAGGCAGTTCCAATAGATAAGTTACATTTACAGATTTGGCAGATGCTTTTATAAACAACTTACACCGCATTGCAATTCCTTTGCATTGCTAGTACCATGCTCTACTGTTTAAGGAATTTGGCATTTTGTCTGACAAACAAACCAGACAAGAGAGCAGATTAACGTTGGTGGACTTGAACTTGACGTCTTTTCGCGATTGAAACAAGATACCATCTGATGTCCGTTCTTGTTTATTTCACACTATAATTAGTAAAGAGAAAGAGATGATCGGTTCACATGCTGCTTGAAACTGAGGTGCTACATCAAAGAGCCATAAAACGTTTTTTATTGTTTGAATTTCTTAAAACATGACAAAATTTGAAAGCTAAGGCTTTGTTTAATACCTAAAGTTTACCTGATCTCATGACGAAAACGTACCTGTGGGAACTTTTTTCAAGATGCGAAATACTTACCAATAAGTACATATCACTGCAGTTTCCAACAGAAATGAACACTAGAGGCGGTAAAACATGAGCACTTGTAATTGTTTTCATACATAGTTATGATTACAGCTCCATATGTTTCGCTTCCCAGTGTTGACCCCTGCCAGATTACTAGCCCACTAGTATTTGGTTTGGTGGGTAATAACAAGAGTGGGTAATAATTTGGCAGGGGCTCGCAAATGGACGTAACAAGCTTGCTCCGTAGCTCAGCCAGCACCGAATTGGTCTTAGGATGCAGAATCCTTGAATACGAATCCTGTGAAAAACATGACTAATGATGAAAGAGCTGAAAAGAGATCGAAAATGAAGTTAACACAGCATGCTTGCGATTGTGTTTTTACATAACATTTGCTTTTGTTCATACCATCGGGTAGGTTTAGGTGTAGTCAAGATGGTATATTATTTTAAAACGTCATGGAGGATTAGTTATAACGCCACTCAACGTTCATTTCAACTCAGAACTGTGGTGAAACGTAAAAAACAATACATAAAACATGCCATATGTGTGTTCATACAGTATGTGTTTTTTGTACCCACAGGTACATTTTCATCATGAGATCAGGTTGCCAAAAGTAGCCTGCTGCCTTATCTGTCTGCGCATTGTCAGTTTCCTTTTTTGCTTCTCAATGTACAATATTTTTCACTGTGTGAGTAGAACCTAGTGATGCCATGTAGATAGAGAAGAGAAGTGGTCCAAGAACTGAGCCCTGCAGTACCCCAGTAGCTAGATGTTGCGATTTAGATACCTCACCCCTCCAAGATACCTTGAGAGGTAAGACTCGAACCATTGGAGTGCGGTTCCTGAGATGCCCTTTGCCATGAGGGTTCACAGGAGAATCTGGTGGTTAACCATGCCTGACAGATCCAGCAAGAGAAGTACTGAAGATTTGGAAACCACTCTTGTCAGTCTTAGGGTTTAAAAACCGAGAAGTCTTGCTTGAATGTCCACCTCTGATGCCAGACTGATTATTGTTCAGAAGGTTGTTCCGTGTGAGAAAGGCTGAGACTTGGTTGAACACAATTCATTCAGGTGTTTTAACAAACCAATAACAAATCGATAAGAGCAATAACATTTTCTATTCTGTTATTTTATTCTTTTATTCGTAAAAATGGTCTATTTTAGACGATATTTGTTTGTTCTATGTTTTTTATGATTAGAGAACCAAACTGTTAGCTCAGCAAGATGCTAACAGCAAAACTCTACTGAAATCAATTGAGGGTCGAGATTCAATTGAGGCTTTCAATTCTGAAAATATTTTAGTATTTGTATGTAACTATTGAAAGCCATTGCAAGTCCAGGTGATTTTGCCAATTTACTTGCACTGACATTTTTGTACTGTTTAATGATTATATATGTAATTTTTAGTATTTGTTATTATTATATTAGCTTAGCAACATGCTATCATTTAATGCTAATAGCTAATAGAGCCTGATCTAATGATGAAAACATATCTGTCGAAGTGTTTGTTTTTTTCCCAGAACAGATGAGCATACATATGGTATATTTTATGTGACGTTGGTTTTGTATGTGTCACCTCTGCTTTGACTTGAAATGTCCGTTAAGTGGCGCAATAACTCTAGCTCTGTGGCGTTTTAAAATAACGTACCATCTGCACTACACCTAAACCTACCCGATAGTATGACAAAAGCGAATGTGACGTAAAAAACCCAATAGCAAGAATGTCGCTTTAGCTTGTTTTTTGATCTGTCATCTTACCTAAGATTATCCATACCCAAAGATTCCACATCGTAAGTCTGTTTCTGTTGAAAAATGTACTTCTTGGTATGTATTTTGCGTCATTCATCATGAGATCAGGTTAAATAATTAAGTCGAGATTTGTTCAATTCCAAAAAGCACCATTAAAAATGTCCAGTGTAATTAAAAATAGATTATTTTACCTAATGCTTATTAGAGTATCAAGCTGTTACTTAGCAACATGCTAACATCAAACTCTATTACAATCAACTGTGAGTCGAGTCTCCGCTGCAAAGCGCTATTTATGTGTTGCATAGAGTTTGTTATCTATGTAGAGCATTTCTTATCACTAGTAATCAGTAACTATGAGCTGTCATATAAAGGTAAAGGTTAATAGGTAAAGTAAGCAGGTTATGAAGAAAAGAAATTCGGTTTTTGGAACAGAGCCTTATTCTCTCTTTCACATACATGTCCATCTGCATGTGTACACAGAATGTCAAGATCTCACAGTGTATGTTTATCAGGGTGCAACAGAGTGCATCCCTTGAGCGAAAAACCTGTTATTATTCTGACAGTCCTGATTGGAGGCCATGCTGGCAGGCTGGCTTCTCTAGCAGGTTAGCAGTGGAGAGCTTAGCTTCACCTGCCAGCCTGTGTTAAAGAGGTGAAGACGTTTCCACTGACTGGCTTAGTGTCATACACACAGGGCCTGTGTGTGTGTCTGTGTTAACTGGAGCCCTGTGGGGGTTTCCCACAACGTCCGTCCCTGTGTGAGAGAGGTGGAGCCGGGTGTCAAGCGTTGTCAGAGCACCTCACTGCACCCGGAGCGAGAGACGTGTGAGATATTTTTTTCATCTCTTATCCAATCACAGTGCTCAGATGTGCAAGAATGGGTGGAGCATGTCTTGACCGAAAGAAGTAAACATGCCACCTGAGCCAATGGACTCCACCTGAGCCAATGGGTTTTGGTGATTTTATTAGTGATACTCAGTAAGATATCATCACCCAGCCAAAAGTGAGCATTAAACTGAAAATTAAAACACATACATGTAATGTTTTGTCATAAATGGGGGGAAATGCAAGAGGATTTATATTATATTTAGAAATAAGTCCACTCTGTGCGCTTAAAGGTCAACTGAAGTGCTTTGAAACATACAGCATTATTCTATGTGTTAACATTATTTCAACTGAAACAGGAAGACAGGGTGGGACATATCAAGTCCCACCCCCTTTTTTAAATAACCAATAGCATTTTGTATATATCACAGCTTGGGCCAGAGCTGTTGAGCTCGGTAAGGTTGCATTTGACTGTGTATGACAGCCACAATCTCATCCATATTGCTATATAATATAGCATTCTGTATAGAATTTAAATGGGTCTGATAGATTTTGTGGTCTGCGCCAATTCACGCATATGATCCACTCCGTGCTGTCGTGTTTCTGGACCAGAGCAGACTGAGTGCACACTGCGGTGGTTCATGTGAGACAGCGTGAAACCAGACTTCATTCACCCCAATGGAAAGCATATTTACACTGTCTGAATCGTTCCCTATTTCCTATATAATGCTTTACCTGCCATTCACCATACAGAAAATATAAATTCTGTGAACAAGTGACCGATTTCAGCCGCAGCTTCAGCATCTATTTATACTGTAGGGAGCGGGACACTTTGGATTCTAGAGAGCATTTGATTGGACAGAAGGTTTGATGAGAAGCTGAAGTGCAGGGTGATGTCATCGAAATCGTTGATTCTTATTAGTGGAAGTTAGAAACTGGAAGTTTTGAATGCTTATATCTTGTAAATGCGAATTTTGTCATTGTTTTGGAGCACACTTGCTTATAGAAAACCTTTAGGATAACATATTCATATTAAAATCCAAAAAACTTCCATTTTGATTTCATAGGGACTTTAAATATATAAATGGTGATTTTATCAAACTTCAAGTGTTTATTTATTTCTTTTTTAATTTATTGGTCAGCCTAAATCATTTTCAAAATGTAAAAATAAAGGTTCCAAAAGGGGGTTTTCACAGTGATGCCACAAAGAACCATTTTTCCCAAAGAACCCCTGTTGTTAAAAGAACCATTTTTTTTTATCTAAAAAGCCTTTTTTCAGCTATAAGGAACATTCTATAGATGTTAAATATTATTCATGGAACAATCTAAAGAATCTTTATTTTTAAGAGTGTGGGTTATTTTACTCAGTGTTTTTTTTTCCACACAGTGAAATGATGTAATTGGCTACATTTTATTAATTAAAATGATGTGTTCTGAGCACAATGCATTGATTGAAAGCTTTTTAATTTGAGGTTTACTGTGTTCTTAGCTTAGTGGGCTTATTAGGAACAATAGGGGTCAATAAGACGATCCTAATAAGCTCACTTGACAAAAACATAATACTTCTGGATTATAATTACAGACAGAGCATTATGATAATCTTATTTTGGCTTAAGATAATTCTTAAATATTGTAAATTAATGTTAATAATCAACAGTTTTTATTCATTATTCAGTTTTTGTTCTTCTACTGCATCAATATTTGTTACTGTCACTCAGGCAGTGCCCTGTGCTCGCTACAGATATAAAATCCATCTTTTAAAATACAGAATATTGCTTTAAATTACAATTTTAAAAGACTTTTTGAAAAAAAAAAATAATTCTACTTCATACTCAGACAGTTTAGTCCAGAGAAATAGCATCTTTTGCTATTCAACTATAAGATTTTACATGATAATCTACAGTTACTACTAATGGCAACACTTTGTTTTAAGCACCAATTCTCACTACTAACTAGCTACTTATTAGTATGCATATTACTAGCATACTGGCTGTTTGTTAGTACTTATACAGCACATATTTATACCTTATTCTGCACATATTTATACCTTATACCTTATTTAATCCTACCCCATACCTAAACTTAATAACTACCTTACTAACTATTAATAATAAGCAGCAAATTAAGAGTTCATTGGTGGAAAACTCTTATTATAAACCAGAAAGTTACAGTCCTTGATTCTGATTGGTTGAGCCACTTTCGAAGCTGTTGTAAATTACTTTATCATACACCTTGGTTTACGTTTATGTGTTGCACTTTGTTTCAACCACAACAGTTTCTGAGAAACTAAATTGTTTGGTGGAAGAATAATGTTTTTATTAATATCATTACACTTTATTTGCTCTGTTTTTTTGTGAAACCTTACTACGTATATGGAATAATAGTGGAATAACCGTTTTATAAAAGCAATAATCTCAGTGAAGCCGTGGTTTACAGTGAATTTTTAACAGCTAAAGGGGTTTACGCTTTGTGTCGTGCTTAACAATGCCCCTTAGCGGTTATAAATTCACTGTAAACCACGGTTTCTTGGGACTTATTGCTTTAATTAATAATGAATGTGTTCTCAGTATACTAAAGTGTTACAGAAATTTTAAAACTGAACCCCAGGTACTAAGACTTGTATGGCTTTATATAACATAAATGATGTATGTTACTGAAATATATATATATATATATATATATATATTGAAAACCTATTAAAGATTTACGCTATTCAAAAAATCCACATTGTTTTATATCAGTCCATATTTTGGTATTTTGCTTTAAGCCTATGCTTATATCCACTGCAACCTGTAAGCTCTTTCAGTAGCTGTGGACATCGTATCACTATTTTATTTTCCGAGTTGTCTTGTGGTAAAAATGGATTTGGACATATGTGACCCTGGACCACAAAACCAGTCTTAAGTAGCATGAGTATATTTGTAGCAAAAGCCAAAAAATAAATTGTATGGGTCAAAATTATAGATTTTTCTTTTATGCCCAAAATCATTAGGATATTAAGTAAAGATCATGTTCCATGAAGATATTTAGTAAATTTCCTACCATAAATATATCAAAAAATAATTTTTGATTTGTAATATGCATTGCTAAGAACTTCATTTGGACAACTTTAAAGGCAATTTTTTTTTACTATAGTGTCCTATCCTAACAAATAATACATCAATGGAACCATCAATGGAAAGCTTATTTATTCAAATTTCAAATGATATATAAATCTCAATTTCAAAAAATTGACCCTTATGACTGATTTTGTGGTCCAGGGTCACATATTAGGGTCACTTCCCTCCTAGATACTGAGTGCTTCGTTTATTGGCTTTCAAGGCTTGTTTTACATTATATTGCCTCTTATTTTGAAGGAAGTCTGTTTTCCTCCATCGTTCTTATTTTACAAACTCCTCTAGTTCTGGTCTGTTTCAAATGTGGTCCATATAGCCCATACAGGCCCTCTTATGTGAGAAACTAAAAACATTATGCATAAGCAAGCGTTCAAGGTCAGGGCAACATGGTTTCTAGTCAACTTCAATACACTCTTGGTTGAGATCACACATACCTGGGATCTCTTCGGGTCTCTGTTTCAAGTCACCCACAGTGCTTACCATCCTGCAGACCGGTCACCCTGGTGAGGTCATCGAGTGACTCCAGCTTTAAGGTTAAATTACACTTGTTAACATCTTTCATCTCGACTTCTGGACAAGCTTCATTTTTGACAGGCAAATCGGTGAATTGCTCCATATCAAATAGACAAGGTTCCCGCAGTATGAGATCATTGCGCACCGTGTCTTTTCTTGATGTGCCTGACGTTAATACAGTGACTTGGTACTCGAAATAGGATTCTGGGCAAAGGCTCAATACTCAGATAAAAGGCGTTGTTTTTAGAGTTTTTTCCCCCCTTTTGGGGCAAATCGCACACAGGAGACAGGTGAAAAGTGACTTTGACACTCGTTCACGCGTGCACGCGCACACACGCAAACAGAGTGGATCGTTGCGTCTCGCGCCCACGCAGGCCTGGTTTTTCCCCTCGCCAAGTCACAGGGTGCCGGCGGGGTTCGAGGTGACAGCGCAGCATCAATATCACGCGCCGCCGACGCCTCCTTGCTCTCTCTGGCAATGTGCACCTCGCCAACCTTTCTCTCTCTCTCTCTCTCTCTCACACACACACATACAGACATACACACTCACTTTCATTCCTCTCACCTTCAGTGCTGAACGCTCACCATCTGCAGCGCTGCTAACACCCAGCCACTGCCAAAGCACAGGCCCCCGCACGGCCTAGTCACACACACACACACACAACATACGTGCAGTGCACACGCACGAACTGTCATATCCTCACACACTTAAGCACAGAACATGAGGGCTTTTTCCCTACTAGTCTGTCAACTGACCGCCTGGATGAAATCGCCAGTTTCATTCAAATTGGCTGGTCTTGTGTTACTTCGAGGAGGAAGAGGTATTAGTCCGCCTGAAATGAAATATTAAAAAGGTTCAGGTTAAAACAGTGAATAGATTTGAGAAACAATTTGCCAAAGTTTGCAAGGTTAGTGGCATCAAAGATTTTTCAAAACTATCAACTTTTTTTTTTTTTAGTAACACTTTACAATAAGGTTCCATTAGTAAATATTAGTTATTGTTTTAACTGACATGAACAAACAATGAACAATACATGCATTACTCTATTATTTATTATTCTTTGTTAATGTTAGTTAATGAAAATACATTTCAATGCTAGTTCCTGTTAGTTTACAGTGCACTAACACTAAATTTTATGAATGCATTAATAAATGTTGAAATTAACAGTAACTAAGATGCTAAATGCTGTAGAAGTATTGTTCATTCTTAGTTCATTTTAACTAAAGTAGTTAACTAACGTTAACTGATGAACCTTATTGTAAAGTGTTAACCTTTTTTACATTTGCAATAGTCATTATTCATTTTAGTAGGATATAATTTCTAATAGTCTTAAGACTATATTTTGTCCTTTATACATTTTTTACATTTATAATAGTCCTTATTCATTTTAGATGGCTGTAGTTTCTAATAGCAATAATAATAATAAATATATTAATAATATATACAATTTTGTTAATGTTTTTACAAAATTGGAATCTGTAAAATGACTAGTTCTTAATTGTTAAATATAAGTTTTTGTATAAGACTATTTTATCCTGTATATTTTTTTTTATATTTGTAGTCATTATTCATTTTAAATGGATATAATTTCTAATAGCAGAAATTATATTAAATATATTAATAATATATACAACTTTGTTAATGTTTTAAATTTGAGTCTGCAAAATCACCAGTCTTTAATCGTTAAATATAATAATTTGTACAAGACTTTATTTAATTCTGTATTTTTTTAAATATTTGTAATAGTCATTATTGATTTTAGATGGATACAATTTCTAATAATATTACATACAATTCTATAAATGGTAATATATATAATACACACACATACACACTAAACTTAAATATTACTGTTAAATATATTTAATAATTATTACGTCTTTATATAAATTTTTATGGCACATTGTGTTCAACTACTACTGTGCCATTATTAAAAAGAATTTAAACATAAGTTTATTTATTTTATTTTGTATATATTTTTATATTATTTTAATATGACTTTTTGTCTATATGTGTGTTCAATATAAAGTGCCTTTATTTTAATTAATTTTCCTTACTAGTACATTTTATTTTATAAGATAGATAGATGGATAGATGTGTTAAATATAGAGTATAATATAAATTATCTTTGAAATATTAAACATCTATTAGTAGAAATGAACACTGCCCTAGATTAATAACTGCTGTAAAGATGTTGTTTTCGATTTCTTCACAAAACCTAATGCTTAACCTAATACTAAGAAACTGAAATGTTTCCGTTTCAAATGAACTCACCTTAAAATGGCACTTAAAAACAGAACAAACTGTGGTTGGTTGCTTTGTATGTCAATCAGATGATCTTTTACTGTCTGAGTGAGCGGCTCTTGACCTTAGACTTGCTGGTAGTCAAATGTCTGGCTCTGTGAAACTAATTCCCTACAAACTCTAATCCAGAGAGAAAAGAGAGCAGAGCGCACACCAGAGAAGAAGATCCTTTCGGTGGAGAGCGAAAGCGCATGTATGACCAAAGCGGAATGTTTTAGCTCTTACAACAGCAAAAAGCCCCACAGGTTTATTTAATTATCTCTCAGTAATCGAGGTCCCAGGTGATCGTTCCCGAGAGGAGAGCATGAGGGCTTGATGATATTACACACTGAATTACGCTCTGAGTGCGATATTACTGTGAGAAATTTCACGTCTTCCAGGCTAAACGTCTTGTTGTGGAGTGTCTTAATTCATTTACCGCTGTTTGCTGCCTCGGTGCCCCTGAGCAGAGGTGAATTAATGGTGGTCATTTCTCGCCCTTCCTCATTCCATTAAACGGACACGGCCGCTCGCAGGCACCCGTCGAAGGAGGAAAAAACCCTTCCCTCATGGGTCTCGAAGAGAGGAGCCCATGAAATGTGTAGTGGAGTTTAATGACTTATAATGAGATTCATAAAACATGGCTGAAATTGCTCGAGAAAAGCGGCGGGAGGAAAAAACGGTAACGAAACGCGTTGACAGCAAGCAGGCTTGACATTTGGCCTTGTGTAATTAGGAATGTGCCAGCCTCCCTTCCCTCTAAATCTGGGCTCTAAATCATTATTCTCCACGGTGTTGACTTTGTCATGTTTCTGCGCTTAAGCTTTACCATTTCTGTAAATATTGCAGCCAAAATTACATTACAGTTTTTTTCTACCCCTTAATTGCTTGCCCTCCAAACACAATCTGCTTTGGCAGTACATAAGATGGTATAGGAGTTAACGGAGGCTGGAAGCTGGCAAGCAAGCTGCACGCGCTCAGAAGAGGCCCGCTAAGAAGAGGAGATGAAGAGTTGAGAAGCTGGAGACAGCTGATCACACACACAAGCTGTAGAGCAGCAGGCAGATGCCATCGGAACATGGCTGTCTGTCAGCAAAACTGGCAGTACAGAGCAGCCGAGAAAGAGAGAGAGAGAGAGAGAGAAAAAAGCTGAAACGTCGAGGGAAAGATGGAGTGAGGGTGACGGGAAGACTCGAGCCGAGACTGTAGGACCGAGCCGAGAGATAAAAATACCAATGTACAGGAAAACAAGGGAACATGTGTCAATAGAGGGAAGTGACAGGGCACCGAGTCACTTTGGAGTGTGTGCGTTGAAGGGAAAATAGCTCAAGAGTTACCGTTTTTCTCTCTAACTGATTTGACAGTGTGCGACGTATTTAGATGCCGAATATAAAACCAAGTTAATTCTAAAGAAAGTAAAACATTCGCAAAAAGATCTTTGTCAGGTTTTAATTTGAAAAACAATAGATACGATTATTTTAAACACTTTCGGGGATCAAACTTGCAAAAAATCTGCAATTGACTAGAGTAAATCTCTAGCATCATTTGTTTTCAGATTTGTAGTGTTTTAATTCAATGACATTTCATGCATTTTAAGTGTCCAAATCCCCAAACTAAGGTCAGCGCTGTCAAAACAATTAACATAGCGATTGAAACCGACTCTTAATTTCCCCAAACAGTTCAGTTTCACTGTATAATGAAGTACATTCTTTGCACATAACACATTTCTTTTGATGTGGGTCAGATTCAGGTGTATTTTGTTTTGAGAGCTCTGGTGTTAATTCATAAGTGCGTAAAAGCACCTGAGAAAATGTGTATGAGAGAAACAAGTGGAAACTGCACAAATAGCTTTATGCCTTACTTGAAATACTGATACAAAACAAAAACGAGAGCATTTTTATTTATTTTAACTGTAGGGACTCTAATCGGGAAACTAATCGGTATTCGTTTTTTAGTGGCCAATTTTTTTTTTTTTTAAATGTATCTTTGTTTAGGCTACATTCTTAATTGATATACAGTGCCTTGCAAAAGTATTCATACCCCTTCATTTTTGTCACATTTTGTTTTGTTGCAGCATTATGTTAAACTGCTTTAAATTAGTTTTTCCCCACATCAGTTTACACTCCATACACCATAATAATGACAAAGCAAAAACCAGATTTGCAAATTTTACAAATTTACTAAAAATAAAACACTGAAATAAGTACATTGCATAAGTATTCATACCCTTAACTCAGTACATAGTTGAAGCACCTTTACAGCCTCAAGTCTTTTTGGGTATGATGTGACATCTGCATTTGGCAATTATCTGCCATTCTTTGCCTCACCTTTTCACCTCTCAAGCTCTGTCAGCTTGGATGGGGGCTGGCAGACATTTTCTAGAGTCCTAGTTGTTCCGATCGTCTTCCATTATGGATAATGCTTCTGTGACCCTTCAATGCAGCAGAATTTTTCCTGAACTCTTCCCTAGATCATTGTCTTAACGCAAGTCTGTCACTGAGCTCTACAGGCAGTTATCTTGACCTCAGAACTTGGTTTTTGCTCTGATATGTATTTTCAGCTGTTAGACCTTTTCTGAGAGGTGTGTGCCTTTCTAAATCATACTCATTCAAATGAATTTGCCACAGTTTAACTCCACTCGAAGTGTAGTAACATCTAGAAGCATTATAAATGCTCCTGAGCTACATTTCGAGTGTCCCAGAAAAGGGTATGAATACTTATGCAACGGGATCTTTTCAGTTTTTTTTATTTTTAATAAATTTGCACAAATGTTAAAAACCTATTTTTTGCTTTGCCATTATGGAGTAGGGAGTGTAGATTGATGTGGGGGAAAAAGTAATTTAAAGTAGTTTAACATAAGGCAGCAACATAACAAAATGTGAAAAAATGAAAGGGTATGAATAATTTCGCCATGCACTGTAGATTGAAAAAAAAATCTGAATTTGTTTGTTTTTGTTATTTTAAAACAACTGGATCAAATTATAAACCAATGCAAAATATATTTTATCCACCTTATTCTTCAGTGCAGAAGTAAGCCTATGGCCGAGACTTCTGGTTTATTAGCCACTATAGGGAAATAACGAGAAGAATAACAAAGTGCAGTAAAGGGTATAACTGTTTATAATTAAGATAATACGTTAAAATAACATGGTAAGACACACCATACCATATCAAACAGCAAAACCATGAGACCAGAAGCCAGACCCATTCAAATTTACAAAATGTCGCCCACTCTTATGGGAAAAATAAGGTGGATAGTGGGGTTCATTCATTGAGGTCTCTTTATAGTTTTTTTTTTTTTTTTAAATACAACCCTTGTTTTCACAGAAACTGTTTTTCTACATGTATAATGGTTTTCCATTAATGTCATGAAACTTCTTTCACCGTTTCTCAACTTCTCTTCAGTTTCTTCATCTTCCCTTCGGCTTCATTTGATGCGCTCTCTGAACTACACACTTTCCCCAACTTTCTTTCCCTAAGAGGCTGTTGAAAGGGATGTCATCAGGGGTGGAGAATCTCCGTGATTGTTTTTTTTGCGAGGGGTGGACGTGAAGTTCTTCCGTATCGGTTTTTGGGAATGGTTCTCAGCGTCCCGCTAAGCCGCTAGCTTTCGGACTCTAATCCCTTCAGCCAGTGGGGAGCGATGACACTCCGTAAATACCAATAACAAATAATGAAGCATTGCTTTATCTGTGTGATGGGAGCCGAGTTAATCTGTGGACCACTCTTGACACTCAATTAAAAGTGAAGAATGTGTCCCTCTCCGAGTTTTTCGGAGGAGTTCAAGGGTGGACCGCGCTCGCAGACATCTGCGCGCACCACCCGCTCGCGCGCCCCCCTCACAGTGCCCGCGAGCTCTGTGTTCCCGATCGCTTGCTAAGTACATGGAGATGAAAAGTTCGGTGACATGTTGGGATCTCAAGAGCCTTTGGCTGCCTTGTTTAGCTTAGTGCCGTGGATTTGATACGAACAAACACAGAGCAGTCGAGATAAGAACCTTAAGTTTAGTTAAAGCAGAAAAATGTGTCAGGTGAACACTGTAATTGAGTATGAAATAAACACTCAGCCATAGCCCAAGTCATAAAATAAATTCAGGGAATATTTCTCCATCAGTTTCGGTCAGACACTTTATTTTAAGGTCCAGTTTTCACTATAAATTGTTAACTACAACTTTTGCCTCAATCTCCTAATTACTGTTTATTAATAGTTAGGAATGTAGTTGTTAAGTTTTGGTTTTGGGTAGGAAAAAGGATGATAGATACAAATAAACAGCCAATTTACTAATATGCATGCTAATAAGCAACTACTTAATAGTGAGTATTGCTCCCTATGCTAAAGTGTTACTTCAGTTTCTATAGACATTAGGCAATAAAGGGGCATGTTGTCACAGAGTCTGCCATTAAACAGCCAATTATATGCACAAATCCAATAAGAGAATTTTAAAACAAAATTCATAAAAAATCAGAAATGTAGACAGTGGCCTAACATTTACAAATATTGGTAAGATTTTACCATAATGTGTCATTTGTTAACATTAGTTAATGTAAGCTATTAATTAACATGAATGAACAATACACTCTAAAAAGTGCTGGGTTATTTTTGTAAACACATTGCTGGGTTAATTGTGCTGGGTCAAAATTCTGGGTTGTTTGAGGCACTGTAAACACACAGTTGGGTTGATCATGCTGGGTCAAATGGACTATAAGGGGTTCTTTCACTATGAACACCTGGGTTGGGTTATTTTGACCCAACCGGTTTGTTTATTTTTTTCACTTCATCGAACATTCTGGATTCTTCACTCGTCTCGTCGCCAGGCGGTCACGCACCTCGCAGCAAGCAGGATTATAAGGTAAATTAATAATATGATTATATAATTATTTACCTTTATTTTTAATAAGTTGTGTTTTAGAGCACACTGATTTCACTGTTTAATGCAATATTTGATATGTCGCTGTGCGGGGTTGGCATTTTTATTCCGTGAATGACGAACGTTGTAACTTAAGCAGCCTAGCCATGTACTTTTTTGCCTCAACGAATCGCTTTATTGTTATATAAAGTGTGTGTGTGTGTGTGTGTGTGTGTGTGTGTAGTGTTATTTGTATAACTTACAGTATACATATGGCCTTTATTTTAACGCCTTATGGAAAGAGTAGGTCAGAAATACGGGGGTAAGTTCCTTTACTGTCTGCATACTGTATTGCTTTGTAATGTTTTGTCAAAATTAGATCATTTCATACAAAAATTGATCTTTTAAGGGCATATTTTTCAAGTAAATGTTTGCGACGTGCCGAATCCAACGATAGATCCATATGTTTTATGTTGAGCATTTTCGCGGTTTTTTCCTTGAGGTAACTTATCTGCATTAGCTAAAACGCTATGTCCCTTACTTTAATAATGTTAAACCACAATATGACTGGTATGTACTATTGTTTATTACTTAAATGTAATGTTGTCTTAGCTACAGTATGTAAAGTTAGACTTAATCTCTCGTGGTGTATGTGGCCGTTCACATGTCACGTTTTTTGCGCACTGAAGTTTGTTATTATACGCTCATAATGGAAGCTCATTTTTTCCAGGCGCGGGACATGGTTGCTTAGCAACGGCAGACGCCATGGGAGAGCAAGCTGTGTTTTTGGAAAGATAGCGACGCATCTTGCGTTTTCACGCGTTTTTAGGCGCGGCATGTGAACGGCCCCTTCTTCCTCTATTTTAGTGAATGCCTGTGTTGCATTACAAACTAGGAGACCAGTATAAACCTTAAACTTATTGAACCACATTTGTTTTTCAGATTTTATCAGATTTCACAAGACTTTAGGAAGCTATATCCAGAGGCAGACTTTTTGAAGACTGGGCTACAGTTGCAGACCTAATTCTTGCCAGTGCTCAGTGAGGTGCATTCAGAGCTGGGTGACATGACTTAAGGTAAGCTTTTTCTAATAATATGTCAATCTATAAAACAATATGCAACTGTATTTGACACACATCAACTGGTAAATACAATGGTACAGTAACACTTAACTAGTTGCTTATTAGCTTGTATATTGGCTGTTAATTAGTACTTATGAAGCACAAACTGATGCCTTATTCTGCATGAGCATATTCTACATCCCTGAATCTGACCCCATACCTAAACTTAACCTGCAGTAGTTGAATGAGGGTGGGAATTAATTTGCATTATTTAAAGGAATGAAGAAATCTTCATATGAAAGTGTTTCAGTTTGTTTTGATTATAAAATATGGTTCACAGTTTGCATATTATTCCTATGGTTTAGATGCTAAAGGGGAAAGTGCTTTCAAAGTCCTGCCCACTCTGGATAAAAGGTCTTCAGACCCACAACCACGGAATCCCGGAGGCCATTCATTGACGTACAACCTGTAAGTTTTGTTTTACGTTTTCTGCTCTAATAAGGGTGTATGTATATATATAAACACAGTGGTGGCCAAAATTATTATAACAGTTGTATTTTCACCAGCTAAAAAATGATTTTAAGTCAGTGTTTTTTATCTTTTGCTGTAGTGTGTCAGTAAGAAATATCAGTTTACATTGGCACAACAGCCAATCCTCCACACAGAGATCTGATCTCATCATCATCTAGTCTGTCTGGAATGACATGAAGAAACAGAACAAACTGAGACAGACTAAATCCAGAAGAACTGTGACAACGTCCCCAAGATGCTTCAAGAGACCTACCTGCAAAGCTACCTGAAAAACTATGTGCAAGTGCACCTAGTGTAGGGCAAAAGCTGCTTTAAACACAAAAGGACGGTCAAACCAAATGTTGATTTAATTTAGTTAATCAAGGTTAATTGATTAAGAACATTTATTTATGACATTATTTTTGACAGCATCATTTTATGACATTTTTAGACAAGTGCTTAAAACTTTTAACAGTATTGTAGCTTTGCAGTTAGGTCTCTTGGAGCATCTTGGTGACGCTTTCACAGTTCTTCTGGATGATGATGAGATCAGATCCTGTGTGGAGCACAGAACAAAAATGTCACTGGATTATCACAATTAATGGCAAAATGAATGGAAATGTAAACCGATATTTCCTACTGACACACTACAGCAAAAGATAGAAATCACTGACTTAAAACCTTATTTAGCTTGTGAAAATACTAGTGTTCTAATAATTTTGACCACAACTGTATGAAAAGTTGAGAAGTAAAATGAGCATTTATTTCATGCCTCTGTGTTTATGTTCATAAAATACACTTAACTTAAAATGTAATGTTGCAAGACTAAATGCCGTATAATTAACAGGTGGGGACCAACATGGTGGATTTGAGCCTTGGGATGAGACAACAACATTTCTAGACCTTCGCCATTGTTCCAGGCCATGCCATTGAAGCGGACTTGTTGCCTGGGAATTTCTCCAGCTTGCAGTATATCATATTGATGGACATAAGTCTTCATGTGTGAAGTTTTTTTTTTGGCCACTTGTAACATGTTTTAAATTGTAAGAATTGTCTGGTGGACTCTTTGTTTGGCTTAGTTTTAATGGCACAATGTTTGGAATGATTCTAATGTGGTAATAATTCATTTTTGAGTGTTCTGCTGCTGCAATGTTGACATAAAGAATATGAATATAGTGTGCCTTGTTTACAGTTTTGTTTAAAAGAAACTGATCTACTAAAACCGTTATTTGTGTCTTTAAGGGTTGGACAAAATGTGTGACAGCTACACCTATTTGAAAACTGTATTAAAAAGAAATATGAAAACTCATTAAAATGACATTTACATATTAAATTTTTGTGTTGTGTAACTGTATTACAGAAAAACAATAATAATTTTACATTCTTTTGTGATTTATATATTATTATTGGTAAATATAAAGGTAGCAAGGCAATTAGACAATAAATAACCCAATATTTTGGTAGTTTTTAACCCAGAAACACAGTTAATCTGACCCACTGGTTGGGTCAAATAAACAACCCAGCATTTTGGGTCAAATGATTTAACCCAGCACTTGGGTCAAAACAACCCAACGCGTGTTCTGTCCCATAGTTACCCAGCAGCTGGGTTATGGTTGGGTTATTTTTTAACCCAGCACTTTTTAGAGTGTACATTTATTAGACTATTTAATCATCTTTGTATAACAGAATTCAGTCATTGTTTTTTCATGTTAGTACACAGTGCTTTAGCAAATCTTAACAAACACAACTTGTGATTTTAATAACAAATTGGTAAAAATCACTGAAATTAACATTAATGAATGAATGAATGATGCATTTGTATAGCGCTTTCATGTGTATTTCCGTACACCCAAAGCGCTTTACAATCATATGGGGGATCTCTCCTCAACCACCACCAGTGTGCAGCATCCACTTGGATGATGCGTCGGCAGCCACAGTACAACGGCGCCGGTGCGCTCACCACACACCAGCTACAGCTATTAAGATTAATAAATGCTGCAGAAGGCTTGTTTATTCTTAGTTCATGTAAACTAATGTAGTTAACTAATGTTCACTAATGAACCTTACTGTAAAGTGTTACCAAAATGTTTTTTAAATTTGTTTTAGCCAACAAATTTAGTAATTAATACATTTTAGAAAGTATAACAATATTCAAAATACATGTGAGATGTGAGAAATACAATCATGAAGCTATATATAGTATAAGTCAGTGGTTGTCTACCAGGGGGCCTCAGGCAAAGAGACCTCAAGATGACTATAAATGATTTGAGGGAAGAAAAAAATAAAATAAATGAATCCCCTCAACAACAGTTATTTTTCTAATTGAACCACCTGGATATATGAGGAGCCTAATTTTAAAAGTGTGATTTCAAGGCCTGGTAAAGTAATGTAAATTATTATAATCTTGAATATACACTTTTCGAGTTATTCCAATCTCAAAAATATTTTACCATGCACAAATTGTCAGTAAAATATATTAAAAAAAAATCCTATCCTCACTAAAAAATGCTGGGTTAAAAACATCCCAGCACTGAGTGAAATATGGACAAACTTAGCGACTGAGTTGTTTTGACCCAGTCTTCTGAGTAGTTTTTTTTTTTTTTTTTTGGCCCATTAACTCAACTATTGCTTAAAAAATACTATATTTACTGCATACATTTACCCAATATAGGAAATTAAAATTGAGTAATGTGTTTAATAAATTAACATATATTAATAAGTTGAATAAATAATAATTAAATGATAAACATGTTTTAAATTGCTTATTAATAAATGTTTACCTTTTGATCATTGCTGATGCCTCTAGAAATTATGTGCCTAATTTTTATTTTGGCTTCATTTTAAGCCAGCCATATAGTAATTTTTAAACAATAGTTGAGTTAAATAAAACTATACCCAGAAGGTATGGGGGTTGTTTTTAACCCAGCATTTTTAGAGTGTATGCAGTAAATCATAAACAACTGGAAAAGTAGCCTAATGGTGCTTCAAATGTTCTTGTGGACAAGGGCCTTTGAATCAAAAATGTTAGGAAGCACTGGCTTTTTCAGAAACTAAAAAGTCATGTACCCAATTTTGTAATTGCAGGACGCAGTCAGAGAGGAGTATATGTCCGACCACGTGATCATCTGGACAGAATACTGCAAGGATGGGATTCTAACACACAGCAGGCCCAGGTAAGCACTTAAACCTACAAAAGAAACTCATACCACCCCTGTGCCTTTTACTTTACGTGTATATTCATGATGAGCAGATATACATGTATGGATGGAGTGAAACACTGCTGCATTAACCTAACTATACTCTTAAAAATAAAGGTGCTTTACGATGCCATAGAAGAACCCTTTTTGTTCAAATGGTTCCATAAAGAACCTTTAACATCTGAAGAACCTTTGTGTATCACAAACCGTTCTTTGTGGTTCTTCAGAAAATTAAAAAAGTAAGAAAGAGATGGTTCTTTAAAGAACCTTTGACTGAATAGTTCTTTGTCGAACCAAAAATGGTTCTTCTATTGCATTACTGTGAAGAACCTTTTAAAGCACCTTTATTTTTAAGAGTGTAAGGTCAAAAATAAAGATTCTTTAATAGCATCAATGGTTCTATGAAGAACCTTGAACATCCATAGAACCTTTCAAATGCAGAAAAGGTTCTTTATAGTCGAAAAAGGTTCTTTAGAATTTTGAAAATGCTCTTTAAAATGGTTCACTGAAAGGTTCTTGGGGGAACCAAAAATCGTTCTTCTATGGCATGACTGCAAAAACACCCTTTTGGAACCTTTAGTTTTAAGAGTGAACCTGCAATTTAACCTGCAACAAAGATCTCAGAGCCTGTGCTTTATTGGCTTTGTAAAGACTTGAGATATCTTGCCCAAACATTAATAAACATTCATTAAGTGGGTCACATGATCCTGGCAACTCTTGAATCTATTGATCTGGAAGTGATGGGGCAGCAGCTCGCGTTTGAGAGTCTGACCCGCATGTGTCATGTGGGCAGAGGGGGTAAACACTGGTGCGGTCCGTCAGCACAGGGCCACACGGAGCCAACATTCTGCAGTCCATTTCCCTGCACTCACAGAGGAAATACACTGGGCTTTGTTTATGCTTCAGGGGCCTCCACTGTTCAGAAATGTGAGAACGCCAGAGAGGAGGAGGAGGGAGACGAGAACTTATCTTCTACTTTCCATGACGATTTAGAGGTTTTTACGAATTAAAAAAGACGACACCTCAGTCCCAGCAGATGGTTGTTGGGAGCCGCGTGTTCTTAAAAACAATCTGTAATTCCCCCCGTTTAAAGATGTTCTGTGGTCACCCACTCTGCCCTCAGGACTGTATCTGCCCTCACATTATTAAACTCTGCATAGAGAACAGTCTGGCATTGCTGGCCCGATAGAAATGTTTTGACACCGGCACCGTGCCGCCCTCTCACCAGACGCAATCACGCCGGTTTACCTTCCAAAACACAACGCCATCTATTTATTTATTTTTTTATTTATCCTGCAAAATGGATTTTTTTTGTCTCTCGCTCTTAAACCCTCCATTCTTCTCCCCCAAAGAGGTGCCTCTGTTCGCTGCAGATAAATAGGAATTCCAAACTCCAACGCTTCATTTGTCATGGTATGAAATCCAAGAGTGGAATCTAGAAATAGCTCCAGCAATGTTAATGTGCAGTGCCTGAGGCCTGATAACATGTAGGAGGTTTTTAGTGATATTTGCCTCTTGCATATTTTGTTCCGGGATTTTTTTCTTTTCTTTTTCTTTTTTTTTAAAGAAAGAGAAGGGGAAAAAAACAGGATCTGCACTTTTTTTTGCTGCAAATATTGCGAAATGATATTTCTTTTTCCTCCACATTGGCTGAGCCCATTATTTGGCTATGACATTACAGTTTTAATTGAATTGAATGCAATTTACTCTTTAAGAAAACTTTTAATTAAACACCATATGGACAGATCGTGGGGAGAAGTGGCCTCCTCAAAGTTCCCTGAGGGAAATTTGCGGTATAATTAAGAATATGAACTGTAATGACACTCCGGGATTTAATGAAACTTGCAATGCAAATAGGGCTATGTATAACCAGCGTTCATCTGACAGAGTGACTGAAGTTTGAAGATGCGTCTCGGGAAACCTCGTTCCCCTGAGCCCACTTTGTGGAAAATTTGAGTGTGTTGTGGGGGTGGGGACCCGGAGGACCGGCCACATGAGAGCTCACATGACCTTACCGAGACTAATGGCGAACCCTGGATCACTGAAACATTTTGTAAACGATTTGCAACACGTCCCAGGCTCCGTGTTTGAAAACGCCTCGGATTCAATTGAAATGTTGACCGCAAAACAACCTCGGTTATTTTTGAAATGAAATGTGCCAGTCGCTCATGGAGGGTTATCAAGCAGTCACCTGTTTGCTTTTGACCGCTTGGCCATCTTTTCACACCACATTACTGCTGCGAGCACTTATTTTCAGCTCGGCGGAGATGCAAACTGTTAAATTGCAAAAAAGGCTTGTTGGTCTTTATTTAATCTATTATTGCAATGGCTACAGACCCAACTCTCCTTTTTTGAAAAATTACATCTGTCCCAGTTTTTGACCTTTATGAATAAAGTTCAAACTACTTGTTTTTTTTATCCTTTTCTGTATTTTAAAATAATAGGGTAACACTTTAGATTAGGGAACACATATTCACTACAAACTAAGAGTTTTCCCCTTAACAAACTTCTAATTTTAGGTATGGGCTGAGGGTTAAGGGATCCAGAATGAGGCATTATTTTGACTAATAGGTACTAATAAACAGCCAATATGCTAGTAATATGCAACAAATAGTTCATAGTGAGAACTGGTCTTTAAAATTATATCTTAAGTTATAATTTGATCATTTTTTTGTAAAAGATCAGTAACACTTTACAATAAGGTGTCATTTGTTAACATTAATGTAAGATAAACGAACAAAGCACAATACATTTATTACACTATTTAATCATCTTTGTTAATGTTAGTTCATAAAAATACAGTTGTTCAGTTTTTGTTCATGTTAGTTCAGCGCATTAACTAATGTAAACAAACACAACTTGTGATTTTAATAATGCACATTGTAAAAAAAACCAAGCTGTTTCAACAAATTATTATTTAGTAACTAGTAACAGATTTTTTACGTTCACTTAATTTAACTTTTTAAAGTGTTACCTGAATTGTTATTTTTTTTAGTTGGTTCAACCTATACTGGACTAGTTTTATAGTCCATTCAACTTAAATGTTTTAATTGGTCGAACATTTAGAAAACTACAGCAAATTATGCCCGTTAATATTGAACCATTTACTCCATGTGTTTCATATGTTACCTAAACAAGGATTTTTTAAATTGGAAATTATATTGCTGTCTATCAGTGACTAAAAACAAACACATTACAACACATAATAGCCTTTATTTAATAAAAATCTGCATTTATAACATTTATAAGATAAAATAAATAAGGTTCTTTACTGGCATCAATGGTTCTATTAAGAACCTTGAACATCCATGGAAACTTTCAAATGCAGAAAAGGTTCTTTATATTTAGATTTTTAAAATCCTTCGAAATGATTCTTTTAGGAACTGTTCACTAAAAGGTTCTTTGGGGAACCAAAAACAATTCTTTTATGGCATCACTGCAAAAACACCCTTTTGGAACCTTTATTTTTAAGAATGTATAGAAGTATTGTTCATTCTTAGTTAACTAATGTAGTTAACTAATGTTAACTAATGAGCCATTTTGTAAAGTGTTACCAAAAAATCAACAACAACAAAAAAAGATCTAAAGTCATATTTCATTCGAACTAATTCAAATTTCATATTTATCTACAAACTAATTTCGACCATTTGAGCATTATTATTCTAATATATTTATATATATGTATAAAAGCATTTTATATAAACCTTCCCTTTGAGCAAATATTACAGCAAATACTGCAGATTGTTTCAGAATATTTGCACTGAGACATGGAAAGAAATAAATAAACAGTGAGCACAAACCATCTCTGTGCGTGCAGCATGAGGCCCTTCTGTGCTTGTTTACTCTGTGATCCTGATGCATCTCATAGGGGTCACGGGGGTGAGGGAGGACATCGCCTAATTACCAATAAAAGCTGAGGTAAAATGTCTTCTGTTGCACAGATTCAAAGTCTGGGGTGAAAGCAGAGAGGAGAAATAAATAGTCGGGCAAAGATGTTAAAAGCCTGGTACACAAAAGAATTTGCAGCGGGAGCTCCATGAAAGCCAGGGAGACAGTAAATATGAGAGCTGGGATGACAAGAAACAAAGGCAAGGAATAGAAAGAAAGAAAAAAAAACTGGGAGCTGTATAAAAGACAGGAAACACGGTGTTTTCAGCACAACAAACTCATTTACAGATAGCCTAGGACTTGAAAACAATTATCAGCCATCTTTCCTATCTCTATAGCTCCGTCTCTCGCTTTGTGAGGGCCCTTTGTTTTTCTCAAGGACATATTAATTATTTTAGATCAGCCTGATTTTCATGCTCAGAATAAAGCTCGTCTTTGTGTCGTCTAAGATTGGTCAGCCTTTTATGTTTTCCCTGCATATGAAGGCTGGAGAGACACATTTCAAAGTTGTCGAAGAGTGTTTGTTCTAATGTAGGTTCATTAAAGCTTGCGTTAAATGCACTTTTTCACATTTAAACCAAATAAACTCCACTTCGGTAATACAGGAAAAGGCTGTTCTAAGCCGAAAAACAACCACAAAGTGCCTCTCATGTATTTGCGCCTATAGTAGAACCCCTTTGACATCCCTAGAGTTAAATCACATCGCTAAAAAGACTGTTAAAAGACTTTGGATTAGGTGATATCGCACTCGCTCACTCCACAACCCTCTCTAAAGGGACCTTTATATTTGCCTATGAATAAAAAGAAAGGCCACATATACACACAGGCACCCCAAAAAACTCTGCATTCCTCATTTAATTGAGAACAAAATCCTACAAACAGAGTCGGTCCAAAGTAAACGATTCAAAAGCCCAATTCAGCCAATCAGGTGAGAAGCTTTAGTCTCCCTGGCGATGGCGTCTCCGCCCTCTTGTGTGGCGCACAGATGACCTATTGTCCCACTGACTCGCAAAGCACACAAGCCGTACTGTAACACCTCCGAAAGACTCCGTCACTTTTACCTACTGAGACTAAACACACTGCTGTAATAATACAACAGTGTTTCGCTGCTCAAAGAATGGCTTCATTCTATTTAATGCGTTAAATGCATGGAGGGAGGAAAATGTAAACGTGTCTCTTTAATATGCTTTAATTATATAGTATTATGAAGAAAATAAAATGATATTTTCCATGAGAGCAGGAAAATGTATTCTGAATTATAGATCAAATATTGTATGAATGGCAATATGATGAAAATGTGTGATTTACAACCATTTAATTAAATGCAAAATGATTCAAAACAGTTTGATGTACTATATCAATTCTAAAATGTATTATGTAAATATTGAAGATGGAAATGTTTGCATGTGTTTACAACATCATTTAGTGTAGTCTTTTGCAAAATAATTATACAAGCTAGAATAATGTTTTAATTACCTTCAAAAGAATTCATAAAATATAAAGGAATTAACAAATAACACAAAACTGATGTTTTGTTATAGTGTATATTATTGTAAAATATGCATTTATATTAATTTATATATATTATGTATTTATTTATTTTACTAAAATGGTCATATAATATTTTTTGAATTACAAATAATGCATGTTTTTTTTCTAAATTTTATTAGGTCCTTAAAATCTGCATAGCAAACTAGAAATAAATAATCTGTACTAAACACTGCAGAACATTGTCATATCAACTGCTTATATTTTTTACTTTAAAACACAAATATTAATTTTATTTTTGCTCTTTCATGATTATATAGAACAAACTCAACTCACCTTAGTTCTACTGCCATTCAGCTGCTCATTTTACCATAACTAATATATGACATAAGGAATTGCAGATCTTGCAGTTACTGTAGCTGAAAGTCATATACCACAGAGCATTTTATCATCTCATGTGCACTTAAAAAAAAAAAAAAAAAGAATAGGCTTTTTTTTTAATGGACAGCACACTGCTGCCATCTGTTGGCTATTTCTTGTGGCGCAGAGACAACAGTCCTAACTTTATTAGATTTATAACAATACAGTATGCTTTTAAATAAAGTTACGTTTATAGCATTCTTTATCATCTGGTTTTACTCTACCTATTTGAGTTTGAAACATACGCTGATTTAAGACAGAATGATGAATCTTCAACAAATAAAAAAGGTGCCCTTTACAGACAGCAATACTAATGACTTCAAGCTTCTCTGGAGTTAAAAATACACAAACAGCGAAAAACTAAACCAAATGTTTTGAAATTCAGCCTTAGTAAGATTCTGATGGGAAGCATGCATGATCATAATTAACAACCTACTGCATGACATGTCACATGTCATAGACCTGTCTCTGATGACCTCTGACCCCAAAGGTAATGTCATTAGGAACATTAGGAACTGAAGGTCAAACACATGATTTCTGGTGTGCAATCATGAATACAGAGCATTTGCATGTGGAGAACAGTGTTTGTCTCACATTCTAGTGTGTTTGGGTCAATTTTTTGCCATTTTAGTGGGAACCAATTGTCCCTTTAATTGCAGTTAAACCTGAAATCACCTGCATTAAGGAAAATGAATTAATTAGCATACAAAACGATATCTAAATGATAATATAATAATGCAAAAATGTTTCTGTAAGGTTTTGTGGATAGAAAATATAAGTTCAGTATAAAAACAATGGAAGTCAATGGAGAGTCTGCAACACCTTATGCAGCACCTTTTTGAGGACCTTTTTTGTAAGACTAGAAGGTACTTTGAAGTGTATGAAGTGAAGGTACTTTGAGTGTTTTTCTCCATACAACGAAAGCCAATGGGGTCCAAAAATGTTTGTTGAACTGCATGGTCAAAATCAGAAACATTTTTTCAAAAAACACAACTTTTTTTTAAGCTTTTACACCCATTTGACAATCTTTTTTCTATGACTTATAGTAAGTATTTTGAAAATGTGTCAGTGTTTTTCCATACAGTTAAAGTCAATGGGGTCCAAAAATGTTTGTTTGGACCCTATTGACTTTCACTGTATGGCCAAAATCCGAAACCTTCTTCAAAACAAAAAAAGTCACCTATTTTTTGTCCTTTTAAAGCCTTTACACTTTTAGATGACCTGTTTTGTACAACTTATAAAAGGAGTTTTGAAAATGTCTCAGTGTTTCTTCCACACAATGAAAGTAAATGGGGTTCAAAATGTTTGTTTGGACCCCATTGACTCTTACTGTAGGGTCAAAATCAGGACACATTCTTCAAAAGAATGTCACTTTTTTGTCCTTTTAAAGCATTTACACTTTTTGATTACTTTTTCTGTACGACTTATAGACAGTATTTTGAAAATGTTTCTCCGTACAATGAGAGTCAGTGTGGTCCAAAAATGTTTGTTTGGACCCCATTGACTTTCACTGTATGGTCAAAATCTAAAACGTTCTCTTTTTTTTTTTTTTTTTTTTGGTACTTTTAAAGCCTTTACACCTTTTTGATGCTACAGACTTGTTAGTTGCTGTTTTAAAGCAAAACATTACAGACTAAATCATTGTTTTTTTCAATCACTGGTCAATTTGGAGATTTTGGGCTATTTTGCTTCAATAACATGTCTTATTTTAGTCTATTGGGAAAAAAAACATCCAAATTATACATTTGAAGTGTTTATTTCTTTACAGTTTATCCAATCTGTACTATTATTTCACAAATAATTAGAAAGAAACAGCAAGTAACACATTGACTTAAAGTGATTGTTTGAATGTTTGAAATTGAATGACTAAAATTGTTTCTTTGTAAAACGTATACTCCAATAATCTATTTTTATTAACAACTTACAAGAATTTTTACAGTGTAAAAGACAATAAAGAAAACAAGCTAGTCTGGTGTTAAAGAAATGAAAACCTAGGCCAAGTCTGTTGGTTTAGATATATTGTGTTCATAATGCTTCGGATATACTGTACAGTTTGTGAATAGAATGATAAATTGATTGAACTATTGATAAAAACAGTAATTATATCAACGGAGACCCCACAAAGTCATTTTGTGTAGACCACACAGACAGCCTCCCATTGTCAGAGGCTGATTTGCTCCTGCTTTGAGTTCTGACAATGGTGTTCGCTCCATCATTTTTGTTCCACAGACAGCAGGCCTGTAACAACGCTATCACAGTCAGGATTTTCTCAGTAAAAAGCAATGGCAGCAGCAGCAAGATTAGTTTTAGAGCCCTCTCGTATGAGTTAAGTGCCGAGCGGCGCGCTGATACAAAGCCTGTTTGATCCTTGGGGATTGTGGGATGTAAAGCGTTTGAGTCTGTCAACCCTTTTGTCATGATAGCACATGTTTTTCTCCATCTTCTTAGTCTGCTCGCCCGTCTATTGTTATTATCCGCTCTAGCAGCAGCTGCTGGCATTGTCATCACTGTTAATCTGAGGGAATATCTTTAGCTCTCCGCGTTACGAACAGCTGTCTGTATTGTGCGAGAGTCGTTAATCTGATTCGCGATCTTTAGCTCCTCAATTTGGGGCTTTGATCCAGGCCATTACGCTGCCTATTGCATGTAGTCTTTGTTGTAAATCTGAGCTGGAACTGTTCCACATCTGTAGACAAACACTCCAGTGGCCTGCTGTTGCCAGATGTTTCTCCGCTGCAATCTTTTATTGTACAATGGCTTATTTAGTTGAATCTGAATCTGTTTCAACAATGACTCCTCTATTATAGAAACATAGCATGGATAACTCTAACACAGAGTGCTTTGGTGAAAACAATTTGTCAAAATGCACCTGGATAGGATCAAACCACATTCATTTAAAGGGATAGTCCATCTGAAACTGAAATTACTGTCATCATTTACTCACCATCATTTTTCCATACCTGTATGACTTTTTTCCATACTGTGGAAGTCAATAGGGTCCAAATATGTTTGTTGGGACCCAATTGACTTTCAATGTATGGTCAAAATCAGGACACATTCTTCTAAAAATATCACTTTTTTCCTTTTAAAACCTTTACACAATTTAATGACCTTTTTTGTACTTATAGATGGTATTTTGAAAAAGTCAGTGTGTTTTTTCATACAGTGAAAGTCAATGGTGTCCAAAAATGTTTGTTTGGACCCCATTGTCTTTCACTGTAGTGTCAAAATCAGAAACATTCTTTTAAAAAAAAAAAATCACATTTTTTGTCCTTTTAAAGCCTTTGCACCTTTTTTGATGCTGCAGACTTGTATTATAAGATGTTTTGAAAATGTCTCAGTGTTTCCATACAGTAAAAGTCTATGGGGTCCAAAAATGTTTGTTTTCACTTTATGGTCAAAATCGGAAACATTTTTTTAAAAATATAACCTTTTTTGTCATTTTAAACCATTTTCACCTTTTTGATGCTACAGACTTGTATGGCTTATATAAGGTGTTTTGAAAATGTCTCAGTGTTTCCATACAATGAAAGTCAATGAGGTCCATAAATGTTTGTTTTCACTGTATAGTCAAAATCTGAAACATTTTTTGAAAATGATAACCTTTTTTGTCATTTTAAACCCTTTAACCTTTTTGATGCTACAGACTTGTATGGCTTATATAAGGTGTTTTGAAAATGTCTCAGTGTTTCCATACAATGAAAGTCAATGGGATCCAAAAATGTTTGTTTTCACTGTATGGTCAAAATAGGAAATTTTTTGAAAAATATAAACTTTTTTGTCATTTTAAACCCTTTTCACCTTTTTGATGCTTGGATGACTTATAGAAGGTGTTTTGGAAATGTCTGTGTGTTTTTTTTTTCAATTGGGTCCAGAAATGTTTGTTTGGACCCCATTGACTTTCACTGCATGGTCAAAATCAGAAACATTCTTCAGAAAATATCACAATGTTTTCTTTTAAAAGCTTTTACAACTTTTTGATGCTACAGACTTGTATGACTTATAGAAGGTGTTTTGAAAATGTCTGTTTGTTTGGACCCCATTCTACAAAAAATGTCACTTTCTTTTGACTTTTTAAAGTCTTTACACCTTTTTGATGACCTTTTTTTGTATGACTTATATAATAGGTATTTTTAAAATGTCTCTGTGTTTTTTCCATGCAATAAAAGTCAAAAGGCTCCAAAAATTTTGTTTGGACCCCATTGACTTTCACTGTATGGTCAAAATCAGAAGCATTCTTCAAAAAGATATCACTCTTTCTGTCATTTTAAAGTCTTTATACCATGTTAATGCTACAGACTTGTATGACTTTGGTGTTTTGAAAACATCTCAGTGTTTTTTCCATACAGTGTAAGTCAATGGAATGTTTGTTTGGACCCCATTGACTTTCACTGTATGGTCAAAATCAGAAACATTCTTCAAATTTTTTTTTTTCTTTTAAAGCCTTTACACCTTTTTAATTACATCTTAGTGTTTCTTCCACACAATGAAAGTAAATGGGGTTCAAAATGTTTGTTTGGACCCCATTGACTCTTACTGTAGGGTCAAAATCAGGACACATTCTTCAAAAGAATGTCACTTTTTTGGCCTTTTAAAGCATTTACACTTTTTGATTAATTTTTTTGTTCGACTTATAGACAGTATTTTGAAAATGTTTCTCCATACAATGAAAGTCAGTGTGGTCCAAAAATGTTTGTTTGGACCCTATTGACTTTCACTGAATGGTAAAAATCATTTTTTTGTCCTTTTAAAGCTGGTATGATTCTTTGATTACCTTTTTAAACTTATTTTTTTTTACAAGGTATTTTGAAAAAACTTTAAAAAAAAACTTTGTTTTCCATACAATGAAAGTCAAAGTCAAAAATGTTTGTTTGGACCCCACTGACTTTCACTGTATGGTCAAAATCAGAAACATTCTTTAAAAAATATCACTTTTTTGTCTTTTTAAAGCCTTTACACCATTTTGATTACCTTTTTTTTACTTATAGAAGGTATTTTGAAGATGTCTAACTGTTTTTTTCTATTAAATGAAAGTAAATGGGGTTCAAAAAGGTTTGTTTGGACCCCACTGACTTTCATTGTATGGTCAAAATCAGAAACATTCTTCAAAAAATATCACTTTTTTGTCCTTTTAAAGCATGTATGTCTCTTTGATGACCTTTTTTGTATGACTTACAGAAGGTATTTTTAAAAAGTTGCAGTGTTTATTTTTCTACAATTAAAGTAAATGGGGTCCAAAAATGTTTGTTTGGACCCTGTTGACTTTCACGGTCAAAATCAGACACATTCCTAAATAATGCAATTTTGAGATATTGGCCTATATGGCTTTGACAACATGCCTCCTTTTAGTCTAGTGGAAAGAAAACATACAAAATATGCATGTGTTTATTACATTTTTTCTAATTGCATCTGTAGATTTCAATGACATATCTTTTCCTCATGCAAAAAGTTTATATGGTATTTTCTTTTCATCTTACCTCCTTACAATCTAAAGTGACACTGCTTTGTTTACAGTTCTAATAAAGAGATGTTGCATTGCTGCTGTTCCATAAGCGCCACCTGCTGTCAGAGAGTAAATTTGCATTTCATTCAGCCCGTCTGCTGTTTTTGTTTCGTGCAGATGTTTTATGTAGCATAATTTCACAAAACCAAAGTCAACCATTCTGTTTTTGCTTTCATTTGAAATTATACAATCTAATTTACATCAAAAACTGTTCAGGCTACATGTAGAATGTGAGTTTGGATCATGATTAAAATGCAGTGGTTGCACTAACTGTGATTAATCAACTGGGTATACTGTATATGGTGTTCCCTTTTAAGTTCTACCATATTTACCTGTGGCATCTTAATGATTTTCAGTAGTAATGAATGCACATAATGTGGTTTAGCACTGATACACAGCCATACTGTGACGTGTATATACAAACGCTGCTAGCCATAAACAAAACTGTCTTCATTAATACCCTGAAAACATCAGATCAGCCTTGCAGCCTATTACAGTCATCTCATTGTGAAGAAACACTCATTAGCTACGACAAGAGCTTCCATTAAACAATGAAAACTAATGAGGTTACAGTGAAATAAAACTAGATTGAGCAAGCTGAGTACAATTACCCCAAATATAAATACCCCCCCCCCCCATGTTTAAAGAACCATTAATCAGATAAAAATAGACTGAAGAAGTCTTTTGTGATTAACGAGGTGAGACTTGTGCTAATTACTGTTTCCTCTGCTTGTAATTAGGTTGGCACATCTAATCAAGATGAATGAACGCCCTGACCCGCTGCACATTGTTTGTGGCTCACAAACCCAGCGGCTTTTACATCTTTATTCCTCAAACCGTATTATCATGACCTTGTCTCTATGAGACACGCTCCCATAACTGCATATTGCTATATTACACCCTCCTGCGGTGTGTTAAAAGAGATGCTGTGAATGCAAGCTTTGTCTGGTCTGTTCTGCCTTCAGCTGCTTTTAAGCTTTTTCAGTCATTTAGTCCATGTCTACCACCTGTTGTGGAAAAAAGCAAACGCATGAATAGATGCGTGCAGTGTGCATGGGCTTTTTGTTCGATGCATCTTGCTTTTACTGATTCAAAAGTGCACAGAAGTTTGTAGGGAACAAACTTTGAGGCTTATTATGCTTTCGCTCATATTATTGTATGTAAATGAGGCACAAGAATTGTCCTAACATGTCGATATGTTGTGCATCTCGCACACTTGTAATTATTTCAGACAAGTGTTTGTAATTTGACCTTTGTAAAATGGAAATAAGTTGAGGCGTGAATACAGATATTGAATTTGGTAATTAATGCAGAGCTCTTGGTGGAAGTCGCTGGAGGGACTGGAACTAATTCAATTACAGTCTGAACTGGAGCGCCGTTATAATTATTTCTTTCTGAAACACTCTGTAGCATAAAACGCAATCATGTTTTTATTTTTTTCTCATTCGCTGCCGTTAACCACTTTTGTGAACAAAAAATGGTGGCTTAATCTATTACTCTATTACTAATGTAACTTCACAGTTTTAACCATTGTGCTGTGCTCAAAATATTTTACCTAATTTGTTGTCCCCAGTTCAAAATGACCAACCTTTTAAGAAATGCTTTGACCTTGTTTTCTTTCAGTTAGCACAGGTTTTGTATTTCCTTTTTTTAACTGATTATACACTTATACACCAAATTTTTTTAAGAGAAAAAAGCATTATTTGTAGATAATTTCCCTCAAAAACTGAGGTGCATAAGCTCAGATCAATGAGGACTAAGATCAGCCAGTTCCAATCAGTTCTAATTAAGAAAATAAGCTGATAAAAGACTAAATCCATTATTTGGTAATAATATATCATAATGAGAAATTTTGATCATTCTCGTAGATCCATAAAATTAAAGGGATCCCCAGGTATTAAGACTTGTATGACTTAATGTAACATAAATGATGTCTCTTACTGAAATATGTAGTAGAAAACCCATGAAAGATTTACTTTATTTTAAAAAATCCACATCGTTTTATAAATATTTTGGACTATGGGGAGCGCCATTATTTTGATGATGTAAAATGGTTGCACTTGTTAAGCTGCTGACTGCTACCTGTTACTATTTTTCCCACGACACAACTCTGAAAATAAAATACTGATACGATGACCACAGCTACTAAAAGAGCTTACAGGTGGTGATGAATATAAGCCTAAGGTTAAACTTAAATGCCGTACCATATATTTTTCCCCAAAAGGTGTCTAAACGCCCCCAGATATCGAGTGAAATCCATGCTGAGAAAATCCTTCAATGGCTGCGGCTTCATGACAAGCATCGATATGTTTCCATCCTGTCAGGATGGCATCTAGCGTTTCTTGTCTCTGCCGTTTACAAGCTCTTTTAGTAGCTGTGGTATACTTAAAGCCTCAAAGGCAACAGGGCTGAAGTGGAGAGAACAAGGCGCAGGTCTTTAGGAAGTTCTATTCGTTCACAGGCATCTTCCCAGTCTTTTTTCTTTTCCTTATCGCTAAGAAAGCAAGACTTACCTCGCTTCTCATGTTGCTCTTTGACTGAAAATTACACCCAAAAGCCGCACAATGTGGCATCATATTAGTATTTATCGTATTATTAGTTGAGTTGCAGTAAAAATACCAATAGGTAGCGCCGGTAGCTCACCGAGCGCAACCATTTCACGTCATCGAAATAATGCCTTAATACCTGACCTTAAGACTTAATACAAGTCTTAATACTTGAGGTTCCCTTTAAGGTTGAACCACTGATGTCACATGGACTATTGTAATGATGTCCTTACTACCTTTCTGGGTCTTGAACATGTCAGTTGCATTGCTTTCTATGCAGGGTCAGAAAGCTCTTGGATTGCATCAAAAATATCTTAATTTGTGTTCCGATGAATGAAGGTCTTACAGGTTTGGAACGACATGAGGGTCAGTAATTACTAATAGGACTTTCATGTTTGGGGGAACTATCCCTTTATCAGAAAAAAAAGACAATCCAGTAACATGAAGGTTAAACATATTGAGCTTCTATGTAAATTACATGGAATGTAAAATCAAGACAATGGGTCAAATATTATTTGTTTAATTTTATTTCTATTCAAATTATTTGATACAGAATCTACAATGCAACACTTCAGGATTTCATCCCCGGATTATTATTAAATCTACTTAACAGTTCTTAGAAAAAGAATATCTCTGTTTAGTTATTGATAACAGACATTGTTTAATAACAAGCAAAGATTTTCTTTTACAGTTTGTTTACAGTTGTACATACACGCTTACACTAAAAACCGCCGGTGGATGCTTGCATGAGGCAGTCCAGTACGTTTAATGTTCACCAGAAGCACTTCATTGGCTGACCACCCATCACTTTCGGTTTTATACAAATGCTAAAGAGTGCAAAGAAATCAGTTAATCTTCATAGACCGTTAAAAGTAAGAATTTCCCACTAATAAGATGTTTGATGAACATTTCTGATGTATTACTTTAAAGAAAAAAAAAAGGAAAGCTTAGATGTAGCATTCTGTGTGGTCGTTGACAGTTCAAAAAACGTCATCAAGGTGCAAGCTTGACAGTTACAAAAGAACTGGCATAGAAAAAGAAGCATATACGTCAAAATACAATAAAACAACCGGAAATTCACAGTTTCTAGTATTTACAGAATTGTATGGTTGTTTGTAGTATAGGCAAACTGATACAGGAAATTGAGGTAAATGAGGGTAGCCAGGCGGTGCGAAGGCAAGTCTCAGAGCTGAGGTTTGCACCAGAAAACTTCTTGGAAAAAAAATAAATCTTGGTCACACCATATATTACATTGCTCATGTGTACCGAGCAGCATCAGAAACTAACTGGAATTGATTTTATGTTAGTGATGGCTATTCTTTGTCTCAAAGATACTTTGTCAAATAATTTAAATGAATCAACTGATTAAAGTGGTCACTATGGTGTCTAAACACAAAACTAGATCAGCCTAGAATAAAATATAATGAAATCAAATGTGACCTTGGACCACAAAACCAGTCTTATGTAGCATAGGTATATTTGTAGCCAGTGTTGGGGAAAGTTCATTTTAAAAAATGTTACGCATTACAATATTGTTACTTAGTTACTTTTACATTACTTTTTAAATCTGGACAGGGCTTGCTTGATTGTTTTTAATATAAAAGGTTAAATTTTTAGCAAATGTAAAAGCCCTTTCACATCAAAAAGTGAAATAAATAAGCCTAGGTAAAGTAAACTTATGTCTGTACAGAGAGGGAAGTTCAACACTCTTCAGCAATGAGAAAAATTAAGCACAAATGTCACTTAATCTAAAGTACGTTTTGCTTATTAGTACACTGTAAAAAGTTTTTACCAGTTTCAACTTAAAAACTTAAGTTTAGCAGCTGCCTAAAGATTTTAAGTTAAATCAACTTCAGTCATTTAAACTCACAAGTTATATCAACTCATTTTTATTGTAATAAGTTAAAATGACTTGTAGTTTTAAGCTGATTTAACTTAAAAACTTGAATCTGGTGAAAGCGTTTTACAGTGTATGGTTGAATGGGGTCAAAAAATGTCAGCTACAAAGACATTGGTTAATAAAATTGGATTAAATACATAAAGGAAACAAAAAGTAACTGCCGTTACATTTTTGTAAAAGTTACTAGTGTTACTTTTTTAGTTACTTGAAAAAGTAATCTGATTACATAACCCCAACACTGTTTGTAGCAAAAGCTAAAAATACATTGTATGGGTCAAAATTGTAGATTTTTCTTTTATGTCACAAATCATTAGGATATTAAGTAAATATGTCAAAACGTAATTTTTGCTTAGTAATATGCACCGCTAAGAATTTAATTTAGACAACTTTAAAGGCAAATTTCTCAATATTTAGATTTTTTTGCACCCTCACATTCTAGATTTTAAAATATTGGAATCTCAACCAAATACTGTCCTATCCTAACAAAAAAAAAAAAAACATAAATGGAAAGCTTATTTATTAAAAAAATTACCATAAAGACCGGTTTTGTGGTCCAGGGTCACAAATGTTCAAAAGTTTGGGGTCAGAGTAATATTTTAGCGACTGTAATGTGTTAAAAATAACAGATTTTAATTCTAAATGTTATTTATTTATTTACAAATATGGCAAAGCTGAATTTTCAGCATGATTACTCCAGTCTTCAGTGTCACACGATCCTTCAGATATCAGTCTAATATAATAATCTGTGGCTCAAAAAACATTCTTCGTATTATTAATGCTAAACCCAGTTGTGATGCTTACTGTTTTTGTGGAAACTGTAAATATAAAAAGACAAACAAATTATAAATTTCTTTCTAAAATAAATAAAATCGCATTTACTCCAAACTTTTGAACAGTGGTGTAACAGATATGAATAAAAAAATATAGAATTTACCACAAAGGCATTTTTTGCCCTCACATTTAAATTTACTAGGGCATTTTTGACCCCAAGTCCAGAAATTTCTGACCTTGGTTCTGAGTAATATTAATAAAACACAACAGCATAATTGTGACCCTGGACCACAAAACCAGTCTTAAGTCGCTGGGGTATATTTGTAGAAATAGCCAAAAATACATAGTATGGGTCAAAATTATAGATTTTTCTTTTATGCCAAAAATCATTAGGAAATTAAGTAAAGATCATGTTCCATGAAGACTTTTTGTAAAATTTCTTTTATAAATATATCAAAATGTAATTTTTGATTAGTAATATGCATTGTTAAGAACTTAATTTGGAGAACTTTAAAGGTGATTTTCTCAGTATTTTGATTTTTTGCACCCTCAGATTCCAGATTTTCAAATAGATGTATCTCGGCCAAATATTGTCCTATCCTAACAAACCATATATCAATAGAAAGCTTAATTATTGAACTTTCATATGATGTATACATCTCAGTTTTGTAAAATTTAACCTTATGACTGGTTTCGTGGTCCAGGGTCACAATTGTTTTTACTATAGCAGATTGATTTAGTAACAGGGACCCTGCAAAATTCAGCAATACTAAAATCTCCAAACATGTGCAGGTAAAACTGGTCTTAATTTCTTACGCAGAAAAAGCGGCCCATCGCAAAGTGAAGTGAGGACTGATTTTGTTCTTAAAGCAGTCGGTTTGTGCAAAAAGGCCTGTCGTTTAGTTATACGGACGGGGAGTATGATACAAAAGCTTTAGTGCGTCCAGCAGGCGATACCATCGTTAAGGCTTCCAGGAAATAGATCCGTTACAAAAAGTTCAGCGATACCTCCCAGAAAGAACGAGCTCTTTAACAGCGCCATTTAAATAAGTACAAAAACCACTGTTCGAAATGTAAATATTACCACTAATGTGGAAAAATATACGCTGTGCATAATGTACAAGCAAAAATATCAGCACTTTGGTGTGGGCTTCAGAATAGCTACCGGCTCGTTGTAGCCACGGCTACTGTGCGTCTACTTTCTCCAAGCACCACGCTGAGAAAACAATGAGAAACTTTATGAATGCGCTATACAGTGGTTCACAGTGACAGAACAGGGGGAGGAATCGTCTGCCAGAAACGAACAACGAAGCTTCTATTGGTCTCTGAATCACACATCTTATCGCAGCTGTGCCAGGAACAACCCTCGTAGGAACAGACAGGCCTGAAGTTCTCCGTTTAGACAGAATCAGTGACTATCCATACAGTAAATCTTACAGTACACTGATTTCTCCCATTAGAAGTTGTGTAAACAAGCAGGAATGACCTTTAGGGTGATAGTTAGTTGCTGAAAGCAGCCCCAGCGGCCCTCCTCTCTGACTTCTGTTAATAATTGTTGTCCTTGGAGGACCGGTGACTGGGGAGCTTTCTTTATTTGGGATTCTCCAGGGCTCGCACTCCACATACATTGGCAAGTGGAGACTCTGGAGTAAGCCATCTATATGTGAGTTGTTTGCTTCCTGAATTGGCAATATCACTGAAAAATGGACTATAGGGCACTGGGGTGACGCTCTCTCTCTCGACTGTGAGGAGGAGGGCTTAGGTGCTTAAGGACGCTAAACCAGTTTTGAGTTCAGAGATGATTCGGGGCTTATCTAAAATGATGTGCTCAGACAAGTAAGTGCAGTGTTCAGTCTACAAACTGAAGAGGTCTCCAGATAGTTCTTGTGTCCACCAGGGGGAGTCCTTCGCTGGGGTAACGCAAGACGTGAGTTGAGAGATTATTCTGGAAGGTGCAGTGACGTCACCTCTGGTTTCATTTTGAAGTACTGGCTGAAACGGAGAACTGCGTATCTGTGGAAGCAAATTTAGTGGACAAGAGTGAGAATGCATTGTTGTGGATGCTGCTGTTGAAAAGTAAGAATAAGTGAAAACTTACCCCAAGAAGTCAAAGTCAATGGTGGAGTACTGAGCTTGGATTAATGCCCACAGTCCCCAAAAGAAATGAGATGCCTGGGGAGAATAAAAAAAAAAAAAAAAAAAGAACATGAGGAAAAATTAGGATAACTTTTACTTTTTATTTAGGAAATTTCATACTGTATTCCAAAATCAAAAGGAAAAATAAGAAATTATATTATTATATATAATTAGAATTGTATTTATATCAGTGTTTTCATTAATTTTTTTAAATTTAAATTGTTTTTTTTAACTAATATAAACAAATATATGACAAAAGTGAATAAAACTGAACCAAAACTAAAATGAAAACAGAAAAATAAAAGCTTTTTCAAAGTATTAATAATATATAATAGTAACTATAATAGTATATCATATGACTTCATGCTATATCCCAAAATCAAAATTAAACGTACGAAATTATATATAATTAATTATATTCATATCTGCTTTTTAAAATCTTTTTTTATCAATTAAAATTAAGTTGAAATAAAATATAAATATTAAATATAAAATACATTTTATAAAATAAATACATTTAAATATAACGTATAATGTATAAATTAAAACTATGCATAAATTATATGTATAAATTAAAGCTACATATAAATATTAAACAAATAATAAATGACAAAAGTGCATAATATTTAACTAAAATATTAACTAAAATTAAAATGAAAACTGAAAATAGAAAAATAAAAGCTATTTTGAAGTATTAATAAATACTACATATTATATTATATAATTATATTTATATTTATATCAGTGGTTTCATACATTTCTTAAATTTAAATTAGGTTGAAATAAAATCTAAATATTAAATATAAAATATATATAAAATAAATTTTAATATAAAGTACATTATATTATGTATAATTATTGATATCAGTGTTTTCAATCATTCATTACATTTCCTAAATTCAATAAAATCTAAATATAAAATATGAAAAACATTTTATAAAATAAATTTAAATGTAAGTATAATTATAAAATCTTAAAAAGATAAACTTAAAAAACTAAATGCTAAAGTGACTAAATCTGAAATAAAATCAAATAAATTAAAGCTAAATACACATATAAAAATAATAATAAAAATGACAAGTGCATAAAATGTAACCAAAACTTAAAAATTTAAAAAGAAAAAAATGTATTTCAAAGTATTACTAAATACTATAATAGTACATAAAATTAACCATGAGTCATATAAATATGACATGAATAATTTTCATTAAAGACAGAGAAGCCTATTTTAGTACCTAAGAGATTTTTTGCTTTGTCTAAATATACATAAATACACGAATAAATCATATGAAAATCTATCCTTAAAACCAGGCATATTTAATGTTATAACAATCAGTGTCATTTAAATTCAGTACAACAAATACTATCTTAATTTATTACTATTTCAAATGATCAATAAACATATTAAACGAAAATTAGATTTGCATTACATACTGTAACTCAGAAGAGGTTGTGGATGTTTAACTGTTGGAAAAATAATGTTTCAATGCACAAATCTTAATGTTCCCAAAAACAGGCTTCACCTAATAAACACAAAATATCTTATTCATTTTCATGATAAAATAGGACCTAAAAGAAATAAGCTTGACAGGCTTTGTGAGATTCACCCTGACACTGGAGTTAACTGTGACAGATTGTATGTTGTATTGTTGCCTGGAAACATTTGACCCATGCCTTTCTGAGCAAAGACGGCTTCCTTTTAGTGGAGCCATTAAAAAAGGAAAAAAGATAACTGCATGGAAGTTATTTGTGTTGATTCTGGATCACTGACAGTGAAGTAAAAGCTTATAAAATGTGGCATTTATATAAAAGCCCTCTGATGAGACTGAATCACTCCTGCCATCATGTGAGTAAAGATCACGGGTTTGCTGGCCTATAATAAAGTCTCTATCCTCTGTGTTTTTCGCTCAACTGCACAGAATAAATGTTTGCCTCCGAAAGAGTCAAGGGTCTCGAACCCCCTCAGACACAATCTCGGAGTATATTCAGACCATCTTTTATAAACCTCCATGTCTCCTGGCTAAGGCATGTGAAGATAGTGTGTAAACATCAGGGTGACATAATAAAAAAAAACGCTTAAATGGGTGCCACACACCCACGTCTTTGGAATATATAGAGATAATATTATTTTATATAGTTATAAATTCATTTAAAATACACTACTGTTCAAAAGCTGGGTTAGGTAAGGTTTCTAAACGACGTCCATTTTGCTCACTAATGCTGCATTTATTTAATTAAAATACAGTAAAAACAGTAATATTGCAAAATAAAAATACATTATATAATATTTGAAGATATTATATAATGTATCATATCATTTTGTGTTATAATTATATAATGTAGTTTATTCCTGTGATGGTAAAGCTGTATTTTCAGCAGTGTCACATGATCCTTCAGAAATCATTTTTCTTAAGCTTAAGTTGATAAAAATCAATTTTATAACATAAATATAATATATAATAATAAAAGACAATAAACAATACTCAATAACCTAAATACTGAAATTACTAAAACTGAAAAAATTAGAGCTAAAATACAACAACATAAATGACAAAAGGACTAAAATGAAAACTGAAAATATAAAAATAAAAGCTATGTCAAAGTATTACTAAATACTATAATAGTATATAAATATAATAGTATATAAATAGTATACTGATTATATATATATATATATATATATATATATATATATATATATATATATAATATATATATATATATATATATATATATATATATATCAGTGTTTTCAATACATTTTTATACATTAAAAATTAAGTTGAAATAAAGTATAAATGTTAAATATAAAAATACATTTCATAAAATAAATGTAAAATAAATGTAAATGTAATGTATAATTATAAAAACTTTAAAAGATCAACTTTAAAAAGTAAATGCTAAAATTACTGAAACTGAAATAAAATAAATAAAAGCTAAATACAAATATTAAAAAAAAATAATAAATGACAAAAGTGCATAAAATTTTACCAGACTTTTAACTAAAATTAAAACTGAAATTAGAAAAATAAAGCTATTTCAAAGTATTAAATAATTTTTCTTAAGCTTAAGCTGATAAAATCAATTTTTAACAAATATAAAATATAATAATAACGTAAAACAATAAACTTAATACTTA
>NC_133364.1:18524667-18619864 GCF_049309525.1 Garra rufa | reverse complement strand
GTATTTAAAGGTACAGTTCATGCAAAAATGAAAAATCTGTCAGCATTTACCCACACTCACATTGTCCCACACCCATGCGACTGACTTTCTTCTGTTAAACAAAAAAGACGACGTTTTGTAGAATGTTCATGTTGCTCTTTTCCTTAAAATGAAAATGAAGCTGTCAGAGCTTAACTAAAATCTTGTTTTAAAACATTTTAAATTATTCACTTTTATTGTATGAAACAAAGAGCCGCTTGTATAACTTAAAGGAGAAGTTCACTTCCAGACTAAAAAAATCCTGATAATTTACTCACCCCTATGTCATCCAAGATGTTCATGTCTTTCTTTTTTCAATCACAAAGAAATTAAGGTTTTTGAGGAAAACTTTTCAGGATTTTTCTCCATATAGTGGACTTCAATGGTGGCCAACTAGTTAAAGGTCCAAATTGCAGTTTCAATGCAGCTTCAGAAGACTCTACACAATCCCAGCTGATGAATAAGGGCCTTGTCTGGTGAAACGATCAGTCATTTTCTTTAAACGATAAAAATCTATATACTTTTTAACCACAAATGCTCACGTGTGACATACACTTTTAAAAAATAAAGGTGCTTTAAAAGGTTCTTCACAGCGATGCCATAGAACAGGGTTCCTCAAACCTTACCCTGGAGGTCCAATGCGCTGCAGAGTTTAGCTCCAACCCTGATCAAACTCACCTACCTGTGATTCTCTAATGATCCTGAAGACCTTGATTAGCATTCTCAGGTGTGTTTGATTAGGGTTAGAGCTAAACTCTGCAGCGCATTGGACCTCCAGGGTAAGATTTGAGGATCCCTGCCATAGAAGAACCATTTTTGGTTTGACAAAGAACCATTCAGTCAAAGGTTCTTTAAAGAACCATCTCTTTCTTACCTTTTCATTATTTTGTGAAACAGAAAGGTTCTTCAGATGTTAAAGGTTCTTTATGGAACCATTTAGACAAAAAGGTTCCTCTATGGCATCGTGAAGCACCTTTATTTTTAAGAGTGTAGGTGGAAGTACTGACACAATATTTACAAAGCAAGTGTGCGAGAAAGTCAAGCACCCTTTACAAAAAAAAAAAGGTAAAACAACGATGTTGGACGAAGTTAAAGGAGAAAATAGGTTCAATTTTTTTGCCCTACCCAACCTTTTTGAATCGAAGTACACAAACGAAGAACTAACCGCATGTGACCTTTCCAACATGATTACAGATCGCATCACAGATCTAGTGCAAGATTAAATTTTTTTTTAGTTTTTAAAAAAAATGGCAGATCGTTTAGCTATATAAGACCCTTATTCCTCAACTGGGATTGTGTACAGCCCTTTGAAGCTCCACTGAAACTGCAATTTGGACCTTCAAACCATTGGTCACCATTGAAGTCCACTATATGGAGAAAAATCCAGGAATGTTTTCTTCAAAAACCTTCATTTCTTTGCGAATGAAGAAAGAAAGACATGAGCATCTTGGATGACATAAGAGGCGAGTAAATTATCAGGAACTTTTTTTTCAAAAAGTGAACTTCTCCTTTAATTACATACTGCAGTTGAGCTTTGGAAGACATAAGGGCAAACAAATTAAGGTTTTTGAGGAAAACATTTCAGGATTTTTCTCCATGTAGTGGACTTTATTGGTGGCCAACGGGTTGAAGGTCCAAATTGCAGTTTCAATGCAGTTTTAAAGGGCTCTACACGATCCCAGCTGAGGAATGAGGGCCTAGTCTAGTGAACCAATTGGTAATTTTCTTAAAAATAAAAAATCTATATACTTTTTAACCACAAATGCTCACGTGTGACATACTGTAGGCGGAAGTACCGACACAATATTTGCAAAGCAAAAGTGTGAGAAAGTCAAGCACCCTTTACAAAAAAAAAAAAAAAAAAAAAAAAACGATGTCGGACGAAGTTGGAGGAGAAAATAAGGTGGATTTTTTGCCTTACGCAACCTTTTTGAATCAAAGTACACAGATGAAGAACTAACTGTCTGTAACCTTTCCAAGGTTTGATTACATAATGTGTGAAGACGCACTTTTGCATCATAGATCTAGTGCAAGATGAACATTTGTGGTTAATTTATTATTATTATTTTTTTAAGAAAATGGCAGATTGTTTAGCTATATAAGACCCTTATTCCTCAAATGGGATTATGTAGAGCCTTTTGAAGCTCCATTGAAACTGCAATTTGGACCTTCAAACCATTGGTCACCATTTTTTTGGAAGTGAACTTTCCCCTCTTTTAATTACATACTGCAGTTGAGTTTTGGAAGACATGAAGGCAAATAAATGGTGATCGATATTCATTTTTGGGTGAACCTATTATTGCTAATAGGAGTGAGATGAGCTTCTGCACAAAACAAACCTTCCAGGTCTAAAATGCTATTGTTGTCTATTTCCTTTTGTTTTTCTGACCTATTCCTGTTCAGTTTATGAATAATGAAGTGAGGTGATACAGAATGAATTGCTTTTTTTTATACTGTAATACAGAGGAAACTGTACATCCTGATTGTGTTTTCCATAAGTGAGTCAGGGATTTAGTCCCGGAGCCTCTCTCTCAAACCGTGAAATCTGACAGACATGATGGAAAGCTAACTTTGTGTGACAGGAAACTTTCCATTTGTGCCGGATAGGCCTTCCTCTTGATTTGATTATTTCTGCCTGGCTTGTGCATTCCCTCACTCATCCGCGGATGGGGCCTGACATGAGGCAGGAGGTCTTTATTTGATTACTTGTGCTTTGTATGTTTTTCTGCTCAGGTGGGTGGGATTTAAAGAGGTGTGGCGGCCTATTCTAGAGAAAGGAAATGTCTTTGGCTTTGTATTGTTTATTTATGTGTCCCTCTTAGTATTAAAGACATTTACATTTGTAAACTCATACCACTGACAACTAACATCCATGTTTTACACCATTTCATGTTGACTCTGACAGTGTGTATGTTATTGCTATACAGAAAGGGTGCATTAAGGGGTTAGTTCACCCAAAAATATAAATTCTGACATGAATCATTCACCCTCATGTCCCCCTCTTAAACCCGTAAGACCTTTGTTCATCTTCATAACAAAAACTAAAATATTTTTGATGAAATCCGAAAGCTTTCTGACCCTGCATAGACAGCAACACAACTGACACGTTCAAGGCCCAGAAAGGTAGTAAGGACATTGTTAAAAGAGAAGTTCACTTCCAGAACAAAAATGTACAGATAATTTACTCACCTCATTGTCATCCAAGATGTTCATGTCTTTCTTCAGTCGTAAAGAAATAGTTTTTTTTAAGGAAAACATTTTAGGATTTCTCTCCATATAATGGACTTATGTGGTGCCCAGCTGCCCGCAAGTTTGAACTTCCAAGATGCAGTTTAAATGCAGCTTCAAATTGCTCTAAATGATCCCAGCTGAGGTTCTTATCTTGTGAAACAATCGGTCATTTTCTAAAAAAAAAAAAAAAAAAACCCAACAATTTATATACTTTTTAACCTTAAATGCTTGTCTTGTCTAGCTCTGTGTATCAAGACAGTTAACATATATATATATATATATATATATATATATATATATATATATATATATATATATATTAGGGCTGTCAAAATTAATGCGTTAATAGCGCGTTAACGCAAATTCATTTTAACGGCACTAATTTTATTAACGCGCGATTATTTTCTGTTTGACCCACTACCTAGCCCATAGTTAAAGAAATGGATGCACAATGTTGCCAACCTAGCGAAAAGTGTCTAGCAACAATACATAAACACATAATTGGACAAATCTAATATAGTCTCTCCGGTTTTACTGAACGAGCGCGAGGTCTCCCAATGCGCGCGCACCTCCCTCTCTTTATATCTGCATCTGCACGTTCAGCGAGCGGCAGAGGAGCAGCGCTTTCAGTTAAAACAGATGTTATGTTCATTCCAGTGCTTGAAGTGGGCCGGTACGCAGGCACTTCTGTATTTTATCCTTTTGCGTACTTGCACTTTTTCGTGCGTATCGACACTTCTGGCATATTTAATGAATGCAAGCGGAGTCGGGCTACGTTAGGATTGGTGCTGTGGGGTTGATACGTAAAGCCACATACGAGTATGCACGCGAAAACGGCGTATTATATGCACGCCAAAGTTAATTTCAGCTTATTAATAGCACGCCAAATAGAAACAAAGTCATGCTAGTGCGCATTTTCATGAGACCAGGCTCTCCAATCAGTACATTATAACCAAAACAATACATAAAAAAAAGAAGCAGGTTTTTGTGATCACATAACTTTAAATGGGTAAACTCCTAAAAAGTCAAAGGATCCTGAAGGCATTCAAACAGGAAGTTAAAAACAACAATAATAATGCAGGGAAAAGTGACTTATGTCCAGATGCCGGTAAATGATTCTTTTCAGTGATTGAATCATGATCATAATTCAGGATTTTTTTCAGTTATTAATATTACTTTGGTTGTCTTTGTAGATTTTGCATGTTCAGAAGAAGTGAGCTGCCCTGTCCTGCAAATAATGTAAACAGGCTTGTGTAAGTAAATTGCTCAGTGCAAAGAAAGAGCAGTAATGGGAACCTGGTGTTTCTATGTTCTTTTTTTCATGTGTCTAATAGACATGAACAAGTTATTTGAAAAACATCTATGACATTTGAAACAAGTTAGTCTTCATGCTCTATGGTCGAGTATGGTTTCACTGACAATAAACAAATATTTGCTTAAAGCATCCATATTTGTCCATGCCAATGTTGATTAGAGTATTAAAAACTTTAAAAAGTATTAATTTAAGGTACATTTATAAAAGATAAAAATGTGCGATTAATCGCGATTAAAAAATTTAATCGATTGACAGCCCTAATATATAGTATAAAATATATATATATATATAATTTTTTTTTTTTTTTTTTTTTTTCTACTCCAACTTCAAAATTGTCCTACATCGTGGTTTTACCTTTTTTTTGTAAAGGGTGTTTGATCTTCTTTGCATGTTCACTTTGAAAACACTGGGTTGGAACTTCTGCAGCGATGTAGGATGATTTTGAAGTTGGAGGTGAAAATGAGATGGGAGTTACCCTAACTGTCTTTAACCGGAATACACAGAGTTCACACAGAGCTAGACAAGATGAGCATTTGAGGTTAAAAATATATAAATTGTAAAAAATTTTTTAGAAAATGAACAATTGTTTTGCTAGATAAAACCCTTCTTCCTTGGCTGGGATTGTTTAGAGCCCTTTAAAGCTGCATTTAAACTGCATTTTGGAAGTTCAAACTCCAAAAGGGACACCATTGAAGTCCACTATATGGACAGAAATCCTGAAATGTTTTCCTCAAAAAACATAATTTCTTTTGACTGAAGAAAGAAAGACATGAACATCTTGGATGACAAGGGGGTGAGTAAATTATCTGTACATTTCTGTTATTTAAGTAAACATAGTCCATGTGACGTCAGTGAATCAACCATAATTTTATGAAAGAAGAATACTTTTTACACACAAGGAAAACAAAAAATAATGACTTTATGACCATTTCTTCTCTTCTATGTCAGTCTTCAGTGCGTGTGGTGCTTCTGACACAGGAGCCGACGTTTTGAAGTTGAACCCGGATGCACTGCATCTTATTTACAGCAAAGGCTGTAGATACGCATTTTTGGAGATTTCAACAGAGAGGATGACTTTCAATTTTGTGTCCAGCCTTACTTATTCCAACTAGAATATGAACTATAAAAATTGGATGTTCTACGTCAGAATGCCGGGTCCTGCGTCAGCATTCATCATGGTACTCTCTTGAACTTGAGTCAAAGACTGACACCAAAGAGAAGAAATTGTTGAATAAAATCATTATTGTTTTATTTGTGCACAGAAAGTATTATCGTAGCTTCATAAAATTACAGTTGAACCACTGATGTCACATGGACTGTTTTAACAATGTCCTTCCTACCTTTCTGGGCCTTGAAGGTGTCAGTTGCATTGCTTTCTATGCAGAGTCAGAAAGCTCTTGGATTTCATCAGAAATATCTTAATTTGTGTTCTAAAAATTAACAAAGGTCTTACGGGTTTGGAACGACCTGAGGGTGAGTTGTTAATGACAGAATTCTCATGTATGGTTGAACAATCCCTTTAAACTGTTTGTTTTTGCCTGTTACTCCAATACATGTATCAGCATTGTGTTGCATTGTGCACAAAAAAAACCTACTAATTTGTAAATCTTATAAAGCCGTTTCTTTATTGCTACTTATTATAAGCTGATTTTTGATAATTTTCTAGATTGTAAACATGCTTAAGCTGTGTTATAGAACTGGCTCGTGCTTACATGTACAAACTCAGTCTTTGCATTCTTTTCACATTTTTTCATTCTTTCAGCTAACTGCCATGATTGATTTAGAGGTGGACTTCCCCCCTTTGGAAACGGCAGAGCTTTGTGTAACACTTCACAACGATGTGAATGCGGACTGCGGCGCTGAACTCGGGAGACTTACACTTGTTCTTGTAATGTCACAAACAGACACGTTTAGCCTGTGACAGTCGAGATAAGCCGCTGGCATTTGAAAAATGGCCCTCTAACCTGAGGAACTGATCTCACAGGAGCCTTACACTCACTTTTCCTCCCTGAGATTTTTCACACTATCTTCAGACACATACTGGAGAAAATAGCCCAGATGTGCCAGAACCTCCACCACATTAACAGTGCAACACCGTGCAAGCTGTGAGTCACAGCCTCTCATACACACACGTCTAAAAGCAGTGTGTCAATAGCAGCAACTGTCATCTGACTTCCCATTTTGTGGGTCAGTGTTGTTGTTGTCGTCCTCCCAATGTCAATGAAGACAAAGAGGCTAAACCGACGCCAGCTGTTCCTAATACCACTGTGCATGTTTTCTCACTCTCGCTCTCTCTCTCTCTTACACACACACTCCTCTACATGTGTTACACCTGGATTAGCTTTCTGTTCCCTAGGATCAAATGCACACCATCTATCCCTTTACGTGATTATTTTCTCTTTCTTTCCCTCGCTCTCTCTCTTTCATTATCTAATATGGAGCGTAATCCTCTTGTGGAATTAATCTGCTTTAACGAGTGTTTGTTACCATGCTGAGATGGAATTAAAATGAGTCTTAGCGAGAGGAGGGGTAGGTGGGATTCGGCACCGCTGAAATGTTTGTTCTTGTCCAACCTGCCTTATTCTCCAGTGGTAAACACCAGAGACACCTGCAACACAGCCTAGATCAAATAGAGCAGAGGTTGAGATTCAACATGGAGAGCTCTGGGAGTTTTGGGCTGGTGTGGCCTAGTGGTTGTTTAAATGAAGGGTCGTAGGTTTGAACATCACCATTGTGCTCTTGATCAAGAGACTTTCTCCTGTGGGACTGATCCTTCAATAAATATGCTATAAACAGGCCCAAACAGAATTTGCTGAAAAAATCTTTTGGTGAGCCTGTCATTTATAAAGCCAGTTATTTAGTAAACATTAAACTATTTGTTAATGGTTTTAGAATATTTAAATCAATTTACAAAAGTCCATTATTTTTAAATTTGCCTGCTTATAATTTTCTAAAATTTTTTTTTTTTTTTTTTTTCATAATGCTTATTTTTAAAAAACAGTCTTAAGTAGCATGGGTATTTTTGTAGCAAAAGTCAAAAATACATTGTATGGGTAAAAATTATTGATTTTTCTTTTATGCCAAAAATCATTAGGATATTAAGTAAAGATCATGCTCCATGAAGATATTTTGTAAATTTCCTACTGTAAATAAATCAAAACCTAATTTTTAATTAGTAGTATGCATTGCTAAGAACTTCATTTGGACAATTTTGAAGGTGATTTTCTCAGTATTTTAATTTTTTTGCTGCTTCAGATTCTGGATTTTTAACTACTTATATTTTGGTCAAGTATTGTCCTATCCTAACAAACCATACATCAACGGAAATCTTATTTATTCAGCTTAGACAATCAATTTTTCTAATGTTATGCTTACCAATGCTGCATCATTAAAATAGTCCATGTGACAAGCTACGAGAATACTTTGTATAAAAGTTATTTTGCGGGGGTTTTTTTGTGCACAAAGTATTCTCATAGCTTCACAACATTATGTTTGAACCACTGATGTCCCATGGACTATTTTAACAATGTCCTTACTACCTTTCTGGGCCTTGAACATGTCAGTTGCATTGCTGTCTATTTGCTCTCGGATTTAATCAAAAATATCTTAATTTTTATTTTTAAGATGAACGATCTTATGGGTTTGGAATGACATAAGGGTGAGTAATTAATGACAAAACTTTCATTTTTAGATGAACTATCTCTTTAAAAACTAGGCTGTAGATTTCTCACTGGCCTACTGCTAACAAAACTAAGAAGTGATCATTCCTCGTACTTGTTCAGCTGTGAGTAGATTTGAATTGGTCTAAGTAGCATTTTGGACTCTTTGAGGGTCACACACAGTAAAAAGAAAAGAAATCCATAAAGCAGACCAAAGAAGTGTATGAAAACCTTGCTTTCATTCTCAAGCATTCTCCTCCACATAGCGAGTCAGTTACCTGAATCTATTGACGTCACCGCGTCTTTCAAAAAAAGGAATATTCACCTCAAAAGGTTTTGATTTCAGCCACAAAGAGGAGGCGCTGGTATTGATCAGAGTCGCTGTCTGTCTGTTCTTTTCTCTACCAGGGACCGAAGAGCCGCAGCCTCTATAGAGGGACTCAGACAGGGTGGGAGGAGATCCCAGCAGGTAAAAGGACCCACCGCAGGTCACGTCCACAAACAGCATATCAGCTGGCTATTTCTGAACAGGTCATTGTGCCTGATTTCTGTCCAGACGCCACAGTAAAACTCAAACACACACATACACACACGTGTAAAAGGTCCTGCTTAACACTGTTTAAGGGGAATGGGAATGTGCATAGAAAATGTTAAAAATTCAAGAAGGTTTATGAGAGGGTTTTTTTATTACTGTACCTGAGTCTGGATAAAGGTCAGTTCAGCACACAAACCTCATGTTCCCTGCGTACGTGCTTTTTGCCAATATGGGGCAGAGATGTACTTTCAACCTCTGGTTTTGTAAGGTCAGGAATGTTTGAATTTTGTATGTCTATTCCAATTATATTTAGCTTTTTTTTTTATTCCTCAGAGAGAGTCATTTGGAAGCTTTTATCTCATTATGACATCAATAACAACATCTGCTACTTAAATTCAGCACAATAAGCAGCATTGTAAAGCTTCCTGAAGAACTCCGAACATAACATTCCAGCCATGTTTGTGTTTGCCATCGTTGTTTTTCACGAGTTTCTGATCTTCTCATTCCTTTTACAGACCTTTGTTTGACTGTGTTTGTGTTGTGGGGTTTACATCTCCTGGTTTAGCTTGTACTGTGGGGACAAAACTCCTCTCAGAACAGATCCAAATCTGACAAAATATCCCTTTTGGGACGTCCTGAGAGTGTCCTGAGAGATGTTTATGATTAAACACTGTTTATACTCTTTTAAACATTTTATATAGTGTCCTAACCAAAGTGTTGTGATAAAGCAACTATCTGGTCCATGTAGTTTCTATGCAGGACAGAATATTTTGTTAATTGCCGTTTTATTTTGTTATTTTATTTTATTTTACTTTATTTTACTTTTTTATTTTATTTTATTTTTAACATTTAAAAAATAAAATAAATTAAAATTTATATATATATATATATATATATATATATATATATATATATAATTTTTTATTTATTTTTATTAGTCAGAAGACAAGAGAAATAGCAGAGGAGGAGATGAGATTATTTTTTATTATTATTATTTTTTTTTTGTCACTACCATTCAAGTATGGGGTCAGTAAAGTTTTCCATATTATTAGTATTTATTTAAAGAAATTATTATTTACAATAATTTCTAAACAATCATGTGACACTGAAGAGTGGAGCAATGGCTGCTGAAAATTCAGCTTAGTTATCATAGTAATAAATAACATTTTAAAAGATATTAAAACTAAAAAGTTATTTTAAATTGTAATATTTTAACATTATTATTATTATTATTATTATTATTATTTATTAAATAAATTAAGCCTTGATGCTCATAAGAGACTTTAAAATAAGGCTTTTTATAAAATAAAATATTTGTAAAAATCTAACGACGCCAAACCTTTTAAATAGTAGTGTATATTAAGTCTGTTGTATATCCTCATTGATATATCTAGGTGATATTATGTAAGTAAGTGACTGTTTGACTTAGACAAACAAAGAGAGACATGTGGGGGAAAAATAAAATGTCATGCTTCAGCATCCCGACTGCAATTCATAATGTTAAACGCCTGTCAGCTCACGGAAATCCTAAACATGAACACTATACTCACATGCACCGTCACACAGACAAGAGAGGGGAAAAACAAGACAGAATCGGAAGAACATAATGTTTTAGTTACACAAAAGGAGGAAGAATAGAGATGGTGAGAAGATAATGAACGGAGAAAGGAAGGAGAAGTAGAGGTGAGGAGGAGGCCAGTGAGAAAAAATAAAGTCAGAAGAAAAAGAGAAATAGCACAGGAGGAGATGAGATTGATAGATAGAAAGAAAGAAAGAAAGAATATATGAGAGGAGAAACTCTTTCAGCAGAGAGAGGAAGTGAAATATGTATGTGGATAAAGACCTTGACAGAAAGATGAATGCAGACATAAGGGCATTCGTGGCTTTGGTTTAATTGAGCTTGTCACACAGACACTGTTTTGAAGTGTTGGAGTTCTTTCACCCTGTCACTGAGCCTCATGGCATCTGTAATGACAGCTCGCATCCACGTGTAGACAAGGTGAAAGTCGTCCCATGCCAACTGTGCTACTATTTGTTTCTCTTGTCTTTTAACTGTATTTTTTCTCGCTTGCCTCCTCCTCACCTCTACTTTTCCTTCTTTCAAAGGCTGATCTGGCAATTGTTCCTGAATTGACATTTAGACTGAAAAAAAAAATCATCTTGCATTGAAGGAGGGATCTAAAAACCAGACTATCATAAAATCCAGTAATCAACCACCCAGAATACCTTAGAAACCAGATAGCAACACCCTGAGGTTTGCATGGGCAAATCTAGATGAATCCGTTGGTCTTTGTGGAGAAGAAATTGTAATCTTGGGTGGTTTGTGTCCTTCCTGGCCTGCTTGTCATTACTTACATCACTGACGCTAGAGCTGTTTACCAGGGTCAAGTTGCAAATGATTGGAGCACAAACACAGCAATAGGAAGTCAACAAGTGTGTTGCAAGTGTTTTGTAAGATTTTTTTTGTTGTTGTTCTTGCAATGCTTAAAGGGATAGTTCATCCAAAAATGTAAATTACCCTATGATTGACTCACCCTCAAGCCATCCTAGGTGTATTTGACTTTCTTCTTTCAGATGAATACAATTGGAGTTATATTAAAAAATGTTCTGGCTCTTCCAGGCTTTGTAATGGCAGTGAATGGCTGTTGAAGTCCAGATGTTGAAGTCCATATATCATAAAAAGTACTCGAGTGGCTTCAGGGGGTTAATCCTTAGTAAATCAGCAGATGATGTAGATGTAGCATAAGCTCTAGTGAGAAGTGACGAACGTGGAAGCACGATCATGAATTTTAAGTACAAAATGAGAATTCGTAAAGAAAAGTGTTGGAGCATTTCGATATAAGCCAAGAGGAGAATAGCTCCTTCTTGCGAACTAAGCATATTCTAACCGGAGCTTACACTACACTTACCTCCTATGTTATCCGCTGAAATGCCTCTCAAACGCATGTACGACAGCGTAAGCTAAACATTTTGATTTATAAAGTTTTAAATATGGATATTTTTCTTACACAAATGCATCAATTCACTTAAAAAGTCCTTTATTATCCCCCCAGAGCCGTGTGAAGTACTTTTTTATGATAGATAGATATACTTTATTGAACTTCAAAATCTTAACACCCATTCACTTATAAAGTTTGAAAGAGCTAGGACATTTACACCTAGGATGGCTATTTTCATTTTTGAGTTAACTATCCCTTTAAGTGTGTACTGTATGTGTAAATGGAAAGTGTGTTTTAATTCATCAATGCTAAGATCATTTAAATCAATGTACACAATTCATTGTAACTGGCATTGAACATGCATGGTTTTGTGAAGTTTTGAGTTTTTGTTTAGGCTTTATAGGCTTTTGGGTATATTTAGACAGGCCCCTTTTCTAAACTACCCCGTTATAGCTTCCAAAAGGGTAAATTTGATTGACCTAGAGCATTTAACAAACGGTTTGATTGACAGCAGTGGTTCCAGAGGCAAAGATGTTTGAAACGAGTAGGTCTATCATGTGATATGAATAATGTGCAAAAAACAACGTAATATACAGTTATTTACACCCTTGAAAAATGTAATATCTCCCCTAAGTGGCCGATTTCTTTCCAAATTTCTCACAGACTGATATTGATTTTCATGTAGATAGGACAAATGGTTACGTAGTTACAGCCGTTTTTACCTCTCACCGAGTGTCCAAGCTCTGCGACTTTTTTTCATTTGACCTGAGATTCAGCTGTTACATACGCGTTTGGTGAAGATATGTCATTTTGTTCAAAAGTTTTAGCCATTTTTAGCCTTTCGAATGTTTTGGCATCCCTTTGCGAAGGTGAGTCGAAAGTTCAAGTTTTCTTTGGTAATTATCAATATTTTATTGATAAAATTCAATCTTCCTGCACTGGTTTGGTTCCGATCGGGTGAAAAACCTATGACTAGTTTGCAAAATGCCTGCAAATTTTGCCAGGGTGACGAACAAACTTTAACAACATATGATGCTTGAGCCTGCGATGGAGTTATGAGCAATTTCATACTTTTGATCGCTGTAGCACCCCTGTCAAGCCAATTGGGCCGAGCCTTGGTGACATTGTATACGGTTTGAGTACTACCATCCATTGAAGTTTCAAGTCTCTACAATTTACAGTTTGGTCTGCCTGATCAGTTTTACAGGTAGATCGCTGACCTTGACCATTCTAACAATTATAATGAGTTTCAGTTCTATGCACTTGAACCCCTAATAAACCAAATAATTTATAGAAAATATAATTATATGCATCACACAGGTTTTACTGGTTTTCACCATAAATTAAATGAAAATTCATAGGTTTTACTTGCAAAAACGATACATTTCACAGTATTTTGCAGTAAAATTGCATGCAAAGTGATGTTAAACTGTTTACAGTTTTGCTCTCTATAGAGTAAGGTAATTTACAGTTAACCGGTTGGAATTTTTGCAGTCTACTATACAGTTATTTTGCGGTTTGTGTATTTCTCACGGAAAATAATTCAATGGCAATATTACGGCCGGTGGGTACATATCTCTATGTAGTAGCTTTGTTTGATTTGAGATAATAAGTACTTTTGCCCACAAGTTACTCTTCATTTCACCCAGTAAACTCCCAGTTGGCAGCAGGAATTAAACACCACCACATGACACATTATCCAGAAAGCCCTTTCCTAAACTGTCTGCTTGTATTACCAGTTGTTTTTACAAACCTATACTGTATAGTGAAAAACAACCTAATAATATTTATGGTTTAGCCAATTTTAGTCATCTGCACACTTAAGGAGTGTCAGTTTTTAGTGTGAAGATGCGTCAGTGATAATCAACCGCTGCTGTGTTCACGTTGGGCAGGTTGTGATCAGACTGACTAACACCCCTCGCCTCCCCTAACCAAGACTAAACATCATCACCATGCAGGAAGGAACGGCCTGTTGCTAAATTACATGATCCGTAGTTTACATCCCAGCAGATAAATATTTACCCCTGTGCTTTTGCCCGCCTTGTGATTAGCCACCTCCCTTCGCATAGTCCTGGGACCACCTCGATGAACAATGGATCTTTCATAGGCACTGTGTCATTTCTTCTTCCCCTCCTATGAACCCTGGGGAGTGGGACAGGAAGTCGCCATCGCGGCCTCAGACCGGACTCTAGAGGAAGGGGGCGGAGGTGCTCAGGTAATTGAAACCTGAAGGTCTGGGGCACTCCAGCTGTCTAGCTTTTGGTCACCATTGTGTTTGTTGTTGTGTGTACCACAATCTTGGTGGATATCTCACATTATTCCTGTAATGTGACATCTTTTCAAGCGAAACAGTGATAATAAAATGGAAATTTGGTCAAAAGTTTACATACACCAGTTTACATACACAAGTTGGCATACGTGCAAAATGTTAACTATTTTACCAAAAGAAGAGGAATCATACAAAAATGCATGTTATTTTTTATTTAGGACTGACCTGAATAAGATAATTTACATTAAAGACGTTCACATATAGTCTACAAGAAAAAATAATAGTTAAATTTATAAAAATGACGCTGTTTCAAAAGTTTACATCCACTTGATTCTTAATACTGTGTTGTTACCTGAATGATCCACAGCTTTTTTTTTTTTTTGTTCAGTGATAGTTCATGATCCTTGTTTGTCCTGAACAGTTAAACTGCCCACTGTTTTTCAGAAAAATCCTTCAGATGCCACAAATTCTTTGGTTTTTCAGCATTTCTGTGTGTTTGAACACTTTCCAACAATGACTGTATGATTTTGAGATTTATCTTTTCACTCTGTGGACATCTGAGGGACTCATATGCAACTATTATGCAAGGTTCAAATCCTCACTGATGCTTTAGAAGGGAATATGCATTAAGCTGGGGTGAAAACTTTTTGAATTCAAAGATCATGGTAAATTTTACTTATTTTGTCTTCTGAAGGGCAGTACTAAATTAAAAAATACGATATTTAGGCAAAAATGTACACATTCTCATTCTGTTCAGAAGTTTACACCCCTAGCTCTTAATGTGTCAAGTGTGAAACATCAGTGATCAGTTTGCACCTGTTTGAACCATCAGGATCAGTTTGAACCTTCTGTAATAGTTGCTTATAAGTCCTCATTGTCCTTGGTGTGAAAAGATGGATCTAAAAATCATACAGTCATTGTTGGAAATACACAAAAATGCTGATAAACCAAAGAATCTGTGGAACCTGAAGGATTTTTCTGAAGAACAGCAGATTTTAACTGTTTAGCAGTTTAACTGTTCTGGACAAACAGGGGACTCATGAACAACTATCACTAAACAAAAAATCAGCTGTGGGTCATTGAGGTAAGAACAGTATTTATAACCAAGTGTATGTAAACTTTTGAACAGGGTATTTTTTTCTAAATTCAGCTATTATTTTCTGTCTTATTCAGGTCAGTACAAAATAAAAAAATAACATGCATTTTGTATGAAAATAATTAACATTTTGCAGATTCTGCAAGGTGTATGTAAACTTTAGACTGCAACTGTACGAGAATTGTTCTGTCAAAATTGACCAAATTTATTTTTTAAGTGCATCTTTCTGGTCTCAATGATTTCTCAATGATTAATGATTAATTTCTTGGGGGGAAAAAAATAGAAAAAGTGTTAGGAAAAATAACTTGCACTTTAAGACAGTACATTTCGATAGGGTCAGTATTGATTTCATGCTGCCTTTAAGCCTGAAGACCCAGAACAGGGTGGAGGCAGCGGAGGGACAGATGTCGTCAAATCCGCCCATCTTGATTCCAGCGAGTTTCATTACCAGATGTTTCAGGGCTATTATTGCATTAGAGCTGAAATGAATAGGCAGATGTGTGTGTGCGCATTATTAGCAGAGCTGAATTGTGCTGGTCTTATGATCGCAGTGATTATAGAGAGTCGAAGCGGAGCTCAACCGCAGGCTGGCGGCTGGTAATCCTCTTCTTTCCCTAAATAAGCCCCCCTGTCATCCGCTATGTCTGATACAAATGCTTTCACAATCCCCCATTCTACCCTTTAATTCTCTCTCTCTCTCTCAATCTCAGTATGATGTTAGCCGGGCACTTTATCAGAGCCATTGTGTTTATCTGATCCTATTAAACACTAGAGGAACAGAGGAGCTAGGCTTTCTGTCCGTCTTGTCCCCGATCTCTGTCTGTGTGAGACAATAATGGCATTGTGATGTCCCGAAAGATCCTGGCCTGCCAAACAGATCTGTTTATTTGTGCAAGCGCACGTTACCGCGCACACTGACATAGAGATCTCTGTGACACCAAGGTAAAAATGGGACAGACAGCTTCCAGGTGTTTCTGCTGATGAACAGGTGTGCGTGCGCCCGTGTATTTTTATATTCAATCTTTCTGTCAAACACACACACACACACATACACACACACATACACATGTATGTGTTCATCCGGCATATCCCTGGCTGCCTCAGTCATCGAATTCATCATTATTTAAAAAGCAAAACACTAAATGCCCCTCTAAACCCTTAATCACAACGCGACTGCTAATTCAATAATACCCCCGCTGCTGTCTGGTGATGCCTGCATTGTTTCGGCTCTGCCCAGGTGATGGTGGCTTCATTCAGGGAGCCTGGCGTTGTCTCAGGGGCACGGTGCCCTGTTACGGGTGCCCATTGTGCATCCATTGTGTGCCTATTGTGGCAACCCTGAGAGAGCTAGAGGAAAACAAAGGCACCAGCGCTGCAGAGTGCCCGCGCTGATTTCGCATGCACCTGGCATCGCCACAGACGCGGGACATTATTAATTGCTAATACATATTTATGTGGCACAAATTTGCCATTTGTTTATGCATAAAATTATCAATAGACACAGGGCGCTTAGCCAGAGAAAATGGTGACCTTTTTAAACAGGAGTGAATGGAGCTCTGTTTGCTGGTTAAGACTTTGTCTAGTGTACGTTTGCTTTGTGCGAATCATGAGTGTGCGTAATGGAGAGCATCTTGTGTGCACATGCTTGATGTTGTTTGTCTCTCGCAGTGAAGTTTCTGACAGTGAGATAAAGGCAAAGAGACTGTGAAGGAGTGTAGTGTGACTAGCAGACACTTGGTACCATGGTACTGATGTGGATTTTTGAACATGTGCCATGGAAATACCTGGAAATCGGCGTTTCCTCTGTGGAGACAGTGCCTCTCGCCTCTCCTGTGCCCATTGAGTTTTAACAGCCCCTTAAAGCGGGCGGTGAATAAAAATGAATGGGAGAAAGTTACACGAGAGGAGGCAATGCCTCCATTGCGATATGATTGGATATGACTGGTTATGATCACCTGTGATTGGTTCATGCGATAAATCCCGTCTCTTGTGTTCATGCATGTTCCACATTCACAAATCAGTCTAAATTAACAATATTATGGCGTTAATGGGAAGACTATTTTATAAAGTAAGTAAACAACTCATACACCTAGATGTAACCACTTTGTTACATCAAAATAAGCCTTGAAATGGCCTAAGAAACATGATCTGTGGGACTTTGTCGTGATCAATCAGCTTGGGGAAGTTTAAAGTAAATCTCTGTGTCTGTAACCAATATTTACCAAGCTTTGATGACTGATAAATAGTTAAAAGTTAGTGATAGTGTAAGATCAGGCTTGCGATCAGGGTTCGGTGCTCCTACACCCTTGTTAATCAGCTATTATTTCCCTCTGATTTTAAGGTTAGGTTTAGGGGTAGGGATTGGGTTAAGTCTCGGCAAATCAGTGTGACCAACTTGAACCAATCTGTGTGGAGAAATCTTTCCCTCACATGAGATTCACAAATGTGTAGATTTCTATCCAATGACTGGATTTGACCCATGGAAATTCGAAAATGTTTGACCGTGTAAAAGTCCCCACCATAATGGTAGGGTGTTTCGGGTGGTTGTCAAGTCTGATCAAAAGTAATAGCACACCTGTCCTCGAACAATTTAAGGTTTCATTTATGGCCATGGTGTGTTTTTAAAAAAAAAAAAAAACCTTTGCTATGTATGAGCAGTCATGTTGGCAATGCTCGCCTTAGGAAACACCAGTAATTAATAGAAATATTCAATTTGAATGACCCATATTGTGTGTCAGGTTACAAGTCGTGTGTTTGTGTGATTGCTACTAGTTGAGAGGCTCATAAGCGTCACCCAGCTTCACTTGACCCGGTGGCAACGTACACACACTCACACACATACACACACACCTTCAACTCAATAAGGAATACATTAGTCCCATTTCAAGTGACTCTTCCCCTTTCTCAGCAAACACATTTACTTTCTATTAAAGCCTGATCTGCCGCGCCGGCAGCCAAGTAGCCGCCAGAGTTTATTACCATAAAGATTAGAACAGAGCTCTTAACACACAGGTGAACACACGCATATGCACTCACCCCCCCCCCCCCCCCCCCCCCAAACACGTGTGTGTATGTGTGTGCATACACTTCCCTTTCCCACCTGTTGAAAGGGTCTCTGTGGATGTATTTGAATCTGTTTTTGGATAGCTTTGAAAATGTAAAGAGATGGTGTGTCATAATGTCTCATGTTTTTTAAGCATGTGTGACTTTCTTCTTCTATAGAACACAAAAGAATATAGTTTAAAGAATGCTCACACTGCTTTTCATACAAAGTGAATGGCGACTGGAATCTGTTAAAGGCATAGTTCTAACTAAAAATTTAAATGTTGTCATTATTTACTCACCCTCATGTCAATCCAAACCTGTGTAAGTTTCTTTCTTTTGTGGAACATAAAGAAGATATTTTGAAGAATGCTTGTAATCAAACAGTTGATAGTCCCTATTGACTTCTATAATATTTTTTTTTCCCTTTTATGGAAGTCAGTGGGGACCAACAACTGTTTGGTTCTTCAAAACTCTTCATAACATGTGACCCTGGACCACAAAACCAGTCTTAAGTAGCACAGGTATATTTGTAGCAATAGCCAAAAATGCATTGTATGGGTCAAAATTATACATATTAATAATTTTCCTTTAGGATAGTAAATAAAGATCATGTTCCATGAATATATTTAGTAAATTTCCTGCCATTAAATATATAAAAACTTAATTTTTGACTAGTAATATGCATTCTTAAAGAACTTCATTTGGACAACTGCAGGCGATTTTCTCAATATTTAGATTTTTTTTTTGCATCCTTAGATTCCAGATTTTCAAATAGTTGTATCTCTGCCATATTGTCCTATCCATCAAACCATACATCAATGGAAAGCTTATTTATTCAGCTATATAAATCTCAATTTAAAAAAATTGACCCTTATGACTTGTTTTATGGTCTAGGGTCACAAATCTTCTTTTGAGATCAACGTAAGAAAGAAACTTACAGTATGCAGGTTTGGAACGACTTGAGGGTAAATCAATTGTTATTTAGGTTCCTAAAAGGACAAAAAACATAAAATATTGTAAAAGTGGTCTATAATATTATTCAATTGAATTTAAAGTAGTATGAAGTATTCTGATAAATTTGTCTGCAGAACAGACTGAAATGTAAGATATTATTTCATGAAAACCCTGCTTGATATCTGTGGTCTCCATCCACTTTTACTATATAAAAAAAGAGCAGCTTGGACATTCTTCAAAACTTCTCCTTTTGTGTTTCACAGAAGAAAACGCCTCAAGGTGAGTAAATTAATTAAGAATTTTCAGTTTTGCAGAACGTCTTATTCCTTTTTCGTTCTTTGTTCACCTCTCTCCTTTCCTCTGCTTCTCAACCCCAGGGTTCAGCTGCTCACCAATGGGTTTGTGGTCTGAAGACGAGCAGCACTCATCTCTTTCACATCCTTTGTAGGTCAGTTCCTATTTTTACTCGTTTTCTTCCCCTGTTTTTTTTTTTTTGTGCAAGGACACCCCATTGTTGTCGGCCGACACAAGCAAAGACTGTCGTATTGGTAAACAAATCAATTACTGCCTCACAATGGCTGCGATGTGCTCATCAAAGACACATTATCGCTCTGTGCCGTATTGTTGTCATCATGACACCTCTAATCATGGTTATCATGGGCTAGTAGTTTCCATGGCTACACTATAACAGTCAGCCAATGAAGCGCCCCATCCCAGCCCGGCAGAACAGCCATCAGCCAATTGTAGCGCCCTAAGAGAAAACTAAGTGCCCGGTTCGGACCTTCACCACTGGGAGAGAAAGCAAAAGGCCATGTATATGTTACCTCTTATGACAATAATGCATTGCTGTACAATCACTTTTCTCAATGTCGGATTAATTTAAATGGGATTTTCACTTCCAAAAACTTCACCATGTACTTTCCCAAAGAGAAAGAACCAAGCTGGTTGGCGTTTTCGGTCGGAAGAGGTGGAGTGATGATACAGAGAGCAGGGTCGCAGTTATCAGAGCAAACGGAGAGTAAGAGACACAGAAAGCATGAGAGAGAGAGGACAGGGCCACAGGGAGGGGGCACGGGGCCAGCTGGAGGGCCAGGCTGTGTGCTTTGTGTGTTTGCAGCAACAATACAGGGCAGCTGAGAGTTGCCCCATGACCGTTTCTCTGAGGGCAGTCTGTACCCTGTCCACACACACGCAAATACACATGCACACGGGTCACTGCAGAGCTACTCAGCTGCCGATGCAGTCAACTGGAAGCAGCCTCACTCCTAAAATCAGATTGTTTTTTTTTTGCTTTCCTGTCAAATACACTCAAGTGCATGCTTCGCAGACCTTCATATTAAATGACATATGGGTTTGCTGTTGACACTGTCCAGGAAAGATAGCCAAGCTTAAGGCTCGGAGAGTGACAAGAATGTGTGTGCGTGTCTTTAAAGGGGTCATATCATAAATTATATTATCATTTTTTTTCTCTGCTTATAGTGTCTGAAAAAGAGTTATGCTCTTAATTTTTCTGTTATAGTTTCACATGACCATTTTCTATCTTTCGCTCTCCTTCTGACCTTTAGAATTAAACAGCCTGTGTTTTGCTGCTGTGCCTTTGATGCTATATAAATAGCTGAGTAATAGTGGTCTACTGAACTCACTGGCTGGCCGCAGGTGTTAAGTGATTTTATTTTTAGATTTTAAGTAAAAAAATATTATATTATATATTATATTATATTATATATTATATTATAAATTAATGCAATTAACACAGCATTTTTTTTCCTTTCCTGAAATAGCTATGCTAATGTCTTTTTCTACCTACATTAATGTCACAATATTTGAAATCAAAAGTTTACATACACTTTGTAGAATCTGCAAAATGTTAATTATATGACTAAAATAAGAAGAATCATACAAAACACATGTTATTTTTTATTTAGTATTGACCTGAATAAGGTATTTCACATAAAATACAATTACATATAGTCCATAAGAGAAAATAATAGTTGAATTTATAAAAATGGCCCTGTTCAAAAGTTTACATACACTTGATTCTTAATATTGTGTTGTTACCTGAATGAACCTGATTTTTATTTTTTTTTGCAATAGTTGTTCATGAGTCCATTGTTTGACAGTTAAACTGCCTAATGTTCTTCCGAAAAGTTTTTCAGGTCCACCAAATTCAGCATTTTTGTGTAGAGAGATGTGAGATCCATCTTTTCACACTGAGGACAACTGAGGGACTCATATGCAACTATTACAGAAGGTTCAAACGCTTACTGATGCTTCAGAAGAAAACATGATGCATTAAGAGCCTGGGGGTGAAAACTTTTGAACGGAACGAGGATGTCAACTTTTTCTTATTTTACCTAAATATCTTTTTTTTTTTCATTTAGTACTGGCCTTCAGAAATTACAGAAGATACTTGAATGTCCCCCAAAAGACAAAATAAGTCTAATTTACTCTGATTTTCAAATTCAAAAATGTTTTAACTCCTTGGCTTTTAAAACATCGTTTTTCCTTCTGAAGCATCAGTGAGCATTTGCATCTTCTGAAATAGTTGCATATGAGTGCCTCAGTTGTCCTCAGTGTGAAAAGGTGCATTTTAGAATCATACAGTCATTGTTGAAAAGGGTTCAAATACACAAAAATGCTGAAAAAACAAAGAATTTGTAGAACCTGAAGAATTTTTTTGAAGAACAGTGGGCAGTGTAACTTTTAGTAGTATTTTGTATTTACTGTACTTTTGTATTACTTCATCATGACTAGCCATGAGTGAAATGTAAACTTTGGGAGCAATATGTTTATATTTAGCATTTCTGATTTCAGAAATCCAAGAATTTCAGGACAATATGCTGCTGTAGATTAGTCTCTTTAACAGTTTGTAATTTTATTCATTTGTTTATTTATCATAAAGATTGTGTCTGTAAAGTTTCTGGAAGCTTCCGTATTTTTAAAGAAAATCAATATCTCATAATCTCTTTTAAAGATCCCACATCACTTTGAACCTGTATTGTTTAGGTGACACATCTGTGCGCTGATCAATGTCCTGGCTGGACTGAAAGGTCACCAGCCTCTTCCTAAAGGTTTATGTTTCTGTGACTATAGCTTCCTTTGTGCAGTACAAACAGTGAAATATTGTTGTACAAACGTGTTCAAGCATTTGGATCGCAAGCTGTGTGTGGGGCACGGAGAAGTATGCTTGTGTGACCTTTGACCTGTCTTCCTCTCTCAGTACACATCTAAAGGAAGTTCGGCCTGCGGTTAGCCCACACAGACAGGAAATCATGTAGTGCAGGGGGAAGTTGTAGGGCTGTAAAGTTGTTTTAGATGTTGTGACCTCTTTAACCTCCACTCATGATGCAACGTCCTCCTTTCCTTTATTGGAAAACACAGCTGAAACCGTGCGTGTGTGTTTATCTGTAAAGCAAAAGCCACTGTCTGAAGAATGCATAGGATGCATTCGTTTGTGTACATGTGTATCTCCTTAACTCTTAGACACCTGCATGCACTCCAAACCCCGGGACTCCTCGGTTTCCCCACAAACCGATCAGGGACACTTGTCTTTCTCTGTAAACAGATACAGGCGTGATAGAGGACTTGGCTGAGTCCGTGTTTGAGCTGAGAAGTACAAGTCTGTGTTGGTGTGTGTATACAGCACACGTCAGGCCTCTAGTACTCTCTAACAAAGCACCTGTTTACTCTTCCGTAGTCTCCAGTGTAAATACACACAGAGAAATGGAATCCAATTGTGCTTGGTTTTGTAAAGAGCATGAAAAACGGAGCAGAGTCAGTGGATGTTGATTATAAAGCTTGCATGACTACACTGGAAGATTCATGCAAAAGTTGTCATATATTATGCAAAAAACAGTTGTCCCACTCTGGAGAAGCAAATCAGCATATCAGAATGATTTCTGAAGGATCATGTGAGACTGAAGGCAGGAGTAATGGCAGCTGATAATTTAGCTTTGCCATCATAGGAATAAAGTATTTTAAATTCTAATAATATTTCACAAGATTACTATTTTTTGCTTTGTTTTGGTGAGTTTGGTAAGCCTCATTTCCATCCATTGTAATTCAAAACCTTGATATATTGCGTTCTTTTGACTCTTTATTCCTCATTAATCTGCGCTGCATCAGTACTTTACACAGTTTTATTCTTAGGTCGCTCTGAGTTTGAGTTTTGATTAAATAGAAATAATTGTGTGTTGAATTAATGTCACAGTATGCCTTCCCTTTTCAGAGATTTTCAGAGAATAGAGGTTAATTTTTCCCCAAAAATATGAATGTGAAATATATTCAAATATATTGACTCTTGCTTTTGGAATATTGTAACTTCTGTGGGGTAAAATATCATAATATTTTTCCTCCCAAGCTTGTTCAAAAGAATTTTGGCTTGAGTGAGCACAGTAAATGAACTCATCTCATATGGCGTTTGCATTCACTTTTTAGATTCATGCTCAAATATACTGTATTTGGTCATATGCAAGTTATTTAGGTTATATGCAAATCTAATTTCAGTGGAATGCATTTTAGGAAAGGACTTTTTTTTCTGTGATAATACTTTACAATATTGTTCCATTTCCTACTATTAATTGCAGGATTAGGTATTATGGTCTAAATATGAATGCTGAATTGTTATTGCATTTATGATCTTAAGTAAGTTTCAATCATTTAATCTGGATTTGTTTGTAATACATAACTAGAATTATTACTTTATACAGTTATGTACACTACCAGTCAAATATTAGTAAGAGTTATGTTTTTTTTAAAAGAATTCTCTTCTGCTCACCAAACCTGCATTTATTTGATCTAAAATACAGCAAAAGCAGTAATATTGTGAAACATTTTTACAATTTAAAATAACTGCTTTCTATTTGAATATGTTTTAAAATGTAATTTATGCCTTGATCAAGAACAAATTATAGAACTTAATAGAGTTATTTAGCAAGGGTGCTTTACAGTGATTTCAAAATTCAAAAGTAACGATAAAGACATTTATAATGTTACAAAAAATGTCTATTTCAGATTAATGCTATTCTTCTGAACTTTCTATTCATCAAAGAAACCTGAAAAAAATTACTCTGCTGTTTTCAACATAATAATAATAATAATAATAATAATAAATAACATCAATTAAATTAACAGCAAATCAGCATATTAAAATGCTTTCTGAAGGATCATGTGACTGAAGTAACGATTCACAGGAATAAATTACATTTGAAAATACATTAAAATAGAAAACAGTTGTTTTAAATAGTAAAAATATTTAAGAATTGTATTGTTTTTGCTGTACTTTGGATCAAATAAATGCATCTGGTAGCGTGCACATGTTTTCCATCCTGCTATGAATATATAGCACTATTGAAGTCATGTGATCAACTAGTTAACACAGAGCTGATCAGCTAGTCAGTGTAACCCCTACTGGATATCAGTGCATATCAAAAATCCTTCTCTCTGAGCACACTATTGAGTGAATCACATCATCTGTCATCAGGCGACAGATTGTCCCACACTCCTCTCCCAAATTCCCTCCTGAGCGTCTCTCTCAATATGCCCAGTGCCACCGTATTCCCTACGTCTCCCTCCCAGTAGACCTGCCCCACTCCGGCTCTCTTCAGTACCTGAACTCCCTCACCCGAGCGGCCGTCGGGCTAATTGCGGCAAACGCGTCTGTGAATGTATACGCAGTCATTACTGCTCACAGTGTGTGGAAACAGCAGAGGCCACATAAAGACACACTCATTATGAAAAATGAGGCTCTTGAGTGAATTACATCGATGCGTTTGTGTGTCTTGTAGGTTGCGGCGTCCCCTGCGAGGTGGCGCGATGAAGGGCGTGGGCAGGGACGGAGCTCCCTAATCAACACGGCAATCGCATTTCCATATAAACAACCAAAAGCTCGTCTACATACAATCCAATTCCATATGATGTGGGCTTGCCGTCAGGGCTTGTAATTGCTTCAGTTCGCCGAGTGTTAGAACAGGGCAGAAGAGGACGAGAGAGGCCTCTGGAGAAATGGAGGAATAGTCCAAGCGAGAGATTTTTCAATGACCTGAGCTCTCCAGCGATCTAGTATCCGAACACACTAAATCAATGCTCAGTCATACAGCGATAACAAGCCTCCTTTTATTTACACAGTAATGGCTATGAATAAGGTAACAACAACATTTAATGTGGCATGAACCATTTAATGTTTATCAAATGTTTTGTGTGTCTCGGACAAAACCTTAGAATATAGATTAGTTTAAGTACCATTCAAAACCGTTGTGGTACTCTTGTGAACGCATAGCAGAGAATGACACAGAAGAGAAGAAATTGTTGAATTAATTTGTTGTTTTCTTTGCATATTTGAATGATGTCCTTACTACCTCTCTGAGCCTTAAAGTGGTAGTTGCGTTGCTGTCTATGCAGGGTCAGAAAGCTCTCAGATTTCATCAAAAATATCTTAATTTGTGTTCTGAAGATGAACAGTCTTACAGGTTTTGAATGACATGGGGTTGAGTAATTAACGACTGAATTTTCATTTTTGCGTTACCTATCCTTTTAAGATAAATCTCCAGGGTCCTGCCTCATTCCACAGATCGATTAGTCTTCAGACACTTCCTACTGCATATCAGGCAGATCATGTGATCTCCTTCATCAATGCAAGGGCTTTAAATAATGAGAATCATGCATAAACATCACCTGCTCTATTCATCTCAGGTGAGAGAAAACCTCTCTCTCTCTCTCTGATTCTCATTCTCTTGCCCCATTTGGGATTCCTCTCTTCCTGTGGGTTAAAGTAATGTCTGGTCCTTTGGGGTTTTCTTCTCCTTGAGATGAGCTGAAGGAGAGGAGGAGAACAGGTACAGTAGTAGCATTATTCTAGGCTTTTCGCCGGTAATGCTGAACCCCGGCCAATTAGGTGGATTAAAACCAACAAAACACCTCCATTAGTGGGAGGTATTGTTACATGCTTGCTGATCATTTAGAAGTAAACTCCTGAGTGCCTCCTGGAATTCTCCCCCGGAATCTATTTCTCTTTCATCTCGCAGGTCTTGTGTTCTCAGCAACGCAACCAGAACTCTGGTTGGCGCCGTGTGTTTTTCAGAAACGCAGATTATAGCTGTGCAGTTAAATCTTTAATAGCTTCTAGTTGAGGCTTAAATGGTAAAAAGTTGGATTTGTATCTGTTTACATGGTAGAAAAACATCATAGGTTTCTGAAACCATGGACTGTAGTTGAACTTCAGTCTAATAGGAAATGAGTTTGAATTCATAGAGCCAAACAAAAAGTGGTGTCTGCTATTTGTACTTTCTCATGGAGGACTTAAGCATTATGCCCTACTGTTTTGTATTTATATTTTTAAATAGAGCCCAGCGTAGGAAGACTTAACGTATAATGTAAATTATGTCTCTTAGTAGAAAACCCATTTAAATATTTACACTTTTTTAAAAATCCACATCATTTTATACATATTTTAGACTATGGGGCGCCATTATTTAGATGATGTGAAAAGGTTGCACTCGGTGAGCAACTGGCGCAACCTTTCGGTATTTTTACCGCAACACAACTCTAAAAATAAAATGCTGGTACGATTACCACAGCTACTGAAAGAGCTTACAGGTGGCAATGGATATAAACATAGGCTTAAAAACAATTTCAATATCATGGAGTTTTCCCACAAAAGGAGTGTAAACGCCCTGGATGTTGAGCGAAATTCACACTAAGAAACTCCTTTAGTAGCTGCGGCATCATGACAAGCGCCGACATGTTTACATCCTGTCGGGATGGCATTTAGTGTTTCTTGTCTCTGTTGTTTGTAAGCTCTTTCAGTAGCTGTGGTCGACTAAAAGCCTCAAAGACATCAGGGCTGAAGTAGAGAGAACAAAGACGCAGGTCTTTAGTAAGTTTTATTCGTCCACAGGCATCTTCCCATTCCCAAGCAAGTGAAGACTTACCTCGCTTCTCATGTTGCCCTTCGACTGAAAATTACAATCAAAAACCACACAGTGTGGCATCGTATCAGTATTTTATTTACAGAATTGTGTTGCGCTAAAAATATCAACTAGTAGTGCCAGAGCTCACCGAGTGCAACCATTTCACGTCATCGAAATAATGGCACCCACCATAGTCCAAAATCTGCATAAAACGATGTGTATTTTTTAAATAACGTAAATCATTAAAAGCATATGAAGCATTTTGGAAGTTCAAACTTAGGAGCACCGTTGAAGTTCACTATATAGAGATAATTCCTGAAATGTTAACCTCAAGAAAAAGAAAGACATGAACATCTTGGATGACAAAGGGGTGAGTAAATTATCTGTAAATGTTTGTTCTGAATGTGAACTAGTCCTTTAAACATATCATTGATAATTACAAGGGTGTTTTGTACCTGTGAACGTTTGTTTTTAATTTAGTTGTTTTAGTTGTGTTGGTCGATGACTCTCTCCACTTTCGCTTTCGAGCTCTGAAACCGAATATATTGAGAGCTCTCATCAACAATTGAATAGCTGAAAAGGAATTAACCTCTAAGTAGTGCTCCGCACATTTGCAGAGTGTGTTCCCGTATCAAAGAGCATATTTAATAGAACGCTGTGGCGTAGAGAGCTCCAGCGGAGTGTTAAATAGGCCGAGAGCTGGAAGTGAAGGGCAGAGGTGATATCCTCTCTAAAGGTCTCTAACAGCCAGAGCAAACCGTTCACACACATTCTGGAGAGAGAGAGAGAGAGAGAGAGAGAGAGAGAGAGAGAGAGAGAGAGACATACTGTACTGTGCAAACGTCCTGCATCCGTGCTTCTAATCGTCACATGTGAACACAATGGGTGCGGGAAGTTTGTTTGTGTCATACCCAGGAGACATAGGGTGAGAGATATGGAATGCGTTTGCGTGTATACACGAGTGTGTGCGTGTGTGCGTCCCTGGGGTTGGGGGGCCATGCCGTGATGGTACAGATGGGACAACATATGACACGTGAGGGTGTGGGGACACTGAGGCTCTCTCCGTCCATCTGGACTCCCCTCTGATCCGCCCTGCCTCCCTCTGCCGTGTGTGTTTGTTTGTGTGTGTGTGTCTGTTTGTTTGTGTATCTGTGAGTAAGGGCTAGCCTTTCGCTCCTGCGTGACTGTTTGTTTTGTGCAACGAGAGCTAAAAAGTTTATTATTCTCATATTTAGCCGTTCTTACTAAGGCAAATATGAGTTTTGCTCAAGTTTTTGAACAAACCTTTAAAAAGGAAACTTTGGTGCGCGATGACTTTCAGAAAAAGTGTGCTATGAGTTTTTATAAGCTTTCTAAGCTTAGACTTAAAATTTTGCCTGAGGGCATAAAACTTTCATTGAGGCAGGAAGCAGTAACCACTTGAAACACCTTATTAATGGCCTAGTGATGTCCAAGCAACAGAAAATTTAGCTTTCTATTATTGAAAAAAAAACAAACATTTTTAAATATAAGAAAATAGAAAACAGTTATTTTAAATTGTAATAATATTTTAGAAATATTTCAGTATATTTCAGAAATTACTGTTCTTACTGTATTTTGATCAAAAGTTTTGAAGCCTTGCAGAACATAAAAGCCAAAACATTTAAAATAAAGTCTTACACCACTTTAACTTTTTTTTTTAAATTGACCAATATTGGATATTTATATAATGATAATATTATAATTAATAATAATTAAATAATAATAATAAATAAATAATAATTAAATAATCATCTAGTAATTATTTGTTATGCAACAAGTATGTTATAGCAAAAAATGCAACTCTTTAGGAGCTCTGTAAGAGTTCATGTTGCAGTTGCTACTGTATGTTCAGGTAATGTTAGATTAGCCTGGGTTTCCCCATGCTGCCTTGCGCGCAGCACAATTTTATTCACGCTGCTAGGCAGCCTGGAAACCATGGACCAAATTTTCACCTCAGATAGGGAACCAATCACAGAACGGGGAGGGAGCAGCAAGACGGTGACGCCTTCTATGCGACTCACCGAAGCAGTTTGTTTATAACTATGGATCCAGCATGGCAGCAGACGCGAAGTTATCTTTCGATACAGCCTTAGATAGTGTTCTAAGTAGTTTAGGACGCAAGTTTATTTTGAAAAAATAGCAACTTTTGGCATTCGCTCTACATACGTAATCCGGTATAATTGAAACGATTGGCTATGAGCTACGCACAGGCGCATTTGATAGACATTCGTATCGCCCAATAAACGGCTCTGGGCATTCGTAAACCACGCCTCAAAAATAAGAAAATGAACGTGGTTCCCAGACCACAAATCATGACGTTGTCATGACGTGGTTTGGCGTTAGCCAGGCTAATGTTAGATTTTAGTGTGTAACAATTAAGTACAAATAATAATTAAGCAGCAAATCAGCATATTAGAATGATTTCTGAATGATCATGTGACACTGAAGACTAAAAATGCAAAAAATTCAGATTCCTTTTAGAGGATAAAGTTGCATTTTAAAATATAAGATATTAGAAAACAGTTATTTTAAATTGTAATAATATTTGAGAATATTACTGTTTTTACTGTATTTTTGATCAAGTTTGAAGCCTTGGTGAACATATGCAATTTCTTTCAAAACATTAAAAAAAGTCTTACCCCAAACCTTTTAGATTTTTTTAAATTGACCAATATTAAATATTTAATTCTTTCTGTCCATTTCAATCCTCTAGTAATTATTTAAACATGTTATATTATAGCAAAATGTTGGAGTTTCTATGTTCAAGTAATGTTAGATTTTAGTGTGTTTGAATCTTATTAACAATCATTTTTCAATAATTATTTAATTTAAACTTTATTCAATCAAAGAAAATAAATCTTTCAAGGTTTTTAAGCAGTTTTCAGAATTGATAACAAGAACCTATATTAATAAATGAATACAAATAATAATTAAGCAGCAAATCGGCATATTAGAATGATTTCTGAAGGATCATGTGACCTTGAAGACTGGAATAATGGCCTTCCTTTTTTATTGTTAACTCTTTCTCCAATCACCACCAGCAATTTTTGACCATTTTCACTAAAATATCTGAACCTGCAATACATCAAAATAAAGAACAGAGCCTCTACTTTTAAACAAAATAAATAAATAAAAATTCTAGCTTCAAGCTTTAATTTTGCAAAAAAGCTAAATTTTGAGCAAAAACCTGAGAAAATCATGTTTTTTTTAGCAAATTCTACACCTATATCATATTTATTATGATGATCAAAGCAAAGATGCAGGAGATGGCTTCTATCAGCACTCCCAACGCTTCACAGTCCTTTAACCATTTTCTGGATTGAGGTTTCACCTGTAACATTAGGCAGTTTTCATTTATACTTACATATAAGATCGCTCACCAATGTCTTCCTCACCAATGTTTATGATCGGGAGAGACTGGAAACCTGGAAAAGTTTTTTTTTTTTTTTTTTTTTTAATGAATGGGTTCTTAAACCTTTGGATATTTATTTTTGTCTACAATGGTCTTGGAGAGTAAAATTCATATTTATGATTATTCTGTTTGTTAATTAACCCCACCAGTCATTTCATATCAGTAACATTGCTGGGGCTGATGCATTCATGCATTCATAGGATGTTTATAGCATACAGACATCCAACCTTTCTTTACAGTCAAATGCGAGATCACAGCATCCCAGAATTTATGTTAAGTGACATGCAATTTAGCTGAAAACACCGCCATCAGCTGGGGTGGGAAGACATCCTGGATTTGACAGCATAGTTTTGACCCTTTTCTCGCTCCAGCACGACCTATCCAATCCAGAAGCTGCAAACCTGTCATTTGAACATGTCTTCATCCCCCTCCTCCTCGTTCTAAAAACGTCATCCGTGTCGCCCGCCTGCGCCGTCCTCCGCTCGCCTCCCTCCGGTGGCCCCCAGTGCCCTAGTGCATTGTGGGTCACCGACGGAGCTCAGCCCTGTTTGTCAGGTGCTGAGGAGACTGTTTGAAATTCATGTTCGGTAGATTGTCAGACAAGAGGAGAGTGTGTGTCGGAGGGGAGGCGGTGGTTGAAGGGGGGGCTGTAGCTTCATTACCATATCAAAGAGCCAGCCGCCGTGGTCTAATGGTAATTACACCGGCCAACAATTGGCGCTCGCTGGTCGGATCATAACAAAAAAAAAAATTAAGGGTGTGTGTGTGTGTATTTGTTAGTGTGTGTGTGTTAGGATGGAATACAGGGGGGTGGAATTGGCCAGGGCATTCAGGTTATGTTAATACAGCTCATCTATTTAATTAGTGCTCAGACGCGGGCTTTGTTTACTTCTGACATGTCTTTTTTAAAAGTGTGTGTGTGAGAGAGAGACAGTATGGTAACGGAGGTTTTCGGGAATGATTTGGCCCATGTAAGATTGAGTGAGAATTGTACAAGCTATAATGAGCTCCACTGTGGATGGACCTTTTGATGGTCGTCCTGACTCCGCCCCCCTGCTCGGCCCCCACTGGATCTGCTCACTAGAGAACACACACACACACAGGATAGGGAATACATATTGTCCAGCAACCTGGCCAACAACACAAGCTCCTGTATGACGGCGTATGGGTTGTGTGCATCATTAGCGAGGCCAGGAATAAAGTGGGTGGATCTTGGTGAAATAGGGTGGACTTGTGTTCTGTGTCTACGCTCTAATTTTATCAAGAATATTATAAGGTGGACTCCTTTCCTTTGCTTTTATGAAACAATAGTGCTGTTTCAAGAGGTAGTGAGCGGGTCACGATGGTAATGTACTCTGACAGTGTGTAACGCAGGACTCAGGGAAGCGTGTAAGATCCAAATGCAAGCTTTAATAAACAGATCGTAATCAAACAGGCAGGGTCAATATCCAAGCAAACAGTGTAATGGAGGCAAAACAATAGCGTAATCCACAAAAACACAGGCAGAGTCCAAAAACCAGAGAGGGCAGTCCAAAAAGTAACAAATAAACAAGGAAATGAAACAAGGCAAAAACTATGGCAATGAAACAGAACAAAACAATGGCAAAACTATGACAAGAAACAAAACCATGGAAAAATATCAAAACAGAGCAATGAAACAGGAGAAACGCTTAGTAGAGTCCGCACAGCAAAACAATACTTCGCGAAGCCTGTTTGGTTTAGGCCCTGCTTAAATGGCCACCAAACAGGAAGTTACCAACGAGGCAGCAGAGGGAGCAGCAACAGTCAGTTCATGGGTAAGGGCTCCCTCTGCTGGCTTGGCATTACAGAACCCCCCCCCCCCAGGAGTGACCCCTGGCGCTCAAACAACAACAGCCCAATAAGGGGAGGGGGAGGGGGAGGGGGACAGAGGCAAAACAGGGGGTGGGACAGTGGGCCAGGTCCATGCAGAGGAACAGGTTCAGAGTCAGGGCCTGGACTTTGGAGCAGAGGCAGACAGTGGAGCACTGGAGGACCTGGGCCATGGAGCAGTGGCAGACAGTGGAGCATTGGAAGTCCTGGGCTGTGGAGCAATAGCAGACAGTGAGGTAGTGGAGGACCTGGGCCGTGGAACAGTGGCAGACAGTGAAGCACTGGAGGACCTGGGCCATGGAGCAATAGCAGACCTGGATCATGAAGGAGAGGTGGGCCTGGACCGTGAAGTAATGGCAGACTGTGGAGTATTGGAAGCCATGGCGGGGCCGGCAGAGCAGGAAGCCTAGGCGGTGCAGGCAGAGCAGGGAGCTTTGGCGTTGCAGGCAGAGCGTGAAGCCTTGGCGGAGCAGGCAGAGCGTGAAGCTTTGGCGTTGCAGGCAGAGCAGGAAGTTTTGGCATTGCAGGCAGAGCAGGAACATTGACAGTGGTTGAGCAAATAGCGAGTTCATAAGAGGATGGTACCCCCTTTTGAGGATCCGTAGCGGGAGCTGCCTCCTCAGGGGGTTCCGCCGTGGATGCCGCCTCCATAAGAGGCATTGGCACAGCGGACACGTGGACAGACGAGGCCTCCAGAGCAGACTCGTGGACAGACGAGGCCTCTGGAGCAGACTCATGGACAGACAAGGCCTCTGGAATGCAGTGTGCAGCCCACACACTTAGGATGGCGATGGCCATCACAGGCAGTGCAGTGGTTAATGGGATGCCCATCGGGCTGGAAGGTGTGAGGCTTGGGAGTGTCAGTTTTGCGTGGCTTGCTTGGCTTGGGAGTGTCGACTCTGCGTGGCTTGCTTGGCTTGGGAGCGTCGGCTCTGCGTGGCTTGCTTGGCTTGGGAGCGTCGGCTCTGCGTGGCTTGCTTGGCTTGGGAGCGTTGGCTCTATTGGTGTGCCTGCAGCCCGCACTGACATTAGAGGAGGGTCCATTACACTAGCAATCAAGACATGGCGTGGCTCTGGCAGGTCAGACGAGACATGGCGTGGCTCTGGCAGGTCAGACGAGACGTGACTTGGCTCTGGACGCTCGGGCGAGACGTGACTTGGCTCTGGAATAACAGCAGCAACTTGGCTTGGCTCATGAAGATCTGCTGTAACTTGGCTTGGCTCATGAAGATCAACTGTGGCTTGGCTTGGCTCAGGGACAACAGCAGCAACCTGACTTGGCTCATGAAGATCTGCTGTAACTTCGTTTGGTTCATGGAAATCAGCTGTGTTTGGCTTAACATAGACAACCCAGCTGTAACTTGACTTGATTCAGGAACAACAGCTGCGACTTGGCTTGACTCTCGGGGCACAGCTGCGACTTGGCTTGACTCATGGAGGACAGCTGTGACTTGGCTTGACTCGTGGAGAACAACAGCTGTATCTTGGCTTGATTCATGAAGAGCAACAGCTGTATCTTGGCTTGATTCATGAAAAACAACAGCTGTATCTTGGCTTGACTCATGGAGAACAACAGCTGTATCTTGGCTTGACTCATGGAGAACAACAGCTGTATCTTGGCTTGACTCATGGAGAACAGCTGTATCTTGTCTTGGCACAGAAAGTGTAGCCCTGACTTGACTTGACACCGGAGGATCAGGCATCACTGGACTTGATGTCGGAGGAACGGTTGTGACTTGACTTGGCTTTGAAGGGATGGCTGTGACTTGACTTAATGTTGGACGAGCAGCTGTGGCTTGAATTGGCTTAGAGTGAGCAGCTGTGACTTGACTTAGCTTTAGGGGAACAGCTGTGACTTGACTTGGCTTTGGGGGAACAGCTGTGACTTGACTTGGCTTAGCTGGAACAGCTGCAACGTGGCTTGACTTTGCTGGAGCAGCTGTGTCTTGACGTGATTCTGAAAGTGCTGCTGTATCTTGTTTAGACTTTGGGAGTTTGGTGTGTCTTGATTTGACTTGGCCGGAACAGTAGCTGTAACGTAACTTGACCTGGCAGGAACAGCATCTGTAACATGACTTGGCTTGGCAGGAACAGCAGCTGTAACGTGACTTGACTTGACAGGAACAGCAGCTGTAACGTGACTTGGCTTGGCAGGAACAGCAGACATGACGTGAACAGGCTGTAGCTTGACTGAAGTGGCATAAGGTGGTGCTGGCTTGGTTGACATGACGCTAGCGGGTGCTGGCTGGGCTGACGTGAGTTTAGGGAGAGTAGCTCCTCGCGCCAACAGCAGTGGTGGGTCCTCTATGCTGGAGGCCAACCATCTTGAAACCACGATGAAGCGTGGATGAAGTGGCCATTATGGGCGCAGGCTCTGGTGTGGTGGCCATCTTGGGCCCAGGCTCTGGAAGGGCGACCATCTTGTGATCAGACTCTGGGAGGGCGACCATCTTGTGATCAGACTCTGGGAGGGTGACCATCTTGTGATCAGACTCTGGGAGGGCGACCATCTTGAGAGCACACTCTGGAATGGCGGCCATCTTGCGAACAGGCTGTGGGATGGCGGCCATCTTGCAAACAGGCTCTGGGACAGCAGGCATGGCGTGAGCAGGCCCTGGAGCGGCAGGCATGGCGTGAGCAGGCCTTGGAACAGAAGACATGACGTGAGCAGGCTTTGGCTTGGTAGACATGACTTGAGCAAACTGTGGCTTGGCAGACGTGATGTGAACAGGCCTTGAAATGGCAGGCATGACGTGAACAATACCAGACACACCACTGCTCCGGGTGTGTGTTCACGGTGTGTGTGTGTTCACTGCTGTGTATGTGCACTTGGATGGGTTAAATGCAGAGCACAAATTCCTAGTATGGGTCACCATACTTGGCCTCACGTCACCTCCTTTCCTTTCCTTTCCTATGACAGTGGGGACATGAAAATGTTCTAGTGGTGTGGGTACTGTGGGGCCCCTCATCCGCAATCCCAACAGTAAAAGTTGACCCAGCCAGCAACAATGCAAAGTCAATATATTGCTCTAACGTCCAGGTAGACTCAGGAAATGGCATGAGTGAATAAATGGGTTCAGAAAGTCCTCCTCTGAAAAATATCATGAGACATACCTCATCTATAGTAGTATGATGTGCCAGTTCCAGAAAGTCACCCACGTAGCGCTCAATACAATAATTTCCTTGGCGAAGATGGATTAGCTTGGTTTCTGTGCTCATGTTGGCTTGGTGTTTAGAAGCTGCTGGGTCTGTGGTGATCTGTGTGGGAAAGCCGCTGGATCTGTGGTAGGCAAAGTATTTCTGTAACGCAGGACTCAGGGAAGCGTGTAAGATTCAAATGCAAGCTTTAATAAACAGATCGTAGTCAAACAGGCAGGGTCAATATCCAAGCAAACAGTGTAACGGAGGCAAAACAATAGCGTAATCCACAAAAACACAGGCAGAGTCCAAAAACCAGAGAGGGCAGTCCTAAAAGTAACAAATAGACAAGGCAATGAAACAAGGCAAAAACTATGGCAATGAAACAGAACAAAACAATGGCAAAACTATGACAAGAAACAAAACCGTGGAAAAATATCAAAACAGAGCAATGAAACAGGAGAAACGCTTAGTAGAGTCCGCACAGCAAAACAATACTTCGCGAAGCCTGTTTGGTTTAGGCCCTGCTTAAATGGCCACCAAACAGGAAGTTACCAACGAGGCAGCAGAGGGAGCAGCAACAGTCAGTTCATGGGTAAGGGCTCCCTCTGCTGGCTTGGCATTACACAGTGTTTCTGAAGGGAAGTGAAAACGCTCACTTGTTATGATCCAATCAATCCCTATAATGGTTAAAATCAGGTTTTGGCCTACTTTTTCCCCACATGAACACACTGCAAAAAAAAAATAAAAAAAAATAAAAAAAAAATAAAAAAAATAAATGCTGTTTATTGTTTGTCTCAGATATATGTATATACTGTATATATAATCTTAAATATATATTTAAAACTGTATAAAATCATGTCTAAAATAAAAAAAACAAAACAAAGAAACATTTGCATACAAATTTGTAAATCTTTGTAAGTATAACTCTTTATTTTTAAATTCTAAAGTCTAAATTCAAAGTCTAAAATGGAAAAAAAGGGACATATATATACATACATATATATATTTCATTTTTGAGTTACAAAATGGTTTAATAATAATAAATAAATAAATTTTATATATATATATATATATATATATATATATATATATATATATATATATAGGGATGGGTCACGATTTTCAAATATTCGATTAGTTGATTTAATTACCGAATATCGAATAGGTTGTGCGATTATTAAATTCCCCAAGTTTCCGGTGATGATGCGCCAGACGGTGGCACCGCCAGTAACACACTTCAAAGCTGTCAAGGACATCAGAAGCACAAGATTTCTAATTCTAATAAAATAAATGAGAATGAAGTGCAGTGCAAACTCTGCCATGCAAGGCTTGTTTATCATAGTTGAACCACTGCAATGCAAAGGCTGTTCTCTGCGGCCGGAATATCACATAAACTCTGAATGGAAACGTGAAGATGCGCATGAATTAAAAAAAAGCGTGCATAAATCGTATGTGCACAATTAAGTAGGATAAACTTTTTGTCCGATAAGAAAAAAATGCGCATAATCTACAATAAGAAAACTTTAACACAATAAATGTGCTTTAAAAAGTCATGTGACTTTGCACAATGGAACGGGATAACCAGCGGACCCATCTTGTTGCACAGCATCAGAAATGTTGTTTTAGTCATTCTGAAATCCTTCTTGCTGTCACTTGCCCACCAAGGCACCGGCGCCGCCGTCGTTTTGATTATTTTATTTTTAGTAATAAAAATCATTTAGTTCAGTGAGAGAATAAACAGTACAATTAAGAACTGAACGCGGCTGCTCAATGCAGTGGATCTAACAGTCGCATCCGGGGCAGGAGTCCGATTTCAATTATTACTAGGAGTGTTAAGTCGAGTGACGTGAGAAAGGCAAGATGTTGGCAAAAGATTTAGTTTTTGAACGAAATGCAAAACTGTCTGTTTAAAAAAATAATTTGACTGCTGCCGTTTATCTAAAATGTGATTTTGGAAGCTTATTGGAAGAACATTCGTTTATTTATTTGGTTCCACCATGTTTTCAGTACTCCAATATTTTTATAATTAAATTTTGTGGAAGTTATGTAACAGTTATTTTGTTTTTGTTAATAAATTAATAATTTTATGTTTAATATCGACTAAATAATTTTGTCGTACTGTTTTGTTGATGTCCATTCAATGAATTGACGCCGAATTGACACTAAACCGAAAGTAAAAGTAAAATGCTCACGGGCTATTTAAAGCTATTTAAAAGCAAAGAAAATCGTGTGAACGAGGGAAAACTCTAGCGAACTATCCCCAACATTTCCCCTCGGTGTTACCGGTATTACCTGTGTTGTCACACAATTAACCGGTGGGAAAATTTCCTCACAGTTACATCCCTACTGCTTGCCCTGAGGGGCAAGCAATTTATTATCTGTATGAAAATTATTGTTTACAGTGGCTTTTCCTAGTTTTCTTAGTGCTATTTAGTTTATCAGGAAGTGACGATTTTGTTCTCCCTGTCTCGTATAGAAACGATACTTTATGCGCAATTGCCATGTTCCAGTTTTGCGCATAAATTCGCATTTTTGGATGGAAACATATTGTGAACAGACTGCGCTCCCGTCTTTATCCTGATCATGTGGACATGCTCATTTTTTTTTTTTAAATAAAAACACTATATAGGTTATTATTATATTAAAATGAATATTCATATAAGTAGCCTACCGTTATTCAGGCTGTACACAATATGTTTTAGCGCGCAAAGTTTTTAGCCTAATATTCATGGATTAACTAATCAAATGGTTGTTTTGTTTTTTTAAATGCTATGAATGTTCATGCTCATTTTAAAAATAGAAATGTCTTAGGCTTAGGAGCAGCTTAATGCTAATCGATGGACTGTTACGTTAATAAGTGCCATAATTCGTTTATGTTTATTATATTAATATTTCAGCAATCATACATTATAACCATTAAATGGCTTATGTTAAGACAGTTTTGTTAAGACAGATTCTCAATTGAATTAAACAGTTTGTTATCATAAATATTGAAAGCGTGAAAGCGTTTCCTCTCTGTTTATGGGTGTGTATGGGCGTGCATGCGCGGGGAGGGGTGCGATTTTCGAATAATAATCGAATAATACCCTGCGATTATCGAATAGTATTTTTGCTTAAAATGCCCATCCCTAAAATATATATATTATAATGTCAGAGTTACATTTACAAATGTTTTAATGTATTTGTGTGTTTATGTTTGCAAATGTTAATTATTTTAGACATGATCTTAAACAGTATCAAATATATGTTTTTTATGTTAATGTATATTTGTTTATACATACATATATATGTGTGTGTTACATTTCACTTTAATTTGAAAGATTTATTAAATCGTTTTAAATGCTATTGATTTAATTTGAGAAGTGATTTTTATTTTTTAATAAATCAACTTTAAATCAACTTTCAAAACATTTTTAAACACTATTTAAATTTAATTTTTATTGAAAAAAAAATTGTTTCCATTTTCTTAGTTTAAAAATAATAATAAAAAATAAATATAATAATAATAAATACAAAAATAAAATGTAAGCATTATATTTGCAAAATATTTGTATGCAATATTTTCATTTTATTTTATATATATACACACACACACATATATACATACATACATATATATATATATATATATATATATATATATATATATATACATATATACGTACATACAAACACACACACACACACACACACACGCATATATGTGTGTGTTTGTGCGTGTGTTATTTTGGTTACATTTACCTACAATTTTAAAGGTGGATTTAATAAACCCTTTTAAATGCTATTGATTTAATTTGAGGAGTGATTTATTTACATTTTTATTTTGTAATAAATTGAAAATTTAGCCCCTCATTGTATTTATTATTTGCATATTATTTATTGGTAGGATAACTTTCATTAGTAACAACAGCCGTCAGTCTGGTTAAGCCAGTGTTGCTCTGGCCATTTTGTGCTCTTTTCCCCCTGGTGAGTATATATGTAGAGGAGTGGACTAAACTATGAATGAGGATATTTTTGAAAAGAAGTGTGTGTGTGTTTGATTGTGTTTGTGATGACGGGGAGCTAGATGGTTATGGAGTTGTGATGGGCCTATTTGAAGGCCTCTTTAGAGAGGAGAGAATCACAGAATATGATGAGAGAATCTGATCGAGGGAGTTATTTGACTCCTTCCTGATGCCTTTGTGTGTCAGCGTCTGAGCACCTACAAACTGTGTTTATCATACAGATCATCCCTCTATTACCCTGCACACTTGAACCAGTTGTGCACTGACACGAAGCTGAAGAGGACACATGCGCTCCTTGATGTCGTATCATCACAGTGGGTTGTGACTGGAAATAAATGTGTTCGTGAGGGCTGCATTTTTGTGTAATGAAAGCTGTCTCTAAATGTGGCTTTGTGCTTTGTAGTATGCAAAATCTGGGAAAGATACAACTGTTCACAATATTCATACAGCATATGTGAACATTTTTAGCACATTTTCTTAGAATTGAGACTCATTTATAAAATCCTCAGCTTCTTATGTTTTCATTTATTAAATATTGTTCTCATCTCTCCTTTTAAAATCTTTCTGCATTCACTTTTCAACTTAGAAAATGCAAAATGCAAAAATGCATTTTCAGATGATCAAAATGTACTTTCGGTTTGTTATTGCAAAAAAGTAATCTTTCATTAAAAATAAAAACTTGTTGTTATTACATAGTAATAATTCTAAAATGATTCTCTTTTAATGTCTGAGGTAAAATAATGTTAAGAAATTGGCAAATTCATCTATTTTGGCATTATTTAAGCTACTGTTTGTAGTTAATGACATTAGTTAACCTGTTTTGTAATGCCTTATTAATGTTAACATAATTGGTCCTGCTCAAAAAGCTTCTTCAAAAGCTGATGTTGTTTCTGGAAGGAGTGCCTGCCTTTTATGAACCGATCAATCCCTAATGAATAAAATCAGGTTCTGCCCTACTTTTTTACTTCATGAATACACTGAAAAAAGTTTAAATAATGTTTGACTTTTGGTTTAAAAAATACTAAGCTGTTTTAAGTGATGTTGCTTTAGATTTACAAGTAAAAGGTGCAATACTATAAACTAGCCACTATAAGTTTATAGTAACATTTATTTACTTAAATTATACTGTGTGTGTGTGTGTGTGTGTGTGTGTGTGTGTGTATGTATATATATATATATATATATATATACATACACACAATTGACTGCAGTACTTTACAAATACAAGCTTTTCTGAAGATCCAGGACTTTATAAAAATTGCATCTATAACAGATTACTGGTATATTAAAAGTTATATGCTATGTCAATATATAATGTAATGTTTTTGAGTTATAGGATTTTTTAATAACACAACTATGTCAAAATTATTCAACCCCTATTCAACATTGCTGTTTTTAGTCAGTTATTTTTATGGTGGGGAACAAAATTGTCTTAAAACACAATAAAGCCTTTAGAAACACTATTAAAAACATAATGAACTTGAGCTGTTACACATACATACAGTTAGTCCATGCATGTGCTGAAGTTGAGTAGCAAATATGGTAAAGTCAACAGAGCTCTCACAAAAGCTATAGAGAAGGCTGTATGAAGATTTTCAAGAGATTTAAAAGTTCCTAGAGACACAGCTGGCAGCATTATTCCTTAGATTAATGTGTGTTGAACCAGAAAACCTTTGAGGGTGTTGAACAAAAAAACACAATATCATAAAATGTTTGATCAGAGCAACTGAGAAAAACCTGCAATGTACAGCCAAAGACTTGCAAGATGACCCGACGAAAGGAGGAAAAACATTTCAATGCAGAGCATAAGATGAACACTAGACAACTATGGCCTTCATGTTGAGGCATCTTGCCGAATACCACTCTTGACCAAGAAGAACAAAATGACTGACTTGAACATGCCAAAATTCATCTGGATAGACCTGTGGAGTTCTGAGAGAATGTTTTTTGGAGAGATGTGACCAAACTGGAACTTTTTGGACCCATGGATCAGTGGTATGTCTGGTGCAAAAAAAGGCAAAACTTGTAAGCAGAAGAACACCATCTCCATCGTCAAACATTGAGGTGGATCAGTCCCGTTATGGGGTTGTTTTACTGTAGCAGGAAGTGGAAAACATGACTGTATGAAGGACATCCTGGATTCTTTGAAGTATCAGGACATTTTTGCAAGAATTGTGATGCCTTTGGTGCAAAGGCTGAAGCTATTGATCAATTGTCTTTCCTGCAGGACAGTCATCCCAAAGTACACATCCAAATCTACTTATGCTTGGTTCAGGGATCAGTCATTGAATGTTCTTGAGTGGCCTGTTCAGTCTCCAGATTTAATTCTCATTGAAACTATTTAGTTGAATTTGAAGAAAGCAGTAGCAATGTGAAACTTAAGATTATCAGTGATCTAAAAGCTTTTTCAGGTGAGGAATGGGCCAGGATTGCAGAAGACAGGTGACAGAAGCTTCTAAATACTTTCAAGCAGTGTTTATTGCTAGTTTTAAAGAATAAAAGATTCTGCACCAGGTTTTACTTTTGGCAGTTGAATAATTTTGAACATGAACATTTAGAGCCAATTTAATTTTCTTTCATTAGTCATCAACTTACATTTTCAAAATTACTCAAATGTGTATGAATAAACTTTCTCTACTAGTGTACTGGTGCCTTTGTTGAAATGTTTTCACAAAATTTTGTTCTCTGCAGCAAAATGTCTTGCAGGTCAAGGGGGTTGAATAATTTCGATTGTATATATACATACATATATATATACATACACTACCGTTCACAAGTTTGGGGTTTGGGGTCAGTGAGACTTGTAACAGTCTTTAAAGAAGTCTCTTATGTTCATCAAGGCTGCATTTATTTGATTAAAAATACAGAAAAAACATTATTTTAACAAACTTTAAAATAGAATTTATTCCTGTGATGAAAAGCAGATTTTTTTATCAGCTGTTACTCCAGTCTTAAGTGTCACATGATCCTTCAGAAATCATTCTAATATGCTGATTTATTATTAGAATGATCAATGTTGGATAATATCAACAGTTGTGCCAAATATTTTTTGGAACATCTGATTTTTTTTTCAGGATTCTTTAATGAATAACAAGTTTAAAAAGTACAATGTTTATTCAAAATATAAATATTTTATAACAATGTAAATTATTTATTATGAACTTTTAATAAACTTTTAATTATTAACTTAATACATCCTTGGTAAATAAAAGTATTAATTTCTTTAAAAAAAGAAACAATAAAAATGTACTGACCCCAAACTTATATATATATATATGTATATAGTGTTGACATTAAAACTATTTAAACTATTTAAAAAAAAATTAGAGTATTTTTTTAAATACTTAAAAGATACTTTTATAACACTGAATAATACTGTAATCATATTTCAGTCTTTCTACCTAAAGTTTTTGTAAGTTTAATTCAATGTGTACCTTTAGATAAAAGTTACCATATTATAAAAAGAAAGTTTTCAGTAATATTTATTAACTAAAATTCTAGTTATGTTTAAAAAAAACCTTGCTTGACATTTTTTTTGTGTATTGTATTTCCAAAAACAGCCCAAAAATAGAAATTTATGTAAAAAGAAGTTTTAAATAATAAAAGAACCTTTTATAGTACTAAATGATAATACTATAATATTTCAGTTGTTATAACTAAAATTGTGTACGTTTATTTCAGTGTGTACCTTATCGTTTTTTATATTATTGGTAAAATATCATCCAGTTTTTCATCCAGTTTTTCTCAGTGCACTACGCAAGTAAAAATGCGTTCCAAATGCCATTCATACTGATTTTAAAAAAGTTTCTTCCTACATAGTGATAAGTGTGTTTCCGTTGTAAAAAAAAAAAAAAGATCTGAAGATGCATCCTCCCACAAACAGTCATCTTCGAAAGTTCCCCATCAGTCAAATAAGTTTATGACAATAATTTTCCATGTCGATTTCTGTGTGTCTGTGTGTCAGCAGGTCATAAGGGCCTGTTCAAGAGGGCCTCATTAATAAACACAGTGAGTGTGCGAACTGTCATGCTGTTATCACGCTGTATAACAACACCATGACAAGGGAACTCATTCAGCAACGTCCACGCAACGTCTGTGCGACGTCTGTGCGATATCTGCCCCATATGCCCCACCGCCACTCAGACAGGAGGAAGTCATGTGGTCATCGGTGGAGTTGTACCTGTCCGTTGTCTCACTCGAGACCTTGAGGAGCATAAAAGTGACTTTTCTTCCACGCGCTGCTAATATCTGAATATGTGCGTGTGTGCGAAGTCTAAATTAAGCCTAAGGGGAGGCAAACCATGACACAGGGTGCTAACAGCATGCTCTATGCCTCTCTCTAGCTCTCATTCTGAGCACTTCATTCTCTCACACCTCTCTTGCCCTTGAGAGGAAGTGCACTGCCGCCTGTAAGTGAGAGCAAATGTCCTGTTATGAAGACGAAAGTGAGAGAGAGTGAAAGAAGAGAAGAGAATCTGATGGAGTGAAGGAGATCGAGGGAAAGAAGTGAGGGAGAGGCAGATGGATTGTAAGATAGGATGGCTTTTTTGCAGTTTAGTACTAGTGTGTGCTAAAGCTTAATGTTTCCATAACCAAAGAATTCAGCTTGCTTTGCTTTTGCCTAAAACTTGGCAAATGACAGTGGCCCTCGTGCTCAGCAAGACCAACAAGTTTTTTTCTTTTCCCCCAGCACACCTTATCATTTGTTTTACAGGTGGTTTTAAGGTAGATCAAACAGACTAAACCATCTGTTGCATTTAGATAAGACCTCAGTGTAAACTTTACAAACTTGCATCTGGATGAGGTGGCTTTGGTGCAAATGGGTAATGGGCCGTTTGCACTGAAGGTGATTTACAACCACACATTGACCAGATGCCTTCGGTTGCGTGCAGATTCCTGTACATTCATACTAGTTCCTGAATTTAATGAAGAAGTTACTACTTGTGGATTTAATTTTAGGCTTAGAGAGGCTAAGATATGGCCTGAGTTTTATTTTATTTTATTTTATTTTTTCCCACTTAATTATCTATGGAATTGAAAAATAATTAAATGTAAAACATCATAAGATATTGCAGTTTTAATGAGTAAAATATGCTTAATTGTCATGAAAATCATATCATAATGGTCCTGAATGTGCGGTATTTTGTTTTATTTTTCGACTTATTTATCTATAGTATTGAAAATTAATTGAAGTAAATGTAAAACACCATAACCTATTGCGGTTTTGAGGAATACAATATGCTTAATTGTCATAAAAACCATGTCATAATGGTACTAAATGTTCAGTATTTAATTTTTATTTTATTTTGCCGTTTTGGGGAGTAAAATATGCTTAATTATCTTGAAAACATATCATAATGGTACTAAATGTGCAGTATTTAATTTAATTGACCTAATTACATTTTATTTTATTTATTTTTATTTTTTTTATTTTGCAGTTTTGGGGAGTAGAATATGCTTGATTGTCTTGAAAATGTGTCATAATGGTCCTAAATGTGCAGTATTTTATTTTATTTATTTTGTTTTAAGTCTTGACAATAAATGGATAAAGTAAATTAATTCATTCATTCATTTAATTTCATTTTACTTATTTTTTTGTCTTGAAAATTAACGGATAAAGTAATTTTATTTAATTTTTTATATGATTTGATTGATTGATTGATTGATGATTTAATTTTATTTATTTATTTATTTTTTATTTATTTTATTATTATTTTTTTTTTTACAGTTTTCCCCCCACCAAAAAAAAAAAAAAAAGTCCCGGCCTTACAGTATTTAATTTTTTTTAAATTAATACTAATCATCACTGTAATCAGAATAATATACATATATTTATTGTCATTGTAAAGTCTTATCCATTATTATTTAGAGCACAAAAAAATAGATGTGCGAACAATTTTCACTTTTTTTTTGGCAAATTTGAAAGAAACGGCAAGTAACACATTCAGCTAAATATGGAATTGTGAAAGTAAAAAGACTGAAATAGTTTTTTTTACTTTTTACAGCTTTTGAACATTTTATATGTAATAGTAAAAATTCACTACAGCATTAAAATTTTATTAAATAAATATATAAAACACCATAACTCATTGCAGTTTTGGGGAGTAAAATGTACTTAATTCTCTTGCATATTGTATCTTAAATATGCTGTAGGCTTTGTTTTCCTTATGCAAAATAATCCTTGATTTTAAATAAAATATGGACTAAATATTTCTGGACAGGCTCCACGAAATTTGCCCAGGTGTGTAGCATAAATTCAATCCCTGGACATACTACGGTGCATTTGGAATGCTGGCATTGTCCTTTGACCTATGACATACTAGTAATTTCCATCAAACAAGTACAGTTTAACCCCGAGAAACAATTTTCTTGGTACCTGAAGCACTTATAGTCTGCATTGTCATCCACTCATTTGATGCACAATGTAAAAAATTACACCCAGTTTCTGTCTAGAGCCATCAGGTCAAACAAGAGTAGCCTTATTATTCTTCATGATTTTCAAGTTTTAGTTCATTTTAATATAATACATTTTTTTTAAACTGACAACATAAAAAACAAAGAGAGCAAATGCTGCACAACAAGTTAGAAAAGTATGTCAGTAGCTTGCTACTAAATTTAGGACTTTAATTCAGATAATTAAATGGCATTTTATGTTTCTTTATTTACATGAAAAGACTATGTGTCAAAGTATTCCACATAGTAATAATTCAAATGCAAACAACAATCATAAGCCTATTGTGTATGTAAAGTGTCTTTTGATGGATGGCTACATTTTAACTGAAAGATTATAATTTCCGTCATTCGTGTCACAGAGGTGCGTTACCGTGACAGGTTGAAAATATGCAGCAAAGTGTTTCTCGGGGTAGGAAGCAGAGGGAATATGTCATGCTGTACGGAGCAAAGAGAAAGGGGCTTTATTTTCGTGGCATGATGCCGCAGACACACAAAGACTGTGAAATCAGGGCTTTGAAAGGTAACCATTTACTGTTGACTGTTGCTAATGGTAAAGAAGAAAAACAGCTGTCCACCTTAAAGTGGAAAGGTGCTGGAAATAGGGTGTTACGTGACGAAAAAGTAAAGTGATTTAGAAGCTTGCATGCATGCACAGAGTATTGCATTAACATACAATGACCCCAAAAAGTATTTTTTTCTACTTTATGTAAGCTCAACCTCAGAAAGAGAACTTGCTGTCTGAAACTCTTGTGTTTGTGATATTCAGATTGATCTTGACGTCAGCTAAACCCAGTTTCAATCTTCTCAGTTTTAATACTCTTCCCAGTGTTAACCGGGTCAACAATTTCTAAATCTCTGTCTCTAAAATCACTGTGTTTTTTGCGTCTCAATTCAAACAAGCCCCGGAGATTGACTGCTAAACTGCTTGTCTGGTCTTGTTCTTGAAACTACAAGCAGACAAACAAGATAATCACCGCTGTTCTACATATGGACACTTTTTTTAATTACAAGTCTTTCCGACTCAAAGTCTGTTTTGTTTTTGTTCCTTATCACGCCATCCTGGTAAACAGAGGATTCTATATTTTTGCCTTTAAAACTTCTGCTGAAATTTCTTCTTTCATCTTTGATATTGTGTTGACAGATGCATTAGGTCAAGGCTGACTTTTTTATACATTTATGCTTATTAAAGCTTTTCACACTGCGCATTAACACACTTTTAAAACCTGGGTTTTGCAATCTCACATTTGTAACTTTGAGCTGATTAGCCATGTTTATGATGGCCAATCATAAAGTGGCTCTGTGCTTACCTCATTAAATATTCATGTGGTTTTTACTGCAGCAGAAATGTTCACGCTGGGTATAGTTTCAGTATTTGAGGGGAGAATGTCAAACAGTGACAGCAAATACATTAACTGAAGTGATGTCTGATATTTGAAGTGAAGTTCTTATGCATTAAAACGTTAACCCAGGATTGAGTGTGAACAGCGTGAAACAACGACCCAGAGTGTTTCTTCAACTTTGGCTTTGTGTAATAAGGGTTGCTTTTTATTACAACTTTATTTAATTAAAACATAGTTCAGCTTTTTAATGAAATACAGATTGCATTAAAACCCTTACAAACTTTTTACCATGCCTTCATCTGTTATTTTTGCTTAGTTTTAGACTTAAATGTTTAACTATCCAAAATTATTACAATCACTTAAAATGAGTTTAAAATATTAAAGTATAATAACACTTTAATGAATAATATTATTATATATTATTATTAAATTACTATTTTTATTATTATTATTATTATTATTATTATTATTATTAAATTATTATATTATTTTTAATATATAAAAATGAACATTTATTTCAATATTCATTGTGTAAAAATATATTTTTCAAATTAAGAGTATTCCAAAGTTCTCTACAATTCTGTATATTTTTTGAAACTGGATGTTTTTTCTCAACAATTTCTAATATTAGCAGTTTTTTTAAGGAAAAGGCAAGTAACAAGTGAAATTGTCAAAGTAGAAAGACTGAAACAGTATTTTTTTAGTACATAACTGTGCTTTTATTTGTTAATAAATATAATACAATGTGTATATAAGTTTTAAATAATAAAGTATTATAATTTGATTAATTAATTAAGAATAATGATGATGATGATGATGATGATGATTTATTTTTTTAAATTATAGTTGTTTCAAAATTTTGTATTTTTGTATTATATATATATATTTTTTTACAACTACTTTTTTACAATTACAACTACCCCAAAGTTCTCTACTAAAAGTTTTTTTTTCTTTTACACCTTGATTAATATTGGCATTACAATTATCTGTCCAGGTCATACAGTATTTCTCCAAAATCATAAAAAATATAAAATAAGAAATAATAATTGAAATAAATACTAAAATAAAAGGTAATACTTATTCAATACTCTTATCGTTATGATTACATCAAATTTTGCATCCAAATTTAGAACAATGTAAAACCAATTCTTGTTATATTATCATAAATATATCTGTGTGTGAAGTTTTATATATATATATATATATATATATATATATATATATATATATATATATATATATTAACAATTAATAATGATATTTTTAATTATAAAATGTATTACTTATTTTTAATTATAGTTGTTGCAGTATTTATTCTGTATTTTCTTCAATTCTACTTTTTTATAAGCATTTATTATTATTATTATTATTATTATTATTATTATTATTATTATTATTATATTGGCAGCACAATTCTTTAAATCACATGTACATACTATGCACTTATTATTATAATTACAAAAACTGCTTAAAACTAGGTACTAAACCAGAGTACCCCTAGCCTACCCATGTTACCTAGTAGATAAGTGCAGGTATGTCCACATACTTTAAAATATGACTTTGAATATGACAAAATAAGGTTTAATTGTGTGTATTGAAGATACATACAATTTTAGCAGTGAAGTATGCCTTAGCAAGTGCCCACCGTTTACTCAGGTTTGCCTTAGCAAGTTGACTATTTAACCATTTCAAGGGTGAAAAGCCCATTTGTTCAGTTTTGAAATCGGGATATCAACATGTATCTCTGTACTTTAGTCTACTGGTCATCATTCACTCTCATTCTGTATTTGTTGTTTCTCCTGAAGCTGTTGTCCAACAGGCCCTTGTAAAGTAGCTAGAAGTAGCCTTGAACAGGATGTGTCGGTTCCAAATTGTTCTTACTCCCATGGAGCTCCAGCGAGAAAGATCATGGCGGGGTCACGGTATTGTTCTACCCCAGCTTTATGATTAAATCTGACTAAACACAGTCACCACGGACAAGGTCTTTTTCATTTGAACGAAAAACATTCTCTCACACGCTGAATTCCAGTCATAATTGATTGGTATACTTCAGATGCTGTTGGATATTTTGAAAAAACAATGAGCTCAGCGGGCCAGTAAATCTAGGCTGGACTTGGCCTTTGCTCCTACCTGTAATTGAGTTCTTTTCACAGCTTTTCGCAGGGCTATGATACTCTGCCCCCCTTGCGTTTTCTCAGAGGCGAGAACGGTCTAAACAGGCCGTCTTATGTTGACAGACGTGATGATTGTAAGCATATTATCAGTGTTGCCAGCTGAGCCCCATTACAGCATCACAATGGCCACACCTCAACCAAGGACACGGACCGCACACGACAGGCCGTTTGAGGAGCAAATGGATACATGCCGCATCTGTTGTCGACCACAATGGAAGACCCTGAGATGCCCACTCATTTGGGTACACAATCGTCTTTATCTTGCGCTCTCTTTTTCTCTTATATTGTTTTTATTTAACTATTCTCTGGAGATTGTCCCGTCTCCTTTTGTTCTTGACCTTTCTGGTTGCGGCTTCCTGCAAGCAGGGCAGATATGCCCAGAATAACAGCGGCGCGCTCTGTACTTAGAGTAGTTGGCAAGGTTTTAATGAAAGCTCTTCCTGCTGCTCAGTGTGAGAGAGAGAGCTGAATTGTCAGAGACTGTGGACCAGCCACAGTGTGTCATAATGCACTCACTATAGGAGAGCAGTAATATGCATCGATTTGGAGGACAAGTGAACAATCTAAAACAGACTGAAGGGAAAAAGAGAGGAGGACAGATTAGAACAGTTTAGATTTGCAGACCATGTTTAGGCCATGGAAATATGTGCTTATTCAGTATACATACATATACATCATGACAGTTTAACAGGTTAATTTAGTTTGATTAATATATTTTGGCTCAAGTGTTAGATTTAGGCAGATTTAGCATCATACTTTAAATATTTACATTCAGGCTTGTGTTGCTTTAGGGCTTGTTGAAAAAATTATTTAAAGTGTTTTAATTAGGGCTATCAATTTAAAAGTTTAAATTATTGTGATTAAGAGTTTGCGTCAATTTATCCATGCATCCAACAGAAGTTGCATTCGTTTTCAGGTTGTGAGTTTTTATTTACAGTGCCTTGTGAAAGTACTCATACCCCTTAGTTTTTTTTTCACGTTTTATATTGCTGTTTTTTGTTACTGTTTTAAATTACTTTTTTTTCACATCAGCCTACACTCCATGCACCAAAATGACAAAGCAAAAACAGAATTGTCACAACTTCATAAATTTATTAAAAATAAGTACATTGCATAAGTATTCATCAATACTTAGTAACTCAGTACTTAGTTGAAGCACCTTTACAGCCTTGAGTCTGGCATTCAACATTTGGCAATTATCTGCCATTCTTCACCTCACCTCTCAAGTTCTGTCAGCTTAGATGGACTCTGGCAGACATTTTCAGGTTTCTCCAGAAATGTTTGGCTGGGCCACTCAAGGACATTCACAGAGTTGTCTAAGCCACTCTTGTGTGTGCTTAGGCTATTGTTCTGTTGGAAGATGAACCGTCTGCCCAGTCTGAGGTTCTGAATGCTCTGGATCCATCTTAATATTTAGGTGCATTGAGCTTTTCTTCTACTCTGACGTGTCCCTCAGTCCCTGCCACAGCATGAGGCTGCTACCAGCACACTTTACTTTTGGGATGGTACTATGCAGGTGATAAGCAGTGCCTGGTTTCCCTCAAACATGATGCTTGGAATTGAGGTTGATCAGACTACAGAATCGTTTTTTCTAATATGCATTTTCAGCTGTTAGACTTTTTATTAAGACATGCGTGCCTTTCCAAATCATACACATTCAATTGAATTTGCCACAGGTTAACTCCATGTGAAGTGTAATAACATCTACAAGCAATTTGAATGCTCCTGAGCTAAATTTTCTTTTGATATGTGATAAATAAATCAGCATTATCTGATTAATTTGATTAACATCTTTAATAGATATTTAATATCTTTATAATGGTTACAATTTTAATTAAATAACTTAAAGAGATAGTTTACCCAAAAATGAAAATTCTGTCATTAACTTCTCGCCCTCCTGTCTTTCCAAACCCATACAGTAAGACCTTTGTTCATCTTCAGAACACAAATTAAGATGTTTTGATGAAATCTGAGAGCTTTCTGACCCTGCATAGTCAGCAACTGAGCTGACATGTTCAAGGCTCAGAAAGGAAGTAAGTACATTGTTAAAATAGTCCATATGACATCTGTGTACAGTACCTTTTGTTCGCAAAGAAAACAAAAATAGCAGCTTTATTCAAAAATTTCAGCGTTCACGAAAGTACTACAGCGCATGCGCATACAACCCGAATGTGCTTCGCCTTGTTTACAAGGAGAGTAAGACTAGGTCTAAAACTAATTCTTTGTGAGCAAGTCTAAAGACTTTGACAGAGAAGAAGTTACTTTAGTACTTAAGTTACCTACCTATTTTGACTTCCTGGGGTTGATGGTCTTGCTGGCGCGACCAGCTCACTTTTTTTAAGATCACTGTGAAAGACGCTAAAAATACTCTGTCGATTTTAGTCACACAAATAAGTGTTATACGTCATTCACAATAACAACAAAACTTTGTGCTTTTGTAGAATAAAGAAAACAAACAATGTGCGCTCTCTGTCATCTTTGTCACCGCAAACTGCTCTTTGAAACGTCACTAAAATTAACTGAAACTCAGTGAATACTTGACACACAGACATGAGAAATATATCTATAGAAAGTTTGACGTGTCCACTTTTAAATTAAGTATATCATGTTAAAAAACAAATATTCTGAGATAAAATATAGATGTTCTACACCAGAATGCTGGCTCCTATGTCAGCAGCATCACACACATGTGTTATGGTACATTTGTGAACACGCATCAAAGACTGACACAGAAAATAATACATTCTTAAATAAAGTGGTTATTTTTGTTTTCTTTGCACACAAAGCATTCTCGGAGCTTCATAACATTAAGGTTAAACCACTGATGTCACATGGAACATTTTAACAATTTCCTTACTACCTTTCTGTGCCTTGAATGTGTCAGTTGTGTTGCTGTCTATGCAGGGTCATAAATCTCTCGGATGTCATTAGAAATGTCTTAATTTGTGTTCTTATAGGTTTGGAACGACATAAGGGTGAGTAATTAATGACGGAATTTTCATTTTTGGGTGAACTATCCCTTTAAAATGCTCTTGTAATGCTCAAGGTCTTAGATAGAGGCATGCTCAGACCTTTAGTCAGTGTATGCAAGTATTTATGCATGTAAAAGCATCTTCCATCTATGTGTGACTGTCACACATTGACTGATGTGTGGCATATGCGAGTCTCCCGTGCTGTAGGCCCTGCTGATGGATGGCCCGTGGCTCCCATTTGGGTCGCTGGGCGGCACAGGCGCCCGGGCTCTCGAGAGCAGACCGAGGGGGTGCTGGAGAAAGCAGCGTTGATTATCTCCAGTGGGTGGTCTGCTTGATTTTAGCATAGTTTTTATGTACATAAGCCTCACGGTGTGGACTGTGGATAAATGAACATGTTCATGGTGGGCACCACGAAATGCTTAGCAGGAATGAAGGGTGATCAACAGTTTAAGAAAAGACAGTAAGACCAAATAACATCAGTAAACAACAAAACATCATTTTCAAGTACCTATAGAATGAGAGAGCAAGACTCAAAGTCCCAAACGTCAGTTTGTGTTTCGTCTGAGTCGATCTTTCTGCCAGCGCATGCCAGGACCGGAGCGCCTGGCAATATGAACCCCCATCATGGATTTAATCGTCTCATTCTAATCAGATTAATTAGCATTCCTACGCCTGTCAAGAATAGCACCGCCAATTGTCTTGTTTCGTAGCGTCTTTTGTTTTCAAAGCCTCGTCGCCTCTGCACAAGATCAGTCAAGCGTGGACACACAACGCGCAGTGCTAACGTGAAGCACAAGGGTGAGAAACAGAACTGTGGCGGTCGGTTTGATGCAGACCCGAATTGACAGCGTCGGAGACTGTGTGCGACTTACAAAACGTGGATCAGTGTCCGTGTAACAGGGACATTAAATCGCATTAAAATGGGAATGGGAGGAATGTTTTCAATATCAGAGCTTTAAAGTGTTCTAGCATAAGGAGTTGGTAAATAATTGACTAGCTTGGCCCGGGGTTGGACTCATTGTCACTGGGTAACAAGCACAAGGACACCGGTCTTCTGTTATTATTGGCCGTGAGTGTTTCAGACAGGGAACGAGATGTGGAGCAGAATAATATGCTCTTTGATCCTCAGCCATCCTTCACACACACTTACCACGCAGACGTCCAGTCAGGTGGCCGCTAAGTGTGTGCGTGTGTGTGTGTGTGTACGGAAAGCCCTGGGTCCGCTAATGCAACCCAGGTGGAGCCAGAGCATTTGGATATTAATTAAACCATTCACTTTTGTTCTCGCTCTCTCTCCCTCTCTGTGTGTGGTAAAAGGCCAGCTCTTTTGTTACTGCAGGGTTTTTTTTTTCTTCAGAGCTATGACAGTGCTCATTGTTGTGGCGGAACGGAGGAGGTCTGGGCTGTGAGCGAGGGAGCGAGTCAGTGGACGGGGTCTAGGCTAATGACAGGAAGTCTTTAAAGTCTGCAGTGCATTTCATCTGTGGCAGTGGGGAGCCCGCTGGCCAGCGCCCGTGTTTGATCCATTCCCAGCCAGGAGCACAGCGCTACAGCCACTTAATTAACAGAGCTCTTATTACACACACACACAGTGTCACACTTAAGAGAGAGATGCACACAACAACACGCTGTAGCGCACAAAGAGCCTAATCCATAGTGTTTTCTGTCGAGCTACGGCTCGAACGGAAAACAATATTCGCTTTGAATGACTTCAAGGGGTCATATCATGCATCATTTATATCGTATGCTGCCCCATCCTTCCAAAACAGCCTGCATTACTTCACAGGAGAAATGTGTTAAGATCAGACTGAAGTGATCAGGGAGTAATATTGGTATCTGCAGAGGTGTAGGTGCTACACCCAGTCAGAATCAAGGTTTGGCCAACTTTCCTGTAGTGTATCCTACTCCCTCACCAATTCACTCCTTACTTCACTTCCTGAATAGTAAATTCAGGAGTGAAGTAAGGAGTGAATTTACTCACCCCCATGTCATACAAGGTGTTCATGTCTTTCTTCAGTCAAAAAGAAATTAAGTTTTTTGAGGAAAACATCCAGGATTTTTCTCTATATAGTAGAGTTTAATGGGGATCAACGAGTTGAAGGTCCAAATTGCAGTTTTATTGCAGCTTCAGAGGGATCTACAAGGTACAAGTTGAAGAGTAAGGGTCTTGTCTAGTGAAACGATCATTTTATAAACACTGGGTTGGTACGTTCTACATCACGCTTTCCTTTCCAATGTGACCATGTAATGCATGAAGTCATGGATGCAGAGCTAGTACAAGACGAGCATTTGTGGTTAAAATGTATATAAATTTGTATTTTTTTTTTAGAAAATTTCTGATGGGATTGTGTAGAGCCCTTTGAAGCTGCATTGAAACTGCAGTTTGGACCTTCAACCCATTGGCCACTATTGAAGTCCACTACATGGAGATAAATCCTGGAATGTTTTTCTCAAAAGTTGTGTCTTTCTTTTTGACTCAAGAAAGAAAGACAAGAACATCTCGGATGACGTACAGATTAGTAAAATATCAGGAAGTTTTAATTCTGGAGTGAACTAATCCTTTAAAAAGATGACTTTCCCCCTAAAAAGTGCATGTTGGTACCCTGGAACAAGGTATTTTACCCCGCGGTACAAGATAAATATACCCCTGAAAGTAAACAGCAAAACAGTAAAATTTTGAAATATTTTTACTATTGTAAAAATTATTTCAAAATGTTATTGTTTTTGCTGAACTTTGGATTAAAGAAAATGCAGGCATGGTGAGCAGAAGAGACTTCTTTATATTAAAAACATTACAAAACTTTTGACTGGTAGTGTACATAACTTTTATTTGCATTTAAATGTATTCTGCTTCCCTTATATTTAAATTTAAACTTTTAGTTTGCCTCTCCACTGAAATTGATAGAAATTAATTGCAATGTAAAAGACATTCTGATTTCTGAATGGTGTACAACCCTTTTCTAAACATTGAATAGATATTGTTGACACATAAATGTCAGAGGTTTTGTTAATGTTTTCAGGTTTCTGACTTACAAGGACGTTTTTTCAGCTTCAGACTTTTTCAGACTTGTGAAAAAGTTTTGGGAGGTTCCAGCATATTTTCATAGCACAAGGCTCTCTAATCTCAAAAGGTCAAGGAAAACTGTACTTCATACTATTTGAAAATTCCTTATAACAAGTACTACACATCCAGTATGTTTTTGCAACCTGTTGTATTTAGCTGGTTGTGCATAATGGAATTGTAACATGACTAATGTTTACAAAGGCTGTGCTAAAAAGCAATAAAACCATCGTTTTTTTTCTAATCTATTCACACCTTACTGTCTTCTGAGTCCAGGGGTCAGATCCCACTGGGGGGGAATTCTGTGGAGATGCTACTGTCTATCTGTAATCATTTTCTCTGTCTGCTGTCTCCTTCAATGAGCCGTTTGAGTCATCCTGTGAGTGCTTGAAACAGCTCAAAAGGCTGTAATGACACAATATATTGGCTTGTCCTTACCAGTTTTGCCCGAACGCAGCTTTGCTTGAGTAGATAACAGTTTAGTCAATGTTTTATAAAAGAGAAATGTCTTTTTTTCCCTTTTTTTGTTAAAAAGGATTTCTGTCGTCATGTCACAATGGGAAATAGTGAAGAGATTTTGCTAAGAATAATTTATGCAGACTGATGGCATTGTTTATTTACACATTCTTGTTTTATAACCTGATTCAATCTCACATATGGCATACAGTCAAACCAAAAATGTATTCAGACACCTTCAACATTTCTCACATCATCACAGTTTATTCGCTGTAGTTTAGAAAATGGTAATAAAATATGACAAGAACTCAAGAGTTTAAACTGTGTCAGAACAAATTCATTCTGATAATCCCAAATGAATTACAGTCAAACCAATATTTATTCAGACACCTTTCTCACATTATCACAGTTTATATGCTATAGTTTAGAAAATGGTAATAAAATTAAGCAACAGCCAATAGCCTTATTTGCATAGAAATAGGCTTTTTGCGCTAAACAAATGACATATTTGTGACCGTGGATCACAAAACCAGTCACAAGGGTCTTTTTTTTTTTACTCTTTTGATTTATACATCATCTGAATGCTGAATAAATAAGCTTTCCATTGATGTATTGTTTGTTAGGACAATATTTGGCTGAGATACAACTATTTAAAAATCTAGAATCTTAAAGGGGCTATATGCAACTTTTTCCCCAAAATAAAAGTAACAATAGCCTTTTTATTTGACCATTTATGACTCAAACATCTCCTGATGAGCATACTGACACCTTGTCAGCTCACAGTGGGTGCACCTATAAGCCTGTATCCTATTTTTCCTATTTTCTGTCGGGTCTGATTTTTCGCGCTGTCTGCGGATGTGACGTCAAGCGCGTTCATGTTAAACGTTTCAGATCACTCTGCCACCACCGCTAGTCATATATATTGCAAACAAACTTAGTTTCTCAAACAATATATGTATTTGACTGTTCTTACCTCTGTAAACATAACGTTGACTTCTTTGCAGCGGATGACTTGTGAAGTGTGTGCGCATGAGCGCGCTGCGAGAGCGAGCAGAAAAGAAGAACAGTTCCGTTTTTTGGCCACAGGTGTCAGTCGCGAGTTTAAATTTCAGAAAATTGCATATAGCCCCTTTAAGGTGAAAAAAAAATCTAAATATTGAGAAAATCGCTTTTAAAGTTGTCCAAATGAAGTTCTTAGCAATGCATATTACTAATAAAAATTTAGGTTTTAATATGTTTACAATAGAAAATTTACTTAAATATCTTAATGGAACATAATCTTTACTTAATATCCTAATGATTTTTGGCATAAAAGAAAAATGTATCATTTTGACACAAACAATGTATTTTTGGCTATTACTACAAACATATCTGTGCTAATTAAGACTGGTTTCGTGGTCCAGGGTCACATAAAAATAATAATAATAATTAAGAATAATTCGCAATTAAATCACTTTTAAATAACAATAAATAAATAATTAAGAATAAATAAATTAGCAAATTTAAATTAAGCAGCGGATGTAGCATCGGAATATTATACTTCAGAGTTGGCACTACTGTTTAGTTATTAGCACCTGTGTGTTTTTGGTCATGTGTGTAATGTGTGCACATTAGCGATTCACACGTGAGCCATTCTGGCTTGTGACTGATCTGTTTACCCTGTGATAAACAGAACTAAATAGCGCTGGCCAAAGTCTCTCGCCGTCTCGCTAAGGGCCTCCTATGATGGACAGTGACCGGGGCTGTGTAAGCAAGTGCAAGCTAACCACAGCTGCGCCAATCCTTCAGTCAAACGTCATCGTCAGCAGCAGCAGCAGCCCTAGCATTGTTAGCCTAGCTCCATCACCAGCTTAACCGGCACGATTATTTACCCCTGCGATTTAAACGCAGTTCATTGAAATCCCGACGCTCGACAAAACTGGACAGAAGACCCGCTTAGATCTAAAAGAGTGGCCTTTTTTCGCCCGCTCTCGCCGTCTTGCTCTCTCCGTCCTTACACTTGCACGTTTGAGTGGCATTAGCCTAATGGCTCCGGCATTCAAATGACCTTATTACCCTTTTAGTAGCCAGTGTGTGTGCGGGCAGTCACAAAACCACCCGCTCAAACAGTGGCTGGGCTCTAAGTGGAGACAGGGCCCTGGGTAATTTAGCTGTAGTGGAGCGCGCTGGCACTAAAAGCCTGCTGGGTAATTGAGTGGCGCGGGCTGGAGAGAGGCGCCCCTGCCCTGCCTCATTATGCCATGTCTCCTGTGCTGCCTGTCAGAGGGATGGCGCTTAGCCCACGCCACCCTCGCCTAATGCGCTCTGACATGCCGTGTCCTTTCTGTAAAATAACAGTATCTTCCCTCGGCCCCTGGACCCCTCAAACACATCGATATCCTGACGGATGCACGTGGATTCAAGCGCGTACGTACTTGACTGCGATCATAGCAGGTCGCGGACCGGCGTACATCTGTCAGTCTCATTTACTGTAATGACCACTCCTTCCACACAAAGTCTATTTCAAGCACAGCTCTGTAAAACCCCCCCAATGGTTGTCATATTCAACCCGTTATAGCTTATTTCACGACTCTGACCCACGAAGAAGGAACACAGAGCAGTTTAGCATCTGTTCTTCTTTATTATGTCACCCCACTCCATATCAGTCCCACTTATCCTTCCATCTCTCGCTCTCTCTCGCTGTCTGTGTGAGCATGTGTCTGTTATAATTAAGCTGAGGTGTCCCCGTGGCAAGGAAGCAGATTGATTCAGTCTCCAGCGAGATCTGTTGCTCTTACAATCGCACACGAACTCAGCGGTGATGTCCCCTCATCCATAAAGCACTACTCATACCTGTGATCGCAGCGCTGGACCATTTGTCTTCATTTATTTACTGCCATCTCCAATGCTTTATGAATTGAGCCCGCATGGAGACGGCGGCTTGACATGCCATGGGTCGCGTTCAGCAAATGAACCTGTGTAATGGAGTCGTTTCAGGGCTTCCTGCACCTGTTTTTACATCACAAAGCCATTTTTTGCTTATTAATTTGCAGTTTATCTTTGACAGTGTCATGTAACTTGATGCATCTACAATCAGTCTCTCTTCCATCGTGTTTAGATTTTTACGCTAGTACTGCCCACATAATGATACGTCATGCAAATTGTCCATTAATCATTGGCTGGGATTTGAAAGGTCAGCAGCAAATAAGGCCATGGAAAGACCCCATGAAATAGCATTATGCGTGCCATTTTGTTTTTTGTGTTGATGTATTTCTTATTGAAACAGGAAGTCTTGGTGGGACATACACTACCAGTCAAAAGTTTTTGAACAGTAAGATTTATAATGTTTTTTTTCTCTTCTGCTCACCAAGCCTGATCCAAAATGGCAATATTGTGAAATATTTTTTTCTGTTTAAAATAACTGCTTTTCATTTGAATATATTTTAAAATGTAAATTATAGAAATTGATACTTTTGTTTAGCAAGGATGCTTTTGATCAAAAGTGATGATAAATTAAATTTTTTACTTTTGAAGTTTTAATAAACTTCCAGACTGCATCTGTAAAAACTTTGTTCACTTCATTTTACAGTTCATGACCACTTTAAGGGTGTGTTCACACTTTTAGTTCGGTTTAGTTTGGTTCATTTGGTCCGGACCAAAAAGAAAAATGATACATTTGGTCCTGGTCCGCTTAGTGTTCACACTGGCACTTCTGAGAGTGAACCTAAAGATACCGAACCTAAAGGCATATTGATACATTCACAACCTGATTGGTCTGGTTGAATGACGTATATTTTGGAACTCACCGAACTCTCTAAACAAAAGGAAAAGGTGTGTTCGTTTAGAAGTACTTGGTGTGTGTTGCGTTCATATTTTATTCGCATCGCACCAGAGTTCGTTTGGAAGCGGACCAAGGCCCATCTTTTTAGCAGTCTTGGTCCGCTTGTTAGGTGTGCACTAGGGTTTGGATGGCAGTGTTCACACTTACTCAAATAAAACATACTAACAGAGCAAACACACCAGAATTTGTTTTAATCGAACTAAACATGACAAGTGTGAACACAACCTCAAATTTTTATGCATCTATATTGAAAACAGAATTAAATTTTAAATACCTATATCTGCTAAAAATGACTTTCGTCAGCATTTAGGTGTGTAATGGTCATGAACAACTAGACTAAAAGCCACAAAACTCATTTCATGGGGTCTTAAGAGTGTGATTGTAGATGCTATTCTTGCCACTGGCACAGAGGTGTTTGTTGCCACAAGCCTCTATTGTCACCTTTGCTCTTTAAATGTGTGACTGTTCAGAGAATATTAGAGCAAAAGAGAAAGACGAGATGAAATAATAGATCATGGTGTATTCTCTTAGCCCTAATGTACTCATTTAGCTAATCAGTCAGCAATTTCAAATTCTTTCTGTTCCATTGACTCCATATTTTACTCGTCTAGATCAAAGGAAATATTTCTCATTCTCAAATGTAAAATAAAATTATATAAACAAAATAAAAAAGCTTTCACCTAAAAGGAAACGCTCTTGATTTTCCTCCCATAGACGTGAGAGATGTTTCCCTGCTCTTTCCTTACTAACTGACTGTGACATCAAATCAATACCTTTAGTTTTCTTTGTCTTCTCACTCGCTCTTCTGCGGGTGTATTGACCAGGCAGCACAGAGGAATGAAAGGATGAGGCGGGCAGTGACCTGTCTCTCTGTCTCACAGGGGCTGCTGGGATTGTATGGCTGAAGAATTTACATTGGACCCACAAAAAACATTTGTGGTGCTTTTATAGTTTGTATGTGAACTGAGCAGTACAAATACTGCTCACTGTCTAAACATGATTATATTCTGTATAGAATGCATCTCTTTTGTGTGCCTAGAGTTTGGATGTTCAAAGCTGTGATATTGTGACTGAACAAATTTAAATTCAAGTAGTGGTGGTTGTGTTTAAATGAAATGAAATGATTGTTCATGAGTCAGCACTGTGTGTTGACTTCTGTTTCCTTGCACTGTTTTAAGTAGATGTTGAGATGGTTAGAGAGGATTTTTCACTTCATTGACACTTGCCGGTCATTCCCTCACCACACCTGATGGGTTTACATGGATTGCATTGACTGTGTGTGTGCGTGTGTGTTTCTGGTGCCAGGGTCTATAAATTCAGTCTACACTCCAGAGGTTTTCAGAGCATGTAACTTGGAATTTGCAGTTTAATATGGTACTGGTCTACATATCTTTACAAACCCTCTTTTGTGCAAACTACTTTCTTCTGCTATGGATTCAAATCTGTCAAAATTTTGACTTGACAGTTTAACAGCTAAACCCATGCCTCTAAAAACGTCTCTTATTTATCAAATAAGAATGTTTAATACACAACAACAGCCATCATAAAAGTTGCTAGGCAATTCACTCAAAAGTACAAAGGCAGCGCTCTCATATACAGCATTAAATTTACATAAAATATAACATGATGAGATTTTGCCCTCAGCCAAATCTCTTTGCTCTAAAACAAATGATAGATTAATGAGACCAAAGACTGCCGTAGGTAATCACAGCGTGCCAATATACAGCCATGTCTCACGTCTACAAATGTGAGTTTGCATTTATACGACAGCTCGATGGCACAAGTTTGTAAATACATAAATACATACATAACAACAGAGTGTCTTTAAAAGTCCTCTTTTGTGCAGAACTACTTTCGTTCTGCCATAGATTCAAATCTAAAGTTGGCAGTTTAACAGCTGAGCCCAGGCCTCTTTTACTAATTCCACAATGTCACTTTGAACATTTATTGCATTACTGCCTTAAAAGCTCACTGTATTATGTGTGGTAGAGAGTGATGGACTAAGCGATCATGATTACCTGCATCTGATACAGCATTCATTCTTCATTTTAATGATTAAGCATTAGTTTAAATGTCTGTTGAGGAAAGCGTTTGTCGTAACATTAACATACTTAAATCTGTTAAGGGTGATTTCTAAAGACAGCACTGCTCAGTGCATTTGTTAGAAGCGTCAAGCTGTTGTTGAAACTAACAATAACTTATGTTTCTAACCATGTTTATTTTTTTTAGTATTAAAGTCTTTTCTGCTGACTGTTGAAAACAGTCTCTTTTGCAATCTAATGGTGGAACATTGTAATGTAAAACTGGAACAAATAATAGTTTAATGAGACTAAAGACTACCTGTTAGATTTACCCAAAATGAATTATATCTCATGTTTAACCACTATAGAGACATCAGAGCCAGTGGTAAATTCCAGAAGATCTGGCTGAGGTGAAGCACTCTTAGGCGGATTCATGAGCGCTAAATGGTTGCTGACTATCTGTAGCTCAGATGTCTGAAAAAATTGACACAATTTTTCAAATAGACATTATCTTTAGTACATTCTCTCCTAAAAACTCTTAAAACTACATTCCATAACACAAAAACAGTATTTTTTTTTTAACAAATTTGGCATCCACCATGACACTCGCTGTGAGAAATACTCCAAGCGGTGTACACTGATACAAACAGTGAAGCGGTTGGAGTTTCGATATCACTAGAATATCACACTCCTCTCAGCCAATCAGATTTGCGCACCAGAAAGAACTGTTATAAAATTTGTAATATAAAATAATATTTGTATATATACACTAGTGGTGGGCATAGATTAATCTCACTGTAATCTTGGAATTAATCTAGATTAAAATGGCTAATTTGAATTCTGCCGAAGGCATTCAGAATATGTGTGCTACCCAAATAAAGACTAAAAGTAACTCTTTGAGAACGGGTTTCTCAAGCCAGGTGGCGCATTAGACCAGGGGCTCATCTCCTGTTTCCAAAATGCATCACAAACTGCTTAACAATTGCATTTACAACACAATTAACTATACAAACTTGTGTAACCAACTATTCCTACACTGCATGTACTTCTGCATAAAAGGCTGTGCGACGTGAGCGTTGCAGTAAAATACACAGACACACACGGTCATGGATATCTGCGTGCATAGTCTTCGGTTAAACTGCGTTGCTTTTAGAAGCGTCAATTCAGTTGTTGCATATAGTTTAATGTCTTTATTTCGGGATTATCAAAGTAAATTATAACTCACGCACGTGCCCCAGTAAAAAGGGTCTAGCAACGCCCCTGCCCTGAAACAAACCCGGCGGCTTCATAGCTGCATCCATGTTAGCATGTCTCGTTTGATGTGGTAATTTCACAGTAGGCATACGCACAGGTTGAAGACTCGTTCTCGCCCTCTACAGTGCAATTCGGTTAGGTATACATCCGTGCTAAAATATCAAGGTGAAAGTCATCATAGCTTGCGTAGTATAGACCCAGCTCCCAACCCAATTTTGAGAATAGATTAACGGCGATATTTTTTTTATCGCCCGATAAGAGTCTCACGTTAACGCAGCACGTTAACGCCGATAACGGCCCACCACTAATATACAAACACACAAGCAAATATTGTGAAATCCTCTTTTTTTTGGTCAAAAGGATGCAGTGGCCTGATGAGAGTTGAAATATGTGAGGTTTTGAGACCCTTTCAAAAGAGGAAGTGAGGGACAGAGGGAGCGAGAACAAGAGAGAAAGAAAGAGAGAGTTGGTAAATGGGGAAGTCTTCCTGTGAACAAAAGACACAGGCGATTGTGTATTGACACATCCACACCACAGATGAACGGAAGCAACTGTGTCAGATAAAAACAAGTTTATACCGCCGAGATCTCAGCAACTAGAGGCACATTTGTAAATTTGTCTTTGTGCACACGTGTCTTTGCTTTTTTGTGTTGTGTGTGTATATATTTGTTTATGTGGTTCACAAGCGTTTATTTTAAGGATGTGTTTTATTACTTCTAGTATCATGAGGATATTGTAATGATTCTCTCCTCTGAGCTCTCTTCCATTTGAAAAGCATTGTTTCTTCTTCCACACATGAACTGTACTGTAGTTCCTCCCACAGGCATGACTAGAAATGGCCTCTGAACAAATAGTTTGATGGTAAAGCTGGCTTGTATGAAGGTGAAACTAATGGATTTTCATGTGTGACTGAAAGCCTGCGGTCAGAGTTACTATATGAGCGGATGGGGGTGTAAGGTATAGAGCTTAGCTGTGTGGAATGGATTAATGTCTGTTTAGAGATATGGTCAGTGTTATTTGATAAACATTGATCAAATAAATACAACTGATAAAAACAGACTTCTTAGAAAAATCGAATTATCCCAAACTTTGATTGCAACATGATACTATTTACATTGTTTTTGTGTTGACCTCAGCATTGTGTAAGTCATAATCAAGCGAAATTGTCACAGCCCTCAGATGCAGTGGAGTTGGTAACAATTAGCCATTAGCTGTTAGCCGCTAGCTGAACTGTGGCTGATAAGGAACTGGTCAGTTCATTAGCATGGTTAATGAGAACCCCCTCATGAAGCTGATAAGGGAAGTAGGCCATTAATTGTCATTCAATTAACAGCAAGTGAGATTGCATAAAGGGTGATAAGGGTACAGAAGTGGTCATTAGCAATGATGGAAAGCAGAAAAGAGTTGTCCTTCATATGAGGCGTCATTAATGAGACGACCATGCTGCCGCTGATGTTTTGAGTTTTTTTCTTCCACTTAAAAACCTCTAGCCTAGAATAATATAAATATAATTCCTAATAGATAAAACAAATGAAGACTCACTTTCTGAGTAAACATCCTGTATTACTTAGAAGTACCTCAAGTTACGCAAGTAAAATGAATTGTGAATGCCATTTTATCTTGAGATTAAGGCCTCAGAAACCAGAGAATAATGTTAGCTCAGTGTGTGTTCCTGAGAGACCACAGACACAAAAGCAGACTCTGTGATCATGCTGACACAAATGTGTCTCTGAGAATCACACACACACTCTGACGGACACGGGACAGACCGGGATGCCAACAGACGCAGATGTTGTGTGTGTGCGTGTGTGTATGCGTTTGTTTGTTATGTACATGCGTGTCTGTCCTCCCCACACAGTATGTGTCCTTTGCCATGGTCGGGGCTCCTCATGTCCTGTCATATTCAGAGATTTTCCCTCATGAGAGGAGACAGAAGGGGGCCCAAATACAAGCAACATAACACACATAGAAATCCACACACTTAACAGCCAGTGGGGGTTCACTGTCTGCCGTAATCAATAGATAAATCTCACATGCTAACACGAAAATGCATACACAAACATGGCGCCTTAAAATAGTGACTGTGCAGCTGTGTGGAAACAATGCAAAAAGTTAATGGATATCGAGATATTACGAAACTTCTTCTCTTCTTCTTTGATCCCTAGCTGGCGGTCGGCAGGGAGGGTCGTCCTCGAAACCAATACGCTGCTGTGGGTGCCGCAGGAGTACCGATTTCACCAACAATTTTCTTCCAGGCCTGTCGATCCGTGGCTACAGTTTTCGCTTGCTCAAGGTTAAGACGACATGATTTAAGGTTGTGTTCGATCTGCTTGACCCATATCTTTTTCGGCGCGTCGCGTCTAATCCTCCACTGGTCAGGGCACTGCCGCCATAGCAATCGATGCGGCAAACGATGATCGCTCATGCGGCAAACATGGCCGAACCATCGTAATTGCCATCTCTGAATTTGCTCATCAATTGATGGTTGATCATGGCATCGGTGACGTATCTCGTCGTTGCTAATGCGGTCGCACAAGGAGACTCGAAGGATTTGTCGCAGGCATCGCATTTGAAATACCTCAAGCTTGTTGAGGTCGTGCTTGAGAATGACCCAGGCTTCAGATCCATAGAGGAGAATTGGGAGTATCATCGATCGATACAGGCGGATCTTTGTGGAAAGGGTGACATTAGGTTTCCTCAAGACGCACCATTGGAGGGAGGCAAAAGCAGCCGTCGCTTGTCCGATTCTTGAGTAAATGTCTGCCGTCGCTGCAATTTTCTTCTCTTGGATCAATGAGCCGAGATACTTAAATTTTTGCACTTGTTCCAGCTGCACATCTTCAAGATATACAATTGCTGGTGATCCATCAGTTGTCATGACTTTAGTCTTTTCGGCACTGATCTTGAGGCCATAGGGTCGAGCGTGGCGAGCGATGTCATAAAGGATGTTCGTGGCTTCGGCATCATCCTGCGCGAAGATGGCACTGTCATCGGCGAACATGAGGTCTGTTACGAATTGGTCATCTGCAAATTGAACCCCGCGGTGACCCTCGAATGCTCTTCGCATGATCGCATCAATAACGATGTTAAAAAGCAACGGGGATGCTACATCACCTTGCCTTACGCCAGTTTTGATCAGAAATTCATCTGAAAGGTCACTCCGTATACGCACGAGACTTGTTGAGCCATCGTACGCCGATTTAAGGAGACTGATGATCTTCGGAGGGATATGGTCTGCCTCTAGCGTTCTCCACAGTTACGAAACTTTTTTGCAAGAAGCGAAATACATACCAATAAGTACATATCACTGCAGCTTCCAACAGTAATGTCCACTGAGTGGTGCTAAAAGAGTGTTTGGTTTTTGTCCCTGGAACAGATAAACATACATATGGTACGTTTTATATGACGTTGGTTGCTTCCGAACTAAACTAAAACTCAGTGACGTTTTAAAATAATGTACCATTTGCACTAAACATAAACCTGATAATATGAACAAAAGCGAATGCGACATAAAAACGCAATCGCAAGCATGCCACTTCAGCTCTTTCATCGTGAATCATGTTTTTCACAGGATGCAAACCCAAGGATTTTGCATGCTAAGTCCAATTCTGTGCCGGCTGAGCTACCGAGCAAGCTTGATACATCCAGTATTGTGTCCATTTTCAACCCCCTGCTAAACTATTACCTCCTTTCGTTGAAATCACTACATGATTGCCTAATCCTAACCCCTTTCTCACACATAACCCTAAACCTACCAATACTAGTGGGTAGTAATCTTGCAGGGGTCAACACTGGAAAGTAAAACATATAAAGTTTTAAGCATAACTGTGTACGAAAACGATTACAAGTGCTCGCTGTTTTACCACCTCTAGCATTCATTTCTGTTGAAAACTGCAGTGATAAATACTTATTGGGAAATATTTCAAGTCTTGCGAAAAAATTCCCACAAATTATGCTGCATAAAACATACCTGAACGGAACAAAAACCGCAGACAGGCTGAATGAAAATGCAAATTTATTGTCTGACAGCAGGTGGTGCTTATGGAGCAGCAATGATACAGCGTTATATGGAGATAAAATGAAAATAAAATAATCCAAACGAATCCAACCCCCTTTTGTTAAAATGCTACTTGATTGCCTAATCCTAACCTCTTTCCTACACATAACCCTAAACCTACTAATACTAGGGGGTAGTAATCTTGCGAGGGTCAATACCGGAAGGTAAAACATGAAGCTGTAATCCTACCTGCGTACTAAAATGATTACAAGTGCTCACTGTTTTACCACCTCTAGTGTTCATTTCTGTTGGAAACTGCAGTGATATGTACTTAGTGGGATGTTTCCACAAAATTTTCTACATAAAAAATACCTGAACAAAACAAAAACAGCTGACCGACTGAATGAAAATGCAAATTTACTGTCTGACAGCAGGTGGCGCTTATGGAACAGCAATGATACAGCGTTATATGGAGATAAAATGAAAATAAAATAATCCAAATATGTGACCCTGGACCACAAAACCAGTCTTAAGTTGCTGGGGTATATTTGTAACAATAGCCAAAAATACATTGCATGGGTCAAAATTTTTGATTTTTCTTTTATGCCAAAAGTCATTAAGAAATTAAGTAAAGTTCATGTTCCATGAAGATTTTTTTTAAATTCCTACTATAAATATATCAAAATGTAATTTTTGATTTGTAATATGCATTGTTAAGAACCTAATTTGGACAACTTTAAAGGTGATTTTCTCAGTCTTTTTGATTTTTTTGCATCCTCAGATTTCTGATTTCAAATAGATGTATCTCAGTCAAATATTGTCCTATAATCCATACATCAATAGAAAGCTTATTTATTGAGCTTTCATATGATGTATAAATCTCAGTTTTGTCAAATTTAAACTTATGACTGGTTTTGTGGTCCAGGGTCACATATGTGGTGTTGGTTTTGTACGTGTCACCGCAGTTCTGACTTGAAATGTCTGTTGAGTGGCGCTATAACTCTGTGACGTTTTAAAATAACGTACCACACCTAAACCTACGAATGTGGTGTAAAAACGCAATTGCACCTGTGTAAACATTTTCATAGGTACATATCACTACAGTTTCAGAAATGTCCACTGAGTGGCCTTAAAACAAAGAGTGTTCGGTTTTTTTGCCCAGAATAGAACGTATATATGGTACATTGAATGTGACATTGGTTTTATGTGTCACCGCAGTTCTGACTTAAAAATGTCCATTAAGTGGCGTTATAACTAATGCTCTGTGACATTTTAAAAAAATGTACCATCTCCACTACACCTAAACCTACCTGATAGTATGAACAAAAACGAATGCAATTGCAAGCATGCCATTTTAGCTTGTCTTTTGATCTGTTAGCTCCTTCATAGTGAGTCTTGTTTTTCACGGGATTAGTACCCAAGGATTACGCTTCCTAAATCCAGTTCCGTGCCAGCTGAGCTACCGAGCAAGCTTGATACATTACAAGTGCTCACTGTTTGACTGCCTCTAGTGGACATTTTTGTTAAAAACTACAGTAATATGCACCTATTTGTACGTATTTTGCATTTCAGGTTGCCATTTTCTCCTGTTTATTCCCATTTATCTTCCACATCTCTGACTTCTGTTAACAGCCTTTTACAGTTGGTTTATTTACCCATTTAAAGAATTAGTTGTTAGTAGTTCACAAAGTTTTCCAACCAATAGTTAGAAGTGTGTGTATGCAGCTAACAGTGATCTCTTAATTCATAACGCTGCTTACATTGCTTAGTCACGTATTATTCACACAGTGTGTGTAATTCAAATCAGTTTACTGTTTAAAACAGTGTATTGCCCAGCACTAGTTGTGTGTATTAATAACAACGTACTCACACACTTATTGTGCTCCACAAAAGCATGTTGTCTCTGACTCCTGTGGTTTGGTGTGTGGCAGTTGAGGGAGTAATTACAGTGTATGTGCTTTGTTTTTGAGATGTTTAATTATGGTGTTTCTGTAAACGACACAGTGACAGTTCAGGGCTTTTGTGCGCGCGTGTATGTGCGTTTTCAGTATGCACACAGTGAATGGGTAATTTTGGTTGTTTGGTTAATGATATAGCAAAAGTCTGTGACCCTTGAGTGTGTGTTCTGATGGTCTGATCTTAATGGATCCCCATCATGTCGCTGAGCATCCTGTCTCTCTGGTTCGAACTTCCTCACTTTCTCTCTCACATCGTCTATTTATGTCTGATACTTCTCGGTTCACTGACACAGTTTATCTCAGTGGCATTAATGTCGTCTTTGTAAAGAGTGGACAAAAGCAGGGTGTTATTCTCCTCATTAGTAACTTATGAACTCACTACGCTTCTGATCTGAGGCCACTAAACATAGCCCAAACATCTCAGATTTTAGAACTCAGCATGAAGCACTGACTGGAAAATGAATTACAGTGAATATTGAAATGAACTAAGTTAAGGGCCTGTAATTATAGCTATATTAGCATCCACACCAATAGGTGATAATGCTGTGGTATTATATTATATGTTGTCTTGTGTTTCAACTTTTTAAATGAACGTAATTCTGGTTTCTCTTCAATGTTTTAATACATAAATGTACATCTTTCATGTTCTGAAAGTAATTTTAACAATATGAATCCTTTAAACCGTTATACTGTAGTTCTGGTGTTGATGCCCTATTCTCATAGAACGTGAACATTACTTTTTAAATGTTATAATTGTTTTGTTTTATTTTTATTTTTAACTGAGATTTAAACTAGGGCTGCACGATAGATCGTTTCAGCATCGTCATCGCGATGTACGCATGCGCGATAGTCACATCGTGGCAGTCACGATGCAGGGCAAAAAAAATTTATGTGTGTCTGATTTAAAAATGTACTTTCTATATTTCTAAACTTTCTATTCATGGATCTATATTTATCTAAAATAATTAACTCATGTTTAAAGGTTCTTTAAAAACTACAATGCACACGTTGCTTCACCTACTTCATGCATGCAGTCTGTGCGTGCGCATGGCGAAATGAGCGCGGGACAGGAGAAAAGCGCCGAAATGGAAGATTTGGTCGCAAAAAGAAACGCAACGTCGGTCATATGGAAGTATTTTGGATACAAAAAGGATGCTGCTGACCAAAAACAGGTGCTTTGTCGGGAGTGCCTGCCAGTTGTTGCCACAACTCGCGGAAACACTACGAATTTAAGGGACCGTTCACATGTCGCGCCTAAAAATGCGTGGAAAACGCTAGGCGCGCCGCTTTCTCCTTCTTTCCAAAGCGCTGTGTAACTTGAGTGGCAGAGTGGCGTCTGCCGTTGCTAAGCAACCATGACCCGCGCTCTCCTAAAGACGCGGAAGTTTCAGCAAAGAGAAATAAACAAAGATAAATGGATTTCCAAAACTAAAAATTGCTTGCAGTAGCTCTGCTGCTAAAAAATGTTATCCCTGTAACAGCTATGATCAGCTGTTCCTCCAACTTGGCTAAGCTTTTAATGTTTTTCGTGAAAGGAAGAAGCTGATTTCCCTTTCATCGGGGTAAAAGCAACGTTCATTATTAATTTCATATTAGAGCCTTGATTTGCCCGAATTGACAGTGAATAAGGTGAGTCAAACTGTTTATGAAACTACCCAAAATAAGCTTTAAAAAGTATTTTATTTCAGGGTTTTGATTATACTGTACTTTTACATTTTTTTATTCTTTGAAAGTGCTTACAAAATTACCCCAATTATTCTTGAATTATTATTTGATTTTTAAGCAGTTCAAAACAACCTGATGAACATAAATGAATTTGTACACATCGCAATATATATCGCAAGAAAAAAATATATTGCAATGTAATTTTTTCCCAATATCGTGCAGCCCTAATTTAAACTCATAATTCTGAAAAAAATAGGTTGCGATTCTGAGAAATAAAGTCAAAATTGCGAGCTATAAACTTACAAGTATAATTTAGTTTCTCAGAATTGCGAATTTATATCTTGCAATCATGGCTTTTTTTCAGAATTGCGAGTTTATATCTTGCAATTCTGACTTTTTTCTCAGAATTGTGAGTTTGTATCTTAAAATTCTGACTTTAAAAAACGCATTTGTGAGTTAAGTCAGTTTATTTCATTTTACTTATTTTTTTCTTTCAAAGACACAATTGCAAGTTAAGTCAGAGTTTGTTTTTTATTTTATTTTATCATTTAGTTATATTTTATTTTTAACTGAGATTTAAAGTCAAATTTGCGAGCTATAAACTTACAAGTATAATTTTGTTTCTCAGAATTGCGAATTTATATCTTGCAATTATGGCCTTTTTCAGAATTGCGAGTTTATATCTTGCAATTCTGACTTTTTTCTCAGAATTGAGTTTATATCTTGCAATTCTGACTTTAAAAGACACAATTGCGATTTAAGTTTTTTATTTATTTACTCTTTCTTAGAATTATTAAGTCAGTGAGTGAATTTTATTTATTTTTTGTTTTTTATTTTATTTTGGGTTTAAATTTTCCCATGTAATACTCATCAACACAACATTTCTGTGCCATTGGTGGAGTGCAGTCTTATTTTAGCATTATTTATATTATATTCTAGTATTTATTATTATTTTAAATTTGATTTTTATATTATAATTTCTCATTTTAGTTTGTTTTAGTTATTTCACATTTTAGTTACAAATCTTTTATCTTTCTTTAAATATTTCTTTGTACCTTTAATTTTTATTTCAGTTTCAAACTCAGAAGCATCAAACTGAAGATGGTTTGTTCTAGTGTTAGATCATCTTTACCCATTTTCCTTTCTCTTCTGTCTTTTTTCCATATGTAAAACTCTTGGCATGTTAGATTGTATTGTCTGTCTGCATTTTGACACCCATTCTGAGAAAACGACTTTCAAAGTGAAAATATTTATTCATAGCCACCGCATAAAACCACACTGATGGACAAACACCATCGCTTGAACGCCGCAGGGTAGATTGGTTGTATAGCGTTTATTCAGATAGACCTCTTTGTACAGGAATGAGAGGAGATGAGGCTCATTTTTCAGGAAGTCCGTCCAGGAAAACGCAGCTCTGCACTGCGCTGACTTCTGAACGCAGGTGTGACCCTGACCTCACGCATGCAGACTGTGTTCGTGCCTCTTTTCAGAGCATCCGGGACACAAGGATGAGCCCGAAAAATCCCTCAAAGTCACAAAACATGATCAATTATTAAAAAATCAAAGCATCTCAGTAAAAGCACATCTGTGTAGAGGGCAGGAGTTACATGCAAACGGTAGCCATTAGCACTTGGTGATGTGTGGGTGTGTGTATGTGTGTGTGTGTGAGTGTTTGTAATCCTGTGCACTGCGCATGAACCCAGTAGCCTGTGCGGCTAATGAGCTGGCCCGTACGTAATGTGATTAAAACAGTGAGATTTGGTGTCATTCTGCTGGTGTGTTCAGGCATGCTGAGATGAGCTTTATTAATTTAATAAAGCGAGATCATTGGTTGGCTGGACGTGCTTTTCGACACCCCTTTCTCCCCACCTCACAGCTGTTCCGCTGCCCCCATTACAGCTCTCCCCCTCCGTCCTGACTAACACCGCCCTCTTCAACCTGAACCCTGGCCGACATGTTCACACACTCACCCGCTGCCAGTCAGCACAAACTCCTGTGTGCTCGCTTTCTCCATTTCTCTATTTCTTCTCTGTGCGTAACTGTAGTGTTTTCCCTGGCCTTTTGAGTTCAACTTTTCCTGCTTAGTGTGTACATTTTTTCTTGTTTTGTTAAAATGATTTTAGTGTTTAACCCTCCATTCCCTCCATTTATAAAAAAGTGTACATCTCTACTTATCATTTCAACATTTTAATGTGCTTATTTGGTGCTGAATCTTATTATTAGTGATTTCTTAAGATAATGTGAAGACTGGACTAATGGCTGCTGAAAATTCAGCTTTGCAATCACAGAAATAAATTACATTTTAAGATATATATTTATATATAAAACAGTTCTTTTATGTAATAATATTTCACAACATTACTGTTTTTACTGTATTTTAGATTTTTTTTTAAAATGGTGAGATAACTTCTTTAAGTGATATTAAAACTTTAAATAATTATTCAAAACTTTTTAAATAATTATTCAAAAAGTACAGGTGCATCTCGATAAATTAGAATGTTGTGGAAAAGTTCATTTATTTCAATAATTCAACTGAAATTGTGAAACTTGTGTATTAAATAAATTCAGTGCACACAGACTAAAGTAGTTTAAGTCTTTGGTTCTTTTAATTGTGATGATTTGGCTCAGATTTAATAAAAACCCACTAATTGTCAACAAATTAGAATACTTCTTAAGACCAATAGAAAAAACATTTTTAGTGAATTGTTGGCCTTCTGGAAAGTATGTTCCTTTACTGTATACTCAATACTTGGTAGGTGCTCCTTTTGCTTTAATTACTGCCTGAATTTGGCGTGGCATGGAGGTGATCAGTCTGTGGCACTGCTGTGGTGGTATAGAAGCCCAGGTTTCTTTGACAGTGGCCTTCAGCTCATCTGCATTTTTTGTTCTCTTGTTTCTCATTTTCCTCTTGACAGTACCCCATAGATTCTCTATGGGGTTCAGGTCTGGTGAGTTTGCTGGCCATGGGTCATTTAACCAACTTTTGGTGCTTTTGGCAGTGTGGGCAGGTGCCAAATCCTGCTGGAAAATGAAAACAGCATCTTTAAATAGCTGGTCAGCAGAAGGGAGGAAATGCTCTAAAATTTCTTGGTAAACTGGTGCAGTGACTTTGGTTTTCAAATAATATAGTGGACCAACACCAGCAGATGACATTGCATCTCAAATCATCACAGACTGTGGAAACCTAACAATGGACTTCAAGCAACTTGGGCTATGAGCTTCTCCACCCTTCCTCCAGATTTTAGGACCTTGGTTTCTGAATGAAATACAAAACTTGCTGTCATCTGAAAAGAGGACTTTGGACCACTGGGCAACAGTCCGTTTGTTCTTCTCCTTAGCCCAGGTAAGACTCTGATGTTGTCTGTGGTTCAGGAGTGGTTTAACAAGACAAAACACAACAACTGTAGCCAAATTCTTTGCCTTGACCCCAGCCTCAGACCATTCCTCACAATTCTTGAATCGATTTTGCTTGACAAGCCTTCTCAAGGCTGCGGTTCTCTCATTTGGTTGTACTCTTTTTCTTCCACACTTTTTCCTTCCACTCAACTTTCTGTTAACATGCTTGGATACAGCACTTTGTAAACAGCCAGCTTCTTTGGCAATGAATGTTTGTGAATGTTTGTGTCAATGATTGTCTTCTGGACAACTGTCAGATCAGCAGTCTTCCCCATGATTGTGTAGCCTAGTGAACCAAACTGAGAGACCATTTTGAAGGCTCGGGAAACCTTTGCAGGTGTTTTGAGTTTATTAGCTGATTGGCATATCACCATATGCTAATTTGTTGAGATAGTGAATTGGTGGGATTTTGTTAAATGTGAGCCAAATCATCACAATTAAAAGAAACAATTCTGACTTGTTTTCTCGCAACTGCACGTTTTTCTTTCCAGAATTGCATTATATAAACTGGCAGTTGAAAGTTATAAAGTCAGTATTGTGTGACGCACTTGGAATTGCGAGAAAAAAACTCAGAATTAAGATTATAATTTGCAACTCTGAGACAGTCAGAATTATGATATATAAACTTGCAATTCTGAGAAATTAAGTCAAAGTTCTGAGAAATAAAGTCAGAATTGCGAACTGATATAATTGTCTTTCTTTTGTCTCAGACTTTATAACTTCCAGTTGTGAGTTTATATCTCAGAATTCTGAGAAGAAAGTCACACTTATTTTCATCTTGCAGTTGACTATTTCTCGCAATTGCATCATAATTTTGAGATATAAACTTGCAATTCTGAAAAAAAGGTCGAAATTCTGAGAAATAAAGTCAGAATTGCATGTTTTTATCTCGCGATTCTGACTTTATAACACGCAATTGTAAGTTAAGTCAGAATTGTCTTATCTCTTAATTATCTCAGAACTGGACTTTATCATTTGGAATTGTGACATACAAACTCACATTTATGAGAAAAAAGTCAGAATTGTGAGTTTTCGTCTTGCAATTCTGACTTTATTTCTTGCAATTGCGCTTTTATATCCCGCTATTCTGACTGTATAACTCGCAATTGCGAATTTATATCATGCAATTCTGAGACAAAAAAGTAAAAATTATGAGATATAAACTTACAATTCTTTTTCAGACTTTTTTTCTTGCAATTTCGACTTTTTTTTAGAATTGCAAGTATATATCTCTCTTCACATTTGTAAAAAATGTCAGAATTGAGTTTTCATCTTGAAATTCTGACTTTATAACTCCCAACTGTTCATTTATATCATGCAATTCTGGGAAAAGAATTGCAAGATACAAACTCATTTGCGGGGAAAAAAAAGAATTGTCAGTTTTCATCTCACTATTGCATTTTTATACTGCACAATTTTAACTTTATTTCAATTGTGAGTTTATATTTTGCAATTCTGACTTTATAATTTGCAATTGTGAGTTTATATAATGCACAGTTCAGCTCTATCATAGATCAGACCCAATTTCCCATTTATTAATACCAAACCTGAAATGTGTTCCTTTTAACTCACATCATAGTGGAATATTTGTTTGTTCATTTGTTTGTGGTCATTATTACTTAACTTAATTTCCCTAGTAAGACACTTTAGTCTCATTGACACAAACGGAAATGTACTGTTTTCTGCCCTTTAAAATTAGATTTATTTTAACATTGACAGCCCTGACATATAAATTGTAATCTCTGTTTTATAGGATTCAAAAAGCAAAATCTCCCCTTCTCTTCCACTGTCCATCACTGTCCATAAATAAACTTTGAGAATCTGCATTAGGACCTTAATATGTGTTTGTCAGTCAGTCAGTCAGTCAGTCAGCAAGCATGTGATTCATTTATGTCAGGGAATGCATGCCCAGTCATATGTCTAGCTGCATGATGCCTGTGTGTGTGTGTGTGTGTGTGTGTGTGTGTGTGTGTGTGTACTCTAGTGTCTTTGAGTCCATCTTCCTCTCTGTACAGTTCTGTGTTCTCTAAATTTGTGCGCCAGATGACTTTTATTAGTTTTGTGTGACAAAGTCTTTAGAGAGAACACAGATGGCTGAAATTAGCTGTACAAAAAGCCATTAGAGTAGGTAACAGATGTAAATAGGTTAATCTCTTTGTGTTGCTCACTCCAGAGTCTAACCTCACAGTCACACCGAGATCTCTCATTTTCCTCCTCCATCTCTCTTTGATTCCCTCCTCGTTCATTTCCTGTATGTGACCTGCATAGCAGGAAACAACTTAATTGTGTGAAAACACTGGTCTTGTATATACTTGTTTGACGCAGATTAATGTTTTCTTCATCATGCTGAGTTTCAAATAATGCCTGTTATAATTGTTACAAAAGATGGATGTCAAGCATCTACTGTACTGTATGTTTTTGAAGGGGAATAAGAGAAGACAATGATTTTTTTTACAATTTAGTTATAATATAAATGTAGTATAAATTCTGAGGTTTTAATTATTATTATTTTTTAATTTATTTATTTATTATTTTTTTTATAAATTTTCGGGTATACTTTCTGAGGCTTTTTTTAGAACCAGGATTGTATTTGGAAGTTTTTCTTTTCTTTTCTTATTATTTTATTTTATAATTTTTTTATTTATTATTATTATTATTATTATTATTATTATTATTATTATTATTATTACTATTTGTCCAAGCTCTTACATTTTTATTCAGGTATATATTTTGAGTTTTTTTTTTTTTTTAACCAGGCTTGTATATGGAAATTTTTATTTAATTTGTTTTTTTATTTGTCTAAGCTCTTTAAGCCTTTTTTTTTTTAAACAAAAAACAAAACTTTATTTATTTATTTATTTATTTATTTTTTATTTGTCCAAGCTCTTAACTTTTTATTCAGGTATACATTCTGAGCTTGTATGTGGAAGTTTTTATTTTATTTTATTATTATTTTGTTTTTTTATTTCATTTTATTTATATTTATATTTATTTTTTTATTTATTTTGTAAACAGAATTACTTGCAGTCTTGGAAAACCTAGATGTATGAGGAAGTTTTGTTTTGTTTTATTTTATTTTATTTTATTTTATTTTATTTTATTTTATTTTATTTTATTTTATTTATTTATTTATTTTTTTATTTTTTGTCCAAGCTCTTAAATTTTTAATCAGGTATTATTCTAGGTAAAAATATTTTTAAAATCCTTATAAAATCATCTGGAAAAGTCATTTCCAGCACATTTTTAGTTTAGCCTAAAAGGGAAAACTGAATGTCAAAATAAAATGACATCTTAATTTTGCAGGCAATATATCTAATTTGCGATCAGATTTTCAAACACTATGCCTATTTACGCACCCCTCACCACAGTACAGCAACCTTTGACCTCGATAGCTGTCAGTGTGAATGAGGAAAACCTATTATTTAGTCCAGCAAACAGTAATTAGCATCTCTAATGGCTGACTTTAAAAACTGTTTAGTGCTGCTAGTACCCTCTCCTTTCATGTTTCCTGATCTCTTTATCTGCATGGATGAGCCATGATGCTCAGTTTCACACATCCTTTCTGGGCCTTATGTAAGACAGTGGTCGTATGATCTCTCTCTTTCTTCAACTCAATTCCTTCATCTTTCCGTCTTCCCATTCCAACAAATAAACAGGCCACAGGCCCACTTTGCGTTATGGCCTGACGTAGTCCCTATTTTCTGTGACTGCATTATATAAGCGCTCTGTCACAGAGGCCAGAGAACAAAGGACCCGACTTATCTCGCCTCAAAGGGGAATTCCACCCAAACAACAATGAGATATTTCTTTTTCTGTCTCTAATGGAGTCCATCGATACGCACGACTTCTTAACTGCTTGACCAAGTTTCCAGTCAGATGATTAGCTGATTTTGCTAATCATTTGTAACAGATGTTTGCTGATCTGCATTTAGTAGTGTACTGTATCATATGGGAAGTTTGGGATATTCTAAGTTGTTAATGTTGAAGCTTAGCAGTTAGCACACATGCTACAGACAGTAGCACTAGCAGTGACTGGAAACGATGAGCACATGTGCTAACTGCTAGGCCATGGCATGACAAAGCGCCTTCTATGTTCTTGCTGTTTATGTATCTTTTGAATTCAGAGAAGCATTTTAGTATCAAAGTAATGGTATAATAACTTAAAAAGCAAAGCAATTAGCATCTTCTGGATACTGTGGAAGTCATACTACTATAAGACTGTGGTAGTAATGTGAAAATACCATGATACATGTACCTTATCGTTTTACCTGTACCTTATTACAGTATTTCACAGAAAGATGCTTTAATTATTGCTTTATTAACTGTTTTTCTTAATGTTCAGATCAGCCACACAGATCCATTTTTCCTGCCCCTTTTTTGTAGCTATTACTCACTCTTATTTTGATCCTAGTACATATCTCCTTTATTTTGAGGTGCCATAATGGAAGACGTTACTGCTATTTTGTGAGCAAGAAGATAATGTGGGAAAAACAAGTCTCCTAGAGACAGAGTAGTTTGTGTAAGGAAGGTTTGCATTGCTTTGCCGTGTATTGTTGTGGAGGTGTTAGCCGCCAGCTCTCACGCCCCACGTCTGAATAGACCAAGACAGAGGAGGTAAAGAGTGCATTCAGCCCAGGAACTCATTTCGTCCTTTCAGGGGCCACTCTCAGATTAACAGTACAGGCTTCCATCATGAGATGAGGGCGAGAGAAAAGCCACATCACTGAAGACTAGCACACAAAAGGGGATTTCAATCAGCATGGCACTCAGGCTGGCTTTATGGGCTGACAGGAGTAAATAAGACCGCGCTTTGAGCAGGGCCTCTGCGCTGACACTCACACTCACATGTTTGTAGGATAGATATACACACACACACACACACACACAGATAAACAAACATACACACACTCCTACCTGTAGGCTCTGAGCACAGCAAAATGGCATTATAAACACACACAGCATTTTCGTGTTGAATGTACGCGCCCACGGTTTTACACTACCAGCCAAAAGTTTGGACTTAATCCACTGAATTTATGATTTAAAAATGTTCTGTGTTATATGTTAAACAATATATTTTATTTCTGAACTTATGTTTAGCTATTCTTTTTTTAATAGCTGAATTTTTCAGATCATCAGTCAACAAAACTTGATAAATATTAGACACAGACACAAAGATTTACTTCAAATTTCACCAAGCTGATTACTCACTAAAAACTTCTACAGATCATGTTTCATGCGATTTTAAGTCTTATTTTGACATAACAAAGTGGTTATATCTACAGTGCTTTGCGACCCCTTAATTTTTTTGATGTTTTATGTTGCTGCATTGTTAAACTGCTTTAAATTACTTTTTCCACATCAATCTACACTCCATACACCATACTGACAAAGTAAAAACAGATCTGGCACAATTACTTAAATTTATTAAAAATAAAAAACTGAAATAAATACATTGCATAAGTATTCATAACTCAGTATCTCCCTGAAGTAGTTTTCATGCCATTTAAGTCTTATTTTGGTGTAACGAAGTGGTTATATCTACAGTGCCTTGCAAAATTATTCACATAAGTATTCACAAGTCTTTTTGGTAAGATGTGACAAGCTTTGCACATCAACATTTGGCAGTTATCTATCATTCTTTACCTCTTCACCTCTCAATCCCTGTCAGGTTGGATGGGGCAGATACACATTTTCAAGTTTCTACAGAAATTGATTGGGTTCACTTAAGGACATTAACAGAGTTGTCTATAAGCCACTCTTGCTGTTTGCTTGGAGTCATTATCCTGTTGTAAGGTGAACCTTCTGCCCAGTCTGAGGTTCTGAATGCTCTGGACTAGGTTTTCATTAAGGCTATCTCATTATTTTGGTCCATTGAGCTTTTTTTCTACTCTGACGAGTCCCTCAGTTCCTGCCATTAAAAAAAACACCCCCACAGAATGAGGCTACTACCACCACACTTAACTTTTGGGATAAATGAGCAGTGCCTGGTTTCCTTCAAACATGATGCTTGGAATTGAGGATCATCAGACCAGAGAATCTTGTTTCTCAAAGCCTGAGGGTCCTTCGGGTGCAAATTCCAAGGGTGTTTTCATTTGTCTTCACTGAGGAGAGGGTCTTGCCACACCACCATAAAGCCCAGATCCTGGTTGTTTCAAACTTCTTCCATCAAGGGCAATGGAGACTACATTCTTCTGTTAACCTTCAATGCAGCAGAATTTTTACTTAACTCTTTCACAGATGTGTGGACTAATGCAATCCCGTCTCTGAGCTCTGCAGGCGTTTTTTTTTTTTTTTTTGACATCAGGGCTTGGTTTTTGCTCTGATATGCATTTTCAGCTGTCAGATCTTTCTTTAAGATGTCTGTGCCTTTCCAAATCATACCTATTCAATTACATTTGCCACAGGTTAACTTCTCTCGAAGTGTAGTTACGTCTACAAGCAATATGAATGCTCCTGAACTAAATTTCAACTGTCCCAGATAAGAGTATGAATACTTATGCAATTGAACCATTTACATTTTTAATTTTAAAAATTTGCAAAGATGATAAAACCAATTTTTTACTTTGCCATTATGATGTATAGAGTGTAGATTAATGTTTACTCACTTAATTTAAATTAGTCCTCCCATTAACGCTATTATATAGTTAATTCAAACCGATTTGCGAACACAGAATGCGCACAAACACAAGCTTTATTTGCTTAAATTTCCTATCGTAAATATATCAAAAAGTTATTTTTGTTTAGTAATATGCATTGCTAAGAGCTTCATTTGGGCAACTTTAAAGGCGATTTTCTCAATATTTAGATTAATCAGATTTTCAAATAGTTATATATCAGCCAAATGTTGTCCTATCCTAACAAACCATACATCAATGGTTAGCTTATTTATTTAGATGCTGTATAAATCTCAATTTCAAAAAATTAACCCTTTTGTGGTCCAGGGTCACATATATGCTTATATTTCGATGTGTATTGTCACACCTACTGATCATACAAACACACTCACATACAGCCACAGTGTTGAAATTTATCTTAAATCCTGCTGTATATTGTTCTATTGTGGGACTGACCTCATCTAAACATGTTGTACAGACATCTCCACAATCCTCTGAGTGTAAACCCTCCCCCCTTAAATATAGCATCAGGGTGGTCCAACGCATCTTAGCGATTGGAGAACTACTGGCCCACGGTTACGTGACTGACCTAAAAGAGCTCCATGTATGTTCATCTGAGGTTTAGCCATCAAACATGTTCGCAGAGGACTTCATGCTGCACGCTATACTTGGATGATGACATCCAAGTTTTCTCGGCGGATTATACACGGCAGCATGCAAGATTAGAAACTTACAATGAGGCTCAGCTCATGTAATGAAAGATCCCAATGTTCTCTCAGACTATACAACCATGTCTCTCCAGCACGTCCCTGCAATGTTCCAGCGAATGCATATACAACTCAGTCTCCTAAATCTCATCTGGTTTGATCTGTTAGCAAAGGGACAGTGGTCTAAATCTCCCAAAACTACTCACAAATGACATGGTTTACCAATCCAGTTCTAAGAAGGATGATATAAGACTTAGCACCGGGTTTGTTGAGGAGAATCAGAGCTTGCCAAAAGTTCTGATAAAGCTGAGAGAATCCTCTCTATTCTGCATGCTTACACTCATAAACTCTAGACGTGACATTTTAAGTACCTTACAATTTACAGATGCGATGATAAGTTCTGTGAAGGGATTAAGAGTGTTTCAAGTTGTTTATGGACAGAAAAGACTACACAATGTCCATCTTGAGGTCCAGAAGTTCTCCTGTTGGGGGGAGAGCTTAAATAAAGGAAATTTATAGTTTCAAGGCAACACTCAGTTTGGCAGAACAAAGTTTAATAGTTTTGTTCTATCATCACACAACCTCTTCTAGCGGCGAAATGCTTCAGCAGTTGAGAGGGCTGGAGAGCCTGAGTGGAGTTTCTAATTTGTTCTTTTTGTGTTTGTTTTGTTTAGGAAGAAGCCGACACAAGGACGAAACTCTTTCACCACAAGGAACTCGACTGACTGGTACGTAATATGTGCATCTGCAAAAGGCCTTTACAAACTTTCCTAATGCTTTTTCATATGTCATTATTAGAGTATCCTCATGGCCCGTTTTGCCTTTTATGGCCAAAGAAATGTAGTAATGTCTGCTGTCGTCTTGTGATATTGTGCTGATGTGAGGATGTACAGGGCCCCAAATGTATTTGGGCACAGAGCAGATGACTGTAACCACCATTATTAAGGATAGTTGTCAATTAACGTGGCTTTTTCCATTGACCAATTTCTAATAATGTTTGTACAGTATTCACCTTTTAGACCCAGACCTTTGACCTATTGCACAATTAAGAGTTCATGAATATTTAATATTTTCATATTTATATCTATTAGTTGATATATTTCATTATTATTTACCATTTAAAGGTTGAGTCAAATAATTCTAAAAATGTATAAACAAAATTGTGACTATTTTGACTTTTTTTTTTTGCTCAGAATTGTAAGATATAAACCCGCAATTTTGAGTTATAAAGTCCAGTTCTGAGGGGAAGAAAGACAAATATTTTCTCAGAATTTTTTTCCAGGATTGTAATATCTCGCAATTGTGATTTTTTTTTTTTAAAGTTCGAGTTTGTATCTCACAATTGTAACTTTTTTCTCAGAAGTAGGAGTTTATATTTCGCAATTGTGGCTTTTTTTCAGAATTGAGTTATATCTAGCAATTGTGAATTTTTTTCTCAAAATTGCAGGTTTATATGGCAACTGTGACTTTTTTCTCAAAATTGCAAGTTTATATCTCGCAATTGTGACTTTTTCTCAGAAGTGTGAGTTGATATCTTGCAGTTGAGACTTTTTATATCTTGCAGTTGTGACTTTTTTTCTCAGAATTGAGTTTATATCTCACAATTGTGACTTTTTTTCTCAAAATTGAGTTTATATCTCACAATTGTGACTTTTTTTCTCAGAATTGAGTTTATATCTCACAATTGAGACTTTTTCTCAGAATTGAGTTTATATCTCACAATTGAGACTTTTTCTCAGAATTGAGTTTATATCTCACAATTGAGACTTTTTCTCAGAATTGAGTTTATATCTTGCAATTGTGACTTTTATATCTCGCAATTGTGACTTTTTTCTCAGAATTGAGTTTATATCTTGCAATTGTGGCTTTTTTCTCAGAATTGAGTTTATATCTTGCAATTGAGACTTTTTTATATCTCACAATTGTGAAGTTTTTCTCAGAATTGAGTTTACAGTATATCTTGCAGTTGTGACTTTATCTCACAATTGTGACTTTTTTTCTCAAAATTGAGTTTATATCTCACAATTGTGACTTTTTTTCTCAGAATTGAGTTTATATCTCACAATTGAGACTTTTTCTCAGAATTGAGTTTATATCTCACAATTGAGACTTTTTCTCAGAATTGAGTTTATATCTTGCAATTGTGACTTTTTTATCTCGCAATTGTAGCTTTTTTCTCAGAATTGAGTTTATATCTCGCAATTGTGACTTTTTTCTCAGAATTGAGTTTATATCTTGCAATTGAGACTTTTTTATATCTCGCAATTGTGACTTTTTTCTCAGAATTGAGTTTATATCTCGCAGTTGTGACTTTTTCTCAGAAGTGTGAGTTTATATCTCACAATTGTGACTTTTTTTCTCAGAATTGAGTTTATATCTCACAATTGAGACTTTTTCTCAGAATTGAGTTTATATCTTGCAATTGTGACTTTTATATCTCGCAATTGTGACTTTTTTCTCAGAATTGAGTTTATATCTTGCAATTGTGGCTTTTTTCTCAGAATTGAGTTTATATCTTGCAATTGTGGCTTTTTTCTCAGAATTGAGTTTATATCTTGCAATTGAGACTTTTTTATATCTCACAATTGTGAAGTTTTTCTCAGAATTGAGTTTACAGTATATCTTGCAGTTGTGACTTTTTTATCTCGCAATTGTGACTTTTTTCTCAAAATTGAGTTTATATCTAGCAATTGTGAATTTTTTCTCAAAATTGCAGGTTTATATGGCAACTGTGACTTTTTTCTCAAAATTGCAAGTTTATATCTCGCAATTGTGACTTTTTCTCAGAAGTGTGAGTTGATATCTTGCAGTTGAGACTTTTTATATCTTGCAGTTGTGACTTTTTTTCTCAGAATTGAGTTTATATCTCACAATTGTGACTTTTTTTCTCAAAATTGCAAGTTTATATCTCACAATTGAGACTTTTTCTCAGAATTGAGTTTATATCTTGCAATTGTGACTTTTATATCTCGCAATTGTGACTTTTTTCTCAGAATTGAGTTTATATCTTGCAATTGTGGCTTTTTTCTCAGAATTGAGTTTATATCTTGCAATTGAGACTTTTTTATATCTCACAATTGTGAAGTTTTTCTCAGAATTGAGTTTACAGTATATCTTGCAGTTGTGACTTTTTTATCTCGCAATTGTGACTTTTTTCTCAAAATTGAGTTTATATCTAGCAATTGTGAATTTTTTCTCAAAATTGCAGGTTTATATGGCAACTGTGACTTTTTTCTCAAAATTGCAAGTTTATATCTCGCAATTGTGACTTTTTCTCAGAAGTGTGAGTTGATATCTTGCAGTTGAGACTTTTTATATCTTGCAGTTGTGACTTTTTTTCTCAGAATTGAGTTTATATCTCACAATTGTGACTTTTTTTCTCAAAATTGCAAGTTTATATCTCACAATTGAGACTTTTTCTCAGAATTGAGTTTATATCTTGCAATTGTGACTTTTATATCTCGCAATTGTGACTTTTTTCTCAGAATTGAGTTTATATCTTGCAATTGTGGCTTTTTTCTCAGAATTGAGTTTATATCTTGCAATTGAGACTTTTTTATATCTCACAATTGTGAAGTTTTTCTCAGAATTGAGTTTACAGTATATCTTGCAGTTGTGACTTTATCTCGCAATTGTGACTTTTTTCTCAAAATTGCAAGTTTATATCTCACAATTGAGACTTTTTCTCAGAATTGAGTTTATATCTCACAATTGAGACTTTTTCTCAGAATTGAGTTTATATCTTGCAATTGTGACTTTTTTATCTCGCAATTGTAGCTTTTTTCTCAGAATTGAATTTATATCTCGCAATTGTGACTTTTTTCTCAGAATTGAGTTTATATCTTGCAATTGAGACTTTTTTATATCTCGCAATTGTGACTTTTTTCTCAGAATTGAGTTTATATCTCGCAGTTGTGACTTTTTCTCAGAAGTGTGAGTTTATATCTCACAATTGTGACTTTTTTTCTCAGAATTGAGTTTATATCTCACAATTGAGACTTTTTCTCAGAATTGAGTTTATATCTTGCAATTGTGACTTTTATATCTCGCAATTGTGACTTTTTTCTCAGAATTGAGTTTATATCTTGCAATTGTGGCTTTTTTCTCAGAATTGAGTTTATATCTTGCAATTGAGACTTTTTTATATCTCACAATTGTGAAGTTTTTCTCAGAATTGAGTTTACAGTATATCTTGCAGTTGTGACTTTTTTATCTCGCAATTGTGACTTTTTTCTCAAAATTGAGTTTATATCTAGCAATTGTGAATTTTTTCTCAAAATTGCAGGTTTATATGGCAACTGTGACTTTTTTCTCAAAATTGCAAGTTTATATCTCGCAATTGTGACTTTTTCTCAGAAGTGTGAGTTGATATCTTGCAGTTGAGACTTTTTATATCTTGCAGTTGTGACTTTTTTTCTCAGAATTGAGTTTATATCTCGCAATTGTGACTTTTTCTCAGAAGTGTGAGTTTATATCTCGCAATTGAGACTTTTTCTCAGAATTGAGTTCATATCTTGTAATTGAGCCTTTTTTATATCTCACAATTGTGAAGTTTTTCTCAGAATTGAGTTTATATCTCGCAATTGTGACTTTTTTTCTCAAAATTGCAAGATTATATCTCTCAATTGAGACTTTTTCTCAGAATTGAGTTTATATCTTGCAGTTGTGACTTTTTTATCTCGCAATTGTGACTTTTTTCTCAGAATTGAGTTTATATCTCGCAATTGTGAATTTTTTTCTCAGAATTGAGTTTATATCTCGCAATTGTAACTTTTCTCAAAATTGCAAGTTTATATCTCACAATTGAGACTTTTTCTCAGAATTGAGTTTATATCTTGCAATTGAGACTTTTTTATATCTCGCAATTGTGACTTTTTTCTCAGAATTGAGTTTATATCTTGCAATTGAGACTTTTTTTTATATCTCGCAATTGTTACTTTTTTCTCAGAATTGAGTTTATATCTCGCAATTGTGACTTTTTTCTCAGAATTGAGTTTATATCTCAAAATTGAGACTTTTTTATATCTTGCAATTGTTACTTTTTTCTCAGAATTGAATTTATCTCGCAATTGTGACTTTTTCTCAAAATTGCAAGTTTATATCTAAAAATTGAGACTTTTTCTCAGAATTGAGTTTATATCTTGCAATTGTGACTTTTTCTCAGAAGTGCGAGTTGATATCTTGCAATTGAGACTTTTTTATATCTCGCAATTGTGACTTTTTTTCTCAGAATTACAAGTTTATATCTCACAATTGAGACTTTTTTTCTAAGAATTGAGTTTCTAACAATTGCGACTTTTTTCTTAAATTTGCAAGTTTATATCTCACAATTGAGACTTTTTTTTCTCAGAATTTAGTTACAGTTTTCAGAATTATGAGTTTATATCTCACAATTGTTAGTTTATATCCCACAATTCTGACTGGCTTTTTTTCAGAATTCTGAAATAAAAAGTCACACTTACCTTTTTTAAATTTTGATTTAGTGGCGAAAACGGGCATCCACAGAAATTGATTACATTGACATTTACTTGAGGCAAAATATGTGTAAAACACCACAGCAGTAGATTTATATAACATACATATTGTGTGTGTGTGTGTGTGTGTGTGTGTGTGCGTGCGTGTGTGTGTGTGTGTGTGTGTGTGTGTGTGTGTGTGTGTGTGTGTGTGTTCCTCATTTTTCTTTTTTTTTAATGTGGATATAATCCAAACATGCAATAGAAAAACAATCTGAGAAAAAGGTTGCACATGACTTCTGTTTATATCTTCAAAATTCCTTTATAATTACCTATAAACAACTTAACATTTATACACCATGTTTGTTTTCATAAAGCACAAAAATCAGTAAAAGCAGGTGCCCTTTTTCCTGACAACACATTACTGAAATGTGACGTACGTGTTTAAATGCTTTTATGGTGGCACTGCACAGTTCAGCAATGAACTCTGAAAGCTCTGATCATGTAGTAGACGTTGCCTCCTGGCTCTTTGGACAGCATATGTTCCTCATCCCCAGCGTTCACACACTTACACACTCCAACTCACCTATGAGCGCCATCAGGGGACTGCTTGTGTTTGTGTGTGTGGATGGATGCTGGAGAGGGGCTGTTTATCTGATCATCTGTGTTTGTGGGTGGATGGGGCTGTCGGTGGGCGTCTTTGTCATGTATGTGTGCCATACATGTCTGTGTGTGTGGGACCGTATCACAGACGGGCTCGAGTGTGTCAGAGAGGCCGCTGTCTCGCAGCTTGCAGTCATACTTCATGAAGCCTATGAGACTCAGTTGGCGGTATGTGTGAGTTCAGTCTATTTCCGTCTTTCTGACTGTGGCACTGCCCACTGTGTGTGAGTCCGTGTACGAATACCCACTGTCTATGAGGCGTGCCAGTAGGGGACCGTCATCCAGTGCCCCCTCGCAGCGGGATCCACCATTCCTGTGCCTTCATGTCCAACCAACCATCCTCTCCCTCTTCCTGCGTGTCTCTTTCACTGTCTCCACCTCCTCCCCGGCTCTCTTTATTTCTCTCCGTGGGCATCCATGTAAAGTACATGGAGTTTTGGCAGGCGACAAACACATTTATTAGTGTTAGATTTCTTTTTTATCCACACTATAAATAGTCATCTGATTGATGTCGCATTTCATTTGTAGATGCATGATATAGGCAATGACACGATGCGCTCTGATCCAAAAATCATGGCTCTGTCCCCAGTCCCTAATGACACTGGAGCCTCTACCCACTTATAAAACATTGTTCATTGATGACTGCAAACTTTTAGCAAGATGTTTGACTTTTGTTGTCGGGCTTAGACAGAATAGCTGCTAAAATCACATCTAATTCCAGTCGTTTTCTGTGGTGTTTTGGGGAAGATTTCTGAATAGATTTAAACATAGTAAAAGTCCTTTTAGCTAAACTATAATTGTTAGCTGAAAGCATAATGATTTCCCTAAAATATTCAATAGATGAACATAAAAGAGATGGGAGATTTTGAGAGCATTTAAAAAAAAAAAAAAAAAGCTTGTCCCAATTTTGTGGAAAACTGTATCTTTCTGAGTCATATCATGCTCACCTCACCTTTTTTGTCATCTATACTCATAGTATGTTAAAGAGAGGTCATGGAACAATGTACAAGTTCAGGAAGTGTTGCAAGCTGGATTCAAACCTTTGTCGCCAGGGCAAAGCTTTCCTTGGTGGGATATGTGTGCATGTGAAAAAACGCTGGGTTACAGTATGTGCAAAAGCCAGACTCACTTGTTTAGTGTTCTTTAGTACTTATAATATTAAACTAACATTTTAGGTTTGTAAATTGTGTAAATTCATAAAAAAAAAAATAATAAAAATGAAAAAAGAAACAGTAAATATTAGAATTGTATTTTTAAGTGTACTATAAAATTATTTTATTGTTTGATTGTTTCTAGATTAGTATCTATGTTTTATATATACAGTATATATATATATATTAGGGGTGGAGCCGAACCCGAATACGGTATTCGGAAAGGGTGTTTTTTACAAATACTCATTTCGAACAAATACTTAAAAAAATATTTGTATTCGGGAACAAGAAAAACTTTATATCAAAAAAGCTGCGTTTCCTCATGAGACTGCAGTGCATGCCCGCATGAGTGAGTGAGTGAGTGAGTGACATTCAGGAGTCGGGGGGGTTGGGGGTTAAAAGAGGTGACTGACACAGGCTGCTCCACACAGCAACAGAGAAGACTCGGCTGAGCGAAAAAAGACTTCACTGCATCACTATTTTTGTTGAATAGATTTTTGTACCTTAACTGGGATCCGGAGGCAGTTTATAACTTTCGGGAAGCGGAGTTTGATCGGGAGATTATTCCATTACGGGCCGTTCACATGTAGCGTCTTTTGCGCGCTCAAGTTCATTATTTCAAAGGTAGACGCGTGGTATGCGCGCTCATAATTGAAGCGACGCGGTCGCGGCGCGCTCGTTTTTTCCAGGCGCGTCCGCGCCGCATCCAGATGAAAACATGTCAGCTTTTCAGTATGCCGCGCTTAGCAACGGCAGACGCCACGAGAGCGCAAGCTGCAGAGCGCTTTGGAAAGATGGAGAAAGCGGCGCGCCTAGCGTTTTCCACGCGACATGTGAACGGCTGCTTATATGGTAAGTTTAAGTTACTCTGTCTTTTGCAGACAGCAAGATGTAGTATATGTATATATATAGTATTAAACATTCAAAGTGGATCAAAAAAGTTCATCAAAGTTGTCCTAAGATAAGAACAGGTATTCTTTTTGGTTTTAGGACAAATCTGATGATTTAGGATAAAAAAAATTTTAATAAATTTTTTTTTTATTAAAATTTAGCAAAAAGTGTAAGTATATTTTAATAGTTTATTTCAGTTAAAGTTTGAATAAGTAGTTTCAGTTTTCATGAACTTTAATAGTCCTGTTTTCAGCAGTAATTATGGATGTTTCATGAGCACCAAATCAAAATATTACAATGGTTTCTGAAGGATCATGTGACACTGAAGACTGAAATAATGATGCTGAAAATTCTGCTTTGCACAGGAATAAATTGCATTATATGCATTTAAACTATATTTAAATAGAAAACAGTTATTGTAAGTAAAAGTAATAATATTTCTCAAATACATTCTTTAAAAAAAAAAATTACAGGTGAAATATGTATAATTGTAATTATTTATTTCTTACACCTAGAGATCCAGACAGTGGTCAGGCAGTTGTGTCTCTGTTTCTCTCTCTCTCCTCCAGTTTTCCCACCTCTCTTTCCTCCTGAGGCCAACAGCAGCAGCAACGGTGGAACGGCAGCATCGGCATTCCTAATTGGCCGTGCGCTCGACGTCGCCTGTTGTGATCATATAAATTTATTGGTGCTTAGAAGGCACAAGCTATTAAAACATTACAATAGACATTAGCGCAGGCCCGAGCAGCCTGCTCGGCCTAACGAACATATGCTTCCCTACCAATGCCTAAACTCTTATTTATGGATTTAATTTAATGTGCGGGAAGAATTCTAAATTAAATTTGGTGTGTGCCTCTGGAGAGTGTCGGTGTATAATAACATGGTAATTTTTACACATCTTTATGAGAAATGAGAAAATTAATTCTTTCTGACAAGCTGTAATTACTGGGCTTGGACCAGTCGCAGCTGAACAGTTTGAGCTCAGCTAGTCTGCCAATGAACTGAAGGAGAGGAGAACAGATAAGGAGGACACACACAATTATAGACGCACACCCACACGCACACACAGACACAAAGACACGTAATTATATACACCCACAAACACACTCCCCCACACACACCTACAGACCAACATACACGCACGCTTATTGCTAAAACACACGGTCACGTATGCCCACCCGAACTAACGGACTCCTACACACATAATTAAACACACAAATACATAGAAGATGCCATAAACCAGTAGTTGTCAACTGGTTTTGCTTTACAACTCAGATTTTGCATTGGGGCGTCAAGTGGTAAACCAACATGGTAGCGAAATTGTAACTATGTTCTTAAAATCAAAAAATGAAAACATTAAAGTTACATTAACATTAAAATTAAGGTTTTTGAGGAAAACATTCCAGGATTTTTCTCAATATACTGGTATTTAATGGGCATTAGCAGGTTGAAGGTCCAAACTGCAGTTTCAATGCAGCTTCAAAGGGCTCTACACAATCTCAGCTGAGGAAGTAAGGGTCTTATCTAGCAAAACGATTGATCATTTTCTAAAAAGAATACGATTTATGTACTTTTTTAACCACAAATGCTTGTCTTGCACTAGCTCTGTGATGCAGGTCCACAACTTCTCGGATTATGCAATCATGTTGGAAAGGTCATGCACGATTCGTTCCTCTGTTAGTTGGGAAGGGTGAAAAACTGTGTCTTATTTTCTCCTCCAACTGCAAAATCGCCCTTTTTTTGTAAAGGGTGTTTTGCACATTTGCTTTGTGAACACTGGGCCAGTACTACTAAACCACACATGACCTTTCCATTGATGTTACGTAATGTGTAATTCAGCTAGTGCGAGATGAGCATTTGTATTTAAAATTTTTTTTTTTTTTTTTTTCTTAAGGTCAATCGCTTTGTTATATAAGACCCTTATTTCTTGGCTGGGATCATTTAGAGCCCATTAAAGCTATATTGAAACTTTGAAGTTAAAGTTTGGAGCTTCAACTCATTGGCCACCATTGAGGTGAGAACATTATCAGGAAATTTAAATTCTGGCGTAAACTAATCCTTTAATATTAAAATGTTCTCAAATTCAAGCATTTAACACAGCTTGTCCTTGTAGGAATTTGCGTAATTTGTCTAGCTTCTTGAAAAGTGGAATTTGCGTCAAAACAGTCTAGAATCTGAATGGATGCACACACTGTTAAAAAAAAAGAAAAAAAAAAAAAAGAAATTTACAGTAAAAAATGTCAGCTGTGGTTGCCAGATCATTATGGATTTACCTTATTATTTACAGTTCAAAACATGTTAATGTTTTATTTTTAATTATTTTGACAATAATATAGAGTTTTAATATTGGCCATTTATCATTCACTGTAACATAATATAATTATTAGCTTGTAGTCTGAGTTTTATGCAAAAAATCATTAGGATATTAAGAAAAGATCATGTTCCATGATGTTGTAATTTCCCTGCCGTAAAAATATCAAAACTTAATTTTTGATTAGTAATATGCATTTGCTAAGAACTTCACTTGTACAACTTTAAAGATGATTTTCTCAATATTTTGAATTTTTGTCACCCTCAGACTCCAGATTTTTAAAATATTTTTTATCTCAGCCAAATATTGTCCTATCCTAACAAACCACACGTCAATGCAAATCTTACTTATTCAGCTTATGTATAATCTCAATTTCACAAAATTGACTCTTATGACTGGTTTTGTGGTCCAGGGTCACATTTTAGCACTTCAGTAACACATAGGTTCAACCTAATTGGTTCCCTTTAGAACAGCATGTGATTGGTGGAAGGCGAAACGGACATTTCGGACACAGTTATGGGTGAGGTCTCAGCCGGTAGGGGGTTCTGTTGCCCTGTCTGATGTCATCAACATGAATTGCTAGCAGGTCTGCCCCGTTCAAGGTCGTCTGCCATTTAGTATTCACAGCAAAGCTTGACCACCCCACCAGGTCTCATAGCTAAATAATGATCCCACATACTTTGCCCTATTGCATTTCGGAGCTGTTGTATAGCTGTTGTTTCTGTTGCTATCAATATGACATGATGGGTCACTTTAGTTTCAGCACTGTAGTTGTGTGTGTGTGTTCTGGTTAAGGATAGGTGTATGTGCATGGCACACGCTGACTGTGCATCCAGGGGCCATTTCAGTTTATTTATTCATTCTGTTCCGTTTTGTCATGCGCTGTTAAATGTTTAATCCTCTCATCCCTGCGGTTGGGGACCGCCAGGGGAATGCCGCCCTAGTGGTCACCGGGGTGAATAATACATGATGGTGTGTGTATGCATGTGGGTCTATAGTGATGAAATGCAGGTGTCACTCCATAAGATGTCTGTTTTGATGACAGTCTCTCTCTCTGTCACACACACTTTAAAATACCAGGTCAGAGTCTATTAACTCTTCTGAAGGGTGGCCTGTCAGAGTGCGTTAGCTGATGGCTCCATTGTCTTTCACTCTCCGTGACTTCGCTCACTCTAAGATAACAGGTTGGGCTCTCATAAGCACTCAGAGCTGCTCTGACTGCCCTCTGTCTGTAGATGGAGAGGATAAAACATTTATTCACCTGGAGTGAGGAGTTTGGGAACAGACCACCACTCTGATCAACAATGACAAAGCATGCTGTCATATGTTGATCAGTCAACAACGTAGAGTATTCGTGACTTGTCCCGCACCATTTGTGCTGCAGACATGAGTAATGCCTCAAATCATGCGGTTTGTTGAGGAAAGTCATGGATTACTTTTAGTGCCACCACACACCACTAGGCTGAAACTCAAAGTCTATTGTGTTTTTTGTGTTGGTACGAACTAATCACAGACTAGGTTTGTCAATTACAAGATCCTGTTTTGTAGATGTTATCCTAAAATTTATTTTCTCCAAAACAAACAACGTGGATTGCACAGAATGAGAAGAAAAAAGCTTCAAACTGTTTTCTGATTTCAGAAAGGTTTTATGTGTTTAATCAGATTTCACAACAGTTACAAATTTTAAGCCAGTTTGAAATCAAATTTCAAAGCAGTTTAGATTTTAAAGCTTTCAAATGAGAATTCAAACAGTTTTAAATGAGGTTTCAAACCAGTTTTAAATGAGGTTTCAAACCAGTTTTAAAACAGATTTCAAATCAGTTTCAAATTAGATTTTAAACTGCTTTCAAATTTCATGCTAGCTTGAAATTCAGTCTCAAACCAGTTTCAAATCAGATTCCAAACCACTTTCAAATTTGAAGCCAGTTTGAAATTGAATCTCAAACCAGTTTCAAATCAGATTTTACAGGTTTTGGATTACAAGCCAGGTTAAAATTAAATTTCAAACCATTTTCAAATCAGATTTCAAACTTTCAAATTTTTTTTAAATTTGAAGCCAGCTTGAAATAAAATCTCAAACCAAAATCAGGTTTTTAAACCACTTTTAAATTTCAGGTTAGATTGAAATTAAATCTCAAATCAGATTTCAATCCACTTTTACATTTCAAGCCAGCTTGAAATTGAATCTCAAACCAGTTTCAAATTTAAATTTCAAATCACTTTACATTTTCAAGCCATCTTGAAACTCAAACCAGTTTCAACTCAGATTTCAAACCGCTTTCAAATGTCAAATTTCAGCCTTGAAATCAACTTTTAAACCACCTTCAATCAGGCTCAAACCAACTATTATTTATATGTATTATATATTTCAAAAGTTACAAATTAAGTTTCAAATTGTTTTTAAATTTTGTAACTTCAAATTAGATTTCAAAGCAGCTACAAATTAGATTTTAAACAGCTTTCGAATTTCAAAACACCTTAAAATTAAATCTCAAACCTGTTTTAAACAGATTTCAAACCACTTTCAAGCCAGTTTGTAATTAAATCTCAAACCAATTTTCAAATCAGATTTCAAAACGCTTTCAAGACAATTTTAAATCAAGTTTCAAACTTGTTTCATGGTAGATTTTAAATCAGCTTGAAATCAACTTTTAAACTAGCTTCAACCAGGCTCAAAGCAGCTTTTCAATATATTTTAAAAGTTATGAATCAAATTTCAATCTACTTTCAAATTTTATCCAATTTCAGATTAGATTTCAAAGCAATTACAAATTAGATTTAAAACCACTTTCCAACTTTAAACAAGCTTGAAATTGGTTGCATATCTATAAATATTTATTGCGTATCTCACATCTGAGCATGACAAAGTGCAAACTTAAAAAAAAGCTGAAGACAATTTTGAGTAGGATGTTCAGTTCAAAGAAGACACATTTTAATGCTACATGATACATAGACACTCTAGAGTACTGCTTCCTGCATCAGTTTGGCAAGGTTATTTTCTATCCCGCCACTACAATGCCCTCGTGTATAAAGAACTTGAACAGCCTCCTCAAAGCTCAGACCTGACACAGTGCTAAAGACACAGTCTCACAGTTGCTGGTTCATTTCACTGACGCCCTCTTGTTTCCAAGAATCTGAGCATGCACACAAAACTACTAATCAAACCACTCCCTTTATGCAAATCAGCCCCTTGTTAACCCCAATCAGAGAGGTCGCTGGATGCTGCTTTCAACATCCCTCAATGCAGCATCTCCGCCACTGCTGTAGCCTCATGGGTAATTACAAAGCTGCCCGGCCAGTCTGTCAGACAGCGTTGTGCCGCTATGCTCATGACCCCGGCATGACCTCTGAGAGTGTAGGTAATCACCTGTGTGTCCTGAGCTTAGATCTCTATTAGCGCAGAAGCACAGTTCAGCTCCACAGAGGAGGGCGAACACACC